>NW_027286625.1:14780149-15035310 GCF_022747635.1 Hetaerina americana
TGTATGCCAGATAATGGAATTGAAAATAGTTAATGTGAAGAAGATAACTTTCATTTTTTTGCAAGCATCTTATAATCACAATTACATCTTCCTTCTGCTGCCGTTGAGGGATCCATGCGATATTTTTACCATAACAGTATCTGCATTTATTCATTATTAGTATAATCTCATCAAATGAAATGAGAGTAGATAAGTCTTTTGGAAGATAATGTTGAAATTCGGTCATGCCGCTTGGCATATGGCTACCCCTCTGCTTTCTAAAGACACATCATTTTCTTATTGCCATTTAGGGAGAGTTTTAACTAATAGAAACGCTATAATGTTCTCGAAATCAGTCCTCCTGTTTTTATATCTCCTCTGCCCTCTTTCTTTAGGACTATTAATTTCGTTCATGCATTTTAAAAATCCGTTAGTGAAGTCAGCGTCGTATCACAAAGCTCGGAATGACAAGAAAATATTTTTATTAATATTTTAACATACCCTTGATGCAGCCCGTCCTTGTCCTTTCGTCTTAGTATGAATATTTCTTATCAGCCTCAGACAAATATGATCTCCCAAGTCAGAGTGACGCCCAACATTTTCCCACATTTTATTCTCACCATCTGATGTTTATCCTTCCAACTCCCTCGGCTCGTAATCTCTCCATCACTCTCTCCAGCAGTATTTCCCCGTCCCTCTTCTCTCTCAACCTCGCCTTCGTTGCTCCGAGAGAGATGATGTTCGTCGAGCGATGAAGAAAGTGATCTAAAAGTTTGGGAAAATGGAAAAGGAGCGGGCAGGCGGGGGAAGGACTACGGTTGTCTGGGCATTTCAGATTTTGCACGCGTAACCGGAAAGAGACGCTAGGACATTACGTTAGAGGCGTATATTCGTGGCGTATACACTTTCGTGGGGAAAAGAAGGATCTCACATGTCAAAGAAATCCCTGGGAATCACCGCGTAAGTGATTGATGGAAATCCAAAAACCGAAACTAGAGGAAATTGGTGGGGGTCGATGACACATGGTTGCCGCAGCTCACCCACGACCAAGTCAGCACCGTCAAATATGAACCATGGTTTATTGGTGCTCATCAATTACTTTAGCGGATGGTCAAAAAAATATCTTATGTTCTGTCATGTCATCACAGCCATAATGATTGTTCCTGTTTCGAGGATCTCATGAAAAACGACATTAATTACAAGATATTTCTTCGCGTATTTTTATTAGTAATGTACCATTTTTTTAAAGTGAAAATAAGGATATGTCTGTATATGAGGTCTCTTAAAATCATAGGCATGAATTCGCTGTTGAATTTAGTTTTAATATCATTGCGGAAATGACTGCGTAGATCATGGTACCAGCATTGATGCCTAATATCAATACGGAAGTATTTTGTTAGCTAGAAAAAATGAAATAGGTAAATTACTATTCGTTAATGTTGAATTGAAAATATAGCTTAATGCTGAAAATTAGATAACTCTTCATGACATAAAATCCTTCCAACACAATCTATGACGAGGCAGGCCTATTTAAGAGAATACCTTATTGTCAGCAGTTACCAGAGGCGCTTTAAAATGGAAATTCGATTTCCGTTGACATGATTGATCACAGGGCTAGATATATATATGTAGCATGCAGCTCCCTTATATTCACCAATAGTTTCCTCGAAATCAGTAATACTGGATAGTGATAGGGCCTGTCAAGGTAAAGTCCTTGGTTTGATTGGATGCTCTAATCAAATATCTCCGGCATCAATTGCATTTAAAACATACTTATTGTATCAAACCTTTGTAATATTTGACATTTGTATTCCTGTAGTATTTATAATCTCACTTACCCGTTTTTTGTACTCCTATTTTAATATTTCTCGTGTAGAATATGTGATACATTTCACATATAACTGAAGCAAACATGTATTTAGATGAACCATTTACATTATGATTCAAATTCTACTATGAAGAGTGAAAAGATTAGGTACTCCAAGATTTATTATACGGTCAGAGTAAATGAATGGATGAATTGAAATATTATTCTCCTCTACGATGAACCATCCAATTATCCTATAGTGAAAGTGGTAGGATGTAAAAACAACAAAAAATGAAATCATTCTAGCTATATAAAACCCTACCTTAGAATCTGCGTTATTAAATTATATATATATATATATATATATATATATATATATATATATATATATATATATATATATATATATATATATATCTGAATAATATTAATTCTGAAGGTAATCAAAACAAGCTATATTGTGCATAAAATATCATAAAAGTTTTGCAAGTCACATAAAAAGAAGAGTAGTACTATCTTGGGATTGAAAATTTGTTTTCATCAAAAAGGCATTATTTTTAAATCAGTAGAGAGAGAGAGAGCTCCTTTGGTTTGATTCAGCTCTGTAAAAGGTATGAAAACAATTGCTTAATTACTTGGGGAATGTGATATATGGTCCAAGATTCTATAAGCATGGAATGAGAGTAAGATGTTGCTGGTAAAGTTTCTAGTAATATCTAGAAATAAACAAGTATTGATTCGAAGAGTATATCAGAAATGCTCTTAGAATGTATCTATGACGTGCAGGAGAAATCAAACAGTTCTCCTGGCTCAGAACTAGCTCCCTTTTGAAAAGAAGGGAGCCAGTTCTGCTAGACTGAAAAAAAGGGATCCAATATGGCATCTTTTCTTAGGCCGAAAATAGAATTTCGGCATAAATGAGTCTGTTAAATATGTATATATAGTATGTCCTTGAGTTCTTGGTTTAGTAAAATTTTACACAATGAAGCTATGGTCAAGCTTCGTAAATATCATCATCCAAACGATGGATTTTGGTGTGTTTGAAAAAATGTCTTTTATTTACTTTTAGTTGAAGATAGGCTACTTTGGTTTTGTTTGAAATTTTGTAAATTTGAGTATCTCGTGAAAGAATTTTCATAGGACCAATACGTTAACCTACAGAATATAGATAAATAGTACAAGTCAGTATGCTATCTAAATTCTGAACTTTCGGATGACTTCAATAGTGAAAGTACTAAGGATTGAATGTAATATGGAGAGTGGTGAGAAAGGCTTGATACCTTGTTGGTAGCAGTTTCAAGGAGAAAAACGAAATAAATTAACTGAAATAAATTTGAGTAATATTTGTAATACAAGCACTTCTGGATTTAAAAGAAATTCGCGATGTCAAGTATACATTCCAGCCACATAATACGAGGGTCATCCGGAAAGTAGTACCCGTTCGTGCCGCATGAAGTGCTGACGACGCGAGTAGCCGCTGGACGAGGTCAGATAGCTTCAGTGGCTTGTCTGCCTTCTCTGAGCCAAGTTGCGTGACGCTAGCATTGCCTGTGTTGTTTCTGTGATTGTTTACAATGTTTAAAAAAATTGAGAACGCCGCCAGTTGTGAAGTGAGGGCAGTGATTAAATTCCTCAATGCAAGAAACGTTCGCCCATGTGATATTCATCGCCAATTAAAGGAGGTGTATGGAGACAATGTAATGGACGAGTCGTCTGTTCGGCGGTGGTGTCGCAACTTCAACATGGGGAGGGGGAACACACACGACGATGAGCGTTCGGGGAGACCGTCTGTCATTACAGACCAACTGGTGAGCTCAGTTGACGAATTCGTGAGGAACGATCGGCGCGTCACAATTGATGACATCTGTGAGCATTTTCCCAATGTTTCTCGAACAATTGTTCATGAAATTGTTAAACACCATCTGCATTATGCAAAAATTTGTGCAAGATGGGTCCCTCGCGTATCTCAATGAGCTGGCGGCGAAGGACTATGCAGCAGGAATACAGAAACTTGTCACACGTTATGACAAATGCCTTAATTTGCTTGGAGATTATGTTGAGAAGTAGTTTAAAGTATCCTCTTTCAAATAAAATTTTTTATGTTTGTTAATATTTACTTTTGTGTCTTTATTTCACGAACGGGTACTACTTTCCGGATGATCCTCGTATATAAATAAATCAGTAACGGGCTAAGGAAGGAACGTCTCGGGACGCGGCAGTGGAGCGATTACAATGGTACAGGTTTCCACATCAGTTTTTCACTGTTAAACTTAGACCATCAAGATAGGAGTATAAAAAATTTAAACAGTAGAATAAACAACTCTTTTCAGTTTATACAATGCTTGTACAATGGATGGTTCTCACGATCGAAGGTTTGACAGATTCATAATAAAGCTTATCTAATAATAGTTTTCATATTAGTGATAAAGTGCAGTTAATCTGTCAATTTGATTAACAAAGACTGATTGCTTAAATCTCTTTGAAGCCCGGTTTGAAATGGGTCCAAATTGTAATTGCTATTTCAAAATTGAGCACTTCAATCGTAACCAGAGCAACAAAGACTCTTTTGTAATATGTAGTTCGGAAATTGGACGATAACCCAAAGGAGTTAAGGGATTTTTAGGTTATTTATTGGACTTACTGAATCAGATATCAAGGGTCAAACCATTAAATATGACATCAAAGATAATGTACAAAATTAGCGATTGTAAAGCAGTCAAAGTTGCTTTTATTACAAATTTTTAATCTGATCAATTCACTTAATCCTGAATTTTGAAAGAGTAAGAAATGCGATAATGCTATCGGTGATGTACTTGTATGATCAAAATAAAAATGGCCCATATTACCTGGAGCCAATTGGCCGATGTCTAGGGGTTGTTGGTGGTGTTTTTAAGAGCTGAGTTTGGGGGAAGTAAGATAACGATTAACTATGCTCTCTGAAGGGTTAGAATTTTTCGTATTATCACGCTGGCATAAAAGACCCAAGTCACAAAGCTTACTACATAAGCTTAAGCTTACATTAGATTCAGGTATTGTAGATAAATATTGGTAGGAGCATCGTTGTACTGATTCCATTATGAATGATTTGAACCAATATTTTTGATATTACGGTAAAAATATAGCCTGGAATCTCAGAAATGTTTGTTGTCCACAGGAGTCAGATTTTCTCTTTGATGAATTTCTTTCTGCCCAATCAGGGTCAGCTGGAAATTAATGACTACAAAACATACCGGTGTATATCTGTTAGCGTTAGCAGCAGTAGTCTACAGACTTAGGTTTTTGATGGATAATAACGACGCGGACTATAGAAGTACTAAGCCCACTGACATGGAATATAAAACTCCGACTTTTTGTTACAGTTTCATTTGTTAATCTCTGAAGATCTTCCTTTATATCATCTTAAAATACATATTCTTTTCCTTCCTCTATCTCATTTTCCGTATTCTCCCCTCAAATACCGTCTCTGTATCCCCTGCCGTGTAAGTATCTCCTGCAACCACTTGCCCTTTTCCTTCTCTTAATTCTTCCCAACATCCGTTTCTCCTCCCCTACCATCCCTAGAACTCTTTAGATTATTTCTCTTCTTCGTCCGTTTTATTTTCCACGTTCCTCTCCACACACACACATCTGAGAAGCTTCCGCCTGTTCTTCTGCCTAAACGACAACTTTTCCGTGCCATTAAAAAATGAGTTCCTCATAATATGTTTCACTAGTTTTTCGATCAGTTATTCATTGCCTCGGAAGTGTTTTGGACCGACTCAGTCAAAGTAGTATTGACGTAAGGAGAAGAACTACGCTAGGCAAAGAGGCTTTCAGAATGAGGGAGTTGATGACAGGGACGTTGAGTAAGGATATGAAGAAAAGACTAGTAAAAACTTTGATATGGAGCGTATCTATGCGGCGCGGAAACGTGGTCATTGAAGCAGGACGATAGACGTAGAGCTTTTGAAATGTGGGAGTGGAGAAGAATGGAGGAGGTGAAATGGGCCGAAAGGGAAACGTATGAGGAAGTACTTGGTATGATGGCCGAAGAGAGGGGTTTGTTGGGAGAAATAAAAAAATAATGCTTGAAATCTAATGCATGGTTGTGGGTAGTAACATTTTATCATCTATGATTTATCTAATTTCAGTCCACCAGCCCTGCTCCTTTAGTATTTTTCTTCGTACATGCATGGAAAAGAATAGGTGATAATGGACATATTCTTAATCATATTTTTAATGCTACTCATCTTGACTCTTAGTTAACCATCCTTATTTGTGCTATCTTGCGCATGTACTGATTCTAGATAATTCGTCTAGCCCTCCAGTATGCTCTATCATCTGTAAAATAACCAATAATTGTGGCCAGTTTACTCTGTAAAACGCATTCTTGAAATATGCAAAGCATGCAGATACAGTCTGGTTACACTTTATACTTTTCCTTTCCACTGATGAACTCTTTATTGCAATGGCATCGTGCGTACTCTTGCATTTTTTATTTAAAATTTCTTCAATTCTCCCTCATTTTGTTGATTATCTTAAGGAAAGCCTTTTCCAGTGTGAAATCAAGCTTAAATGGTGCCCTTATGCTGTTGCTTTTTCTCTGTTCTTGAATGACCATTAGTATAGACGTACCAAAGTCTTCTGGCGAATTTCGTAATAAATTTTGCGAATAGACTCATGAAAATTCTTCCCTCTTCCTCTTTCGAAATCATTAAGAAGCTCTTTCGGAACTTAAAAATTATGGTGAATATTGGTCTTTAATTTAAAAGTTTGTGGTCATATGGTCACAGGTTGGCTGAAAGTTCTGAACGCTCTTATGAGGACATTACTCCAGGAATCATTCCTCAAATACATTATTTGATGATAGGTGATAGAAGAGTAATGATACCTGAAATTCTTTCATCCGTAAGATGTCATCAGTTATCGGTTGCGTAATAATTTCATCATCGTTTAAATATGAGAAATTTCTCTGCAAGATGAGAGCCGCAGTTTCTCAACTGAGTTGACGAAAAATAAGTCATTATCATGTTTCAAGTCCAGTTTAGAGGGGTTCCCACGAACTCTCCGCAGGACTTCAGCCGCTTTTTCATTGCTACGAACCAAACATGGATACACCACTACATGTCTGAAACCAAGGATCGGTGCAAGCGTTGGATTGCTGGTCTCGTAGTTGCAGCGAAGAAGGAGAAGTCTGGTACTTCAGCTGGGAGGGTTATGACGACCAGTCTTTTGAAATTCGCCAGGAATTGTCTTCAATATCTATTGTACATAGATCATACCATTACAGGTGAATATTATATATGGTGATTAGAACATTAAAAATCGATCTACGAGGAAAGCATCTACGATAGGCCTGTAGAGAAACAATTTTCCATCACGAAAACGCCCCAACACTCACTCTTCTGCAGTTGCGACTACAAAATCGATGAATTTACGATTGCAACTCATTCTCCTCATCACCCTATTTTACAAAATTTTATTTAAAAGTGGGAGTGAGTGTGGAAACATTTCCTATTTATCAGCACTGCAATAATGGCATTATTTATAAGGGAGACTGTTAAAGATTAAAAATAACTTATTCCAAATAATTAAGCATTTTCAATTTTTTACAAACTTTTGGAACCACATTTGTTTTATATAAGTGAAAAAGTGGCTGTTTGAGGCCAGGCATTCAT
The DNA here is from genome assembly GCF_022747635.1 of Hetaerina americana. NCBI lineage: Eukaryota > Metazoa > Arthropoda > Insecta > Odonata > Calopterygidae > Hetaerina > Hetaerina americana. Next base: position 14,787,593 of record NW_027286625.1, read on the forward strand.
TGACATTGAATAGCACGAACTTTAATGTATTTAACAGGGAAAAACATTTGAAGTGAAAATAATAACAAAATTATTTTGACGGTTCAGGTTTATTAAAACACTAAGCACTTTCCTTATACATGATCTTCTTTTCTTAGTAATATTTCTAATAATACATTCGATGTCGATGAGAAGACCCGTGAGGATATATCTAGACAGAGTGGATGGACCCTTTCTGTACCCGTGAAATAAGCAAATATTCTCTGAAATTCTTATCATCCAAAAACAGCCCTAGGATACATCCAAATTATAAATAAAAATCAATGGAAATTAATCCTCTTTCTTTACAAAGCACATGACATCAGTCGGTTCCCCGATTTCTGTTTAGTTTCACAGCAGTATTTCCTAAGTTACGGAATTTTTGGTGATCGCATGCTACGTTTCAATATTTGCACGTTTCATTGCATGCCACATGCATGTGAAATACGCAGATTAAAATTATACTTAAGTTTTTAATGTCACACAGTGCGAAAGTCTTGAAATACTTCGTAGAAATTTCATATATTTCTTAGCGTCCTTCTGCTGAGGGGCATAATTTTTTTGATTGTTTAAATAAGTTTTTATTCCAATATGAAGCTGTTGGCACAATGGATTTCTTAGAAATAAATCTTTTGGGGTAATATTTTATTTATTTACGGAGCTATATGAAGTCCAAGGCGGTTTTTCAAAGAAGTACTCAATCATTCTGTCGCAGAACAAGGGAAAATCCCATTCCCGCCTATGATCTCAATCAACCAACCGTTCTGTGCACGACACCTGCTCACTGTTCTATGCATGGAGTCTCTGTGGGAATGTCACCGAACTATATGCCGACACCTTTTGGGAACTGGAAGTCTGGTCGCCACCCGCGGGCGCAGATCCAGTGTCCATTCAGCGTCCTCTGTCGAATATGCACCCCACTGTCGTTTTAACCATTCCCTCATTCCTACTCGCCCTTCCCCTCCGTCCGTCCTTCTCCCCTTTAACTTCTCTCTCTCCGATTCTCCCTCTCTCCTGTTCCTTCTCTCCCTCTCTCTTCTTTCGTTATCGATTTTCTCGCCTTCCACCCTCCCCTCATCTCCCCCAAAACCGTCTCCCTCACTTTCATCCGCATCGCCATTCTCCCTTCCTCCTCCATCCCCTTCCTAGCTCCACATTTCCCTCTTCCGCCGTCTACCCCTTCTATTGTGATGCTCTCCGCGTTCCGTGTTTTTTCTTCTTTTCCTAACGCATTTCTCCTGCGGTTTACTCTCTCTAATCTCATTTTTTTTATTTTCCTCTCACGTACTTAATTCTTGTTCGTCGTGTTACCTTTTGTTGTGAAAAGGACATCTGGTTCAGTTTGCACTTTTGAAGAATTGCAATCTGCTTTCTCCTGGTATTCCTGTCCTGAAAAAAATGAGATCTCACGTTTCCATTCAGCGTCGTAAATTTTAGTTTATGTTGTTGAATTCTGGACGCAACTATTTTATAATTTGGTGACAATCAAATCCACAAAAATTACCTGACAAGAGTGGATCTATGCCCTCATCTGCAGTTAAAACTGAAAAATGTTGAGAAATTTTACTCGAATTGCAAAAGAAATATCCAAATAGTCACATGACACACCCAGTCTTATAAATTATTAATAAAGCTTCATATTTGCTCTGAGAGAACTTTGTGATCACATGTGCCATTTAAGGAAGTGTTCTGAGTTACGAATAGATTTTGAATGTATCCGGGATATTATTGAGCTTACATGTGAGGTTCTAAATTGTATAATCCCTTGTCCTTACGATTCGTAACACATAATTCGGCTCCTGATAGTTTCATCCGCCGTATATTTCTTAAAAAATGGTTATTATTTTCCAATTTGTTGTTTTTTTAAATTACAATCTTGATTCTGTTAAAGGTATAACAATTCCGCTTCCTTTAATACCTTCTTTAACAAATTCTACTAATTGTATTACCGAGCTAAAATAACATTGTAGTTCCAAATTAAAATTATTTATTCCACCGCGAAGGTCTTGACTTTGTGGGTCTATCTTCGAAATCAAATTTCTTTTCAACTATCCAGTTTTTCGGGTTTCTTCCAAATCCGCTCTTTAGCTTAATCTCTTTCGGTACCCTATGAAGCAATGTTACATCTGCTACCATCGCGATTTAGCATTACCTCTCTATTTTTGATTTATTGTGTGGATATATACCTTCCGATTTATTTACCTAAAAATATACGGATTTTGACCTCAGCACTTTAAAACAAAATCTCTTTACAAAGTGGAGGTGTCATTTGTATGTCATGTGTATGCGGATTCCGAAACTGGATGAATAATAGTATACATTTGTTCGATGGGTCTCACTTTTGGCTCAGTTCCCGATTCCGAATGGCTGTTGATATTCCTATTATTCGAGTTGTAGACATAAAATGCGCTATACACTCGCGCAGTCGATGCTAATTTCAGTGCTAGCGTTTTTTTCATTTACCTTGCATTTCTAGACGACTCTTTCGATATTGTTAACCCCAAGTTTCATCAAAGAGCGCTCTTTTATCTCCTTGAGTCTATCCTATACCCGCAAAAATCCTTTGACCCCATAGAACTAATGGCGATTGGAATTTAAAGGAGCATATATTGTCGCCCGGCTATGTAGAACATGCCCGAATGAACCCGTTTTCGCGCGAAATGATTCATTTTCTTCGGTCCATGCGCCTCTCTTCTGTCGCCCAACCCACATCTCCCCATTTCGTAGCTTTTCAATCTGCTGAGTATGTTCGTATGTTATCGAACCCACATTTATGGAAATCATTAAAAAAATTAAATTAAACTAGGAAAAAAAATTGGGAAAAAAACTTTTCGCATAACCCAAAATTTTCCGAATAAATCTCACTCCGCATGCTTCACCCCCCCTCAAACTCTCCCCCCACCACCAAAAATCAAAATTTTCCTCAGCAGCCGCGTCCGCAGAGACCATCCCCATTGGTCACCATCCCAATCCCCCTCTACCGTCCGCGTGCGTTCATTTCGCTGCGTTTGAAATTTGTTCAGTTCACCCGAGGAAATGACGGTCACGTACGTTCGTGTCGTGTAATGCATGGGCGTGTTTTGCGTTATGCGGTCTAGAACTCCTTCCGGAACTTCCTCCTTCTCCGCTTCTTCAACAACGCCCCTGACTCCCAGCCCGCTCCCTCAAAACCTCGCCTCCCCCCAACCCCGTTCCGCCTCATCCTCCTCAGAACCCCCAAAATATTTCCTTGGCGACGTAAACGTGGAATCTCGGTTTCAGTAATATCTCCGCCACCAAACTCCTGTGTTAGGAGATGCGTGGAGACGTCGGAGGGTGAAAGGCGTGTCTCAAAAGTCAGAAGCATAAGTTCGCTTCGTCCGTTCTAGTTAATTGTTCTCGCCGTAAATCTGTGTTTGCTCTTTGTTATAGAAGTGTTAGCAGTAACTAAGCGTTTATATATTGATTTAATTATACGACTCGCATTTTTATTTTTCGACTGTAATTGTCATGCGTTTTGTAATTTTACCTTATTGCACTATTAGAATATTATTTTTGCAGACAAAGTGTTTCTAATCTTCATGACACTTTATCGCCGTCTTGACATATTATTGTAATTTTATTTAAAACGCATTCTCTGCTATCACCTACTCATCGCCTCTCGTTTGGGTTTAGTGAAGCTCGTGAAATTTGAATAGCATTGACGAGGATAACGTTTATATAAATGTGTGTATATATATATATATATATATATATATATATATATATATACACACACACAGTAACACATAATATAGAAACACAAAAAAAAGAACACACACGTATTTTCTTGATATTTCGACGGAAACAATCCGTCTTCCTCTGAAGATATAGAAGTAATGACTGCTGGAATTGTTGAGGTGAGGGGTGCGAGAGAAAGGGAAGGGGGCCAGGGGAAGGGAAGAACGGGAGGCGAAGGAGGGGTGAAAGGAATGGTTGGGGAGAGGAAAGGGAGAGGGAAAGGGTGGAAGTAACAATTTTAGGCCACTCCCATCAGTGAACGACATTGAGGCCCGGATGCTGATAGGCCATACAGATGTAAATGAATGCCAATTCAAGGGTTTTTAATTCTATCATCTATATCTTCAGAGGAAGACGGATTGTTTCCGTCGAAATATCAAGAAAATACGTGTGAGTGTTCTCTTTTTTTGTGTTTCTATATTATGTGTTACTGTGTATTGTACTATTCGGCACTTCCGTGTTACGTCAATGAAAGCATATATATATATATATATATATATATATATATATATATATATAAACCATAAACATAAAAATATAATTATTTATTTATATCAATATATATTTATATATCAATATATATATATATATATATATATATATATATATATATATATCTCATAAACACAGTAATCAACCTGAAGGTTGGTTTTGGAGATGATGGTAGAGTTATCCCAGTACTAAGCCCGACGGCGTTGAAAAGGGAAAGGAACTGGCCACTCTACCCTGATGTGTGAATTTCACACGCCGTGGTGCTTAGTACTGGTTGAACTCTATCATCATCTATCAAACCGTCCTTAGGGTTCATTGCTGTGTGTACATGTATACATATACGCACGCACCGAAAATTTGTTCTAGCGCTTCAGGCTTCTACAGTTACCTGTATGAGTTGAGTGCTATTCCGAGGGACTGAGAAAGGCAAAGTCTTTGACTTTAGTCGCGCCATGTTTGGAAATAGAAGGCATAAGGATTGGAGAAAAAGGAGCGAAACGGGAGCGCGCAGAGTTGAGGTCTGCGGTTTTCGTGTTTCGAAACAATAAGGATAATGGAATGATGGCTACGAAGTAAATCATGGGAAATCGCCATCCTCTTACCTTTTTCTCAGCCTGTTGATATATTTCTGGTAACATTTTCTTCACAGATTAGAATTTTAGAGTTTTCCGCCTTGTATTTTTTACCCACGACAAATAGAGCGCGAGAATCCAATTAAATGATAAAATTAGTTCTGTTTTCACGAAATCTTGATTTTTATCATGCATATGTTTTCGTAAAATTAAGTAATTAAGGTTTTAGGATAATTTCTAAAATATTTCCTTCATTGTGGTTGCGGAGGAACTTGAAAAGTAAGTGTCATATTTAAGATGATTTTAAACCAATTTCTAATTTATTGTCGACCATTCATCTCATATTTTTATCATAATTATTTCATAAAAATTACCATAATCTGGGAGGATGTATTCTTTATATTTTATCTTAAAACCAAGTATTTCCTTGCATATACTTTTATGAGGGGTATGCTTTTACTATTGAGCTTGTCGTTCACTTATCGATATTTTCTTGGACGTATTTATAGTTGATTGATAAGTTAGTATTATTAAAATACCACAATATGTTTACACTAGTAAATAATTAATCCTTAATGGGGTTTTTCTGCATTTAAAAATATCTCATGATTAGGTGTTATTTGTGGTCGGATAATTTCTTCAATTTTTGCTAAAGAAATTGCACGAATAGATAAACTTGAATTAACATTGGATTTGTTATTAATGTGCATGTGATTATATTTTATCTGTCATGCGATTGGTCATAAATTATTTTTTTATCAATTTTTCTCTCATTTTTGTCAGTTACTATTCCAATTCAAAACTCACCAAAGCTTAGTGCTCACGGTTTTTTCGGTTTGGGTCGAATAATGATAGTTTAATGTAGTGAATCAACCATTTAAATGGTTTTATCAACGTTTCCATTGTTTGATTTTTAAGTTAAACTTTGTAGATTTTTTGTTTTTTTTCCTTGTTTTTTTTATCACAAGTTAACGCTTGTCATTCAAATTATTTTCTGCATGAAATAGAATTCGTAGCAGAGGAAAAAAATCTAAGTCCAATAGTAGATGTGGAAATTTGACTTTTAATATATGTCGTCATAAAAGCCCATAAGTTCGTAATTTTTTCGGATCAAATATCCGACATATGTTCTCTCATCTACTCCGATTCTACATCCTGGGAAAAAGCAAATCTAATGATTTAATCACTTGCGAAATATATTCCATTTAGCACATCGTAACGTCATTCTCTCTGTTCCTTATTTCCTCGGTGTTTCCCAGGATAGCTTGTTAGGAGTAGTTGGTCATCTCGTTTGATTGCATTCATTCATATTCCGCATACACAAAGCTGCATTGATGGTTTGTGATACTATTGACGTCGGTAGTTATAAAGAACAACAGCTGATGCGGGAATGCAATCCGATAGACATCAATGGTTCTATTTTCTAAATGGTCGTACGATCTGTCGAATTTCGCCGACTTGGTCCTGATTTATTATAGCTCATCAATCTCCGGAGCTTTCTTCTTCTTTTTGCTAATCGAAACCATGTATTCATTTCCTTCGTATTAAAAGAAATAATCAAATTAAACGAAAATTCCCCCTTTTTGACCACTAATATCATAGTAAATATTTAATTTCAATTTTTTCACAGCCCAAAGATATATCTACTAGATTTTATTTTTATTGTTTTTCTTTTCCTGTTAACACCGAAGAGGAATCTAAATCTATCCATTTTTTCCGTTAGAATATCACATTAACGTTCAAGAAGCATCTTAATTCTTATGCAGCCATTTCAGAGTGTAGAAATCAATCGCCTCGACCGTGATTAGAGCCCGGATCACTCAATGTCCGGTCGAGTACTTTAGCCAGTTAAGCTATCGAGGCGTCCTCTTAAACTCTGACATGTTGCATTGAAATGCACATTAGCGGATGGCTCCGTTAAAAGTTACCGTTGCGGCATCTCCCGCAGTTCTTTGGAATCTGAATTCCTGTCGACATTTGAACGCGTATCAGTTTAATTATCATGATTTAACTGTATTAAAAACCTCACACTGCATCTTGCAGCATTTACATTATCATGCTTGAGAGAGGATAATAGTCAGCTCGTTGTACAGCAGTAATCAGCCTGATATTCACATCATTGAATAGGACATTCTCTTCCGATAACGTTGATTTTATTATCACAATAAGCTGTTTGCAAACTCTCCTTTTTTTCTAAAGAACTCTTCCTCGTTGGAAATCTCAAATCTAGAATTCAAAATTTGATCATCGATTTGATCATCGATAAAAATCCGAGTACTCCAGGATGAAGTAGGTGTCGATCCTGTATTATATGCAATGCACACTACATTTAGATTATGAGGGTTGCATAATATGCAGGATGACATATGTATTTTGATCCCTGGCCCTGATCGCTCCAACTTCATGTTTTGCCTTTATTATTAAGTAATCTACCGGTTAAGGTAGGTTTTTGGATGGACACAACTGCCAAAAATATATTCTATTACTCCTAACAAAACACAAAATCCATCATCCTACTCTATATCAGGTCCCTCTTCATCTCTGAGTACTTTCTTCCTCCCTTCATCCCGTCCAACATCCCTATCCTGTTCCTTCCCTTTCCTCTTTTGCCCAACATTCTACCCTCTATCACAGTCTTCAACATCCCACTGCCGGTCAACACCCCCTTCATCCACTTTTCCTGCTTCCATAGGATTGCTCCCAACAAACCCCTCTCTTCGCCCACCATACCAAGTACTTCCTCATTTGTTTTGTTCTCTGTCCATTTCACCTTCTCCATTCTTCTCCACACCCACATTTCAAAAGCCTCCAATCTACGTCTATCCTCCTGCTTCAATGACCACGTTTCCTCACCGTACATAGCTAAGCTCCATATCAAAGTTTTTACGAGTATTTTCTTAACATCCTTACTCAAAGTCCCCGTCATCAACTCCCTCCTCCTTGTGAAAGCCTCCTTGCCTAGCGCAATTCTTCTCCTTACGTCCCTACTACTTTGACCGTGTTGGTCCAAGACACTACCGAGATACGTAAACTGTTCTACCTGCTCTAGCTTTTGCCCTCCTATTTTAATGTTAAGCTTGGCCTTTTTCTTTCTAGAAAATCGCATAACCTTTGTTTTATTAATATTGATTCTTATCCCATACCTGTCGCACTGAATTTCCAATTCACTCAGCAATGCTTGCGGCCCCTTGACTGACTGACAAACTAAAGCTTGGTCATCAGCAAACCTAACTGATTTTACGAATTCCCCGCCCACTTTCATTCCTACCTCGAGTTCTTCCCATGCCTCTTTGATCATTTCCTCTGCATACAGGTTGAATGTTTTGCCTTAATGGATGTTAAATTACCGAGGATAATACTATTGTGGTCATCATATCAAATGAGTATGTTGCATTTGGATTAATATTTCCAAATTGGTGTTTTGTATCGGGTCTTAAATGGACATACCCGTGTTTTTTAACGTATCTTATCTTTACAAATTGGTACATTTGTGTATATTTCATTTTAAATTTGCTTTATGTAAAATTTGAAATGTGTTTGTTATCGGAGACGTTTAATACTTGTTGAAAATATTATTTTTGTTTGTTGTTGGAAATTAGCTGCTTTTCCCATATTATTACATACAGACGTTTAGCTGTAGGTTAAAGATCGTTAGCTGTCGAATCTGTTTTCTTGGATGATAGCAGGTATTTCGAATTGATGCGTGAATTCGTATTTTGTACGGAGGAAGTTACAGGAATTAAATCGGAATATTCATCTCAATAACCATTCCCATGATATGTAGTTTTCCTGTACCCTGACATTGAATATCCCTGTTTTCGATTTTAACTTCTCATTCGTCTTTTAATAAGTGTATCACAGCATATGGTCGATTGTAGTGAAAGTTCACATTCTACATTAGGTACATTCTGGTAAATGAAATCTTCCAGGTGCATATTTTAACGGTTATTTTCATCAAGAGTTGTACTTAATGCTTAATCAATAATTACGTTATATATTACTTGAGCAGTTAATATTTGATACGTTGAGCTTTGTCTCGCTCAAACTTTCCTTGTTTCATCAATAGCTATTGAGCTCTTGTTACCGCTGATGATTAAAGTAATAGTCGCTAGTTTGAGTTATTACTACACCAAACCTTTTAAAAGTTGGAAGTGTTTTGATCAATGGAAATTTACAAAACATTGCACTGCCTAATGTGTATATATATTTAAGAAGGCAAATGTATTCTCGGCGATAAACTTTGCTCTGACGTAACTTGAAGTCTCTTTAATCTCCAGCATATTTTAACTCGGAAAGAGATATTTTCCTTAGTCTAGAATTCGTTACATAATAGAGAAAGAGTTGGTAGTGAGGTACATTTGCCGTCTGAGAACACCTAAAAAGTCTAACGACTAATACAATGTCATTACGAGAAGTTACTGGGTATATTTTAAAGCATCAAAATATGATGGTGGTACTATCATGTTGAACAGCTACTTTGACTGGGCGATGCGTTTGGGTCCTTAAAGAAAAGCGCCATCTTTTCATTAAAAAAGAGCGTTGTTACGATCAGTTTGTTGGGATTGATAAAGATGTTAAGATTATTATTCCTTTGGAAAAATTTAGGGGTAGGGGAGGATTAATAAATTTCATGGCACAAAATTTTAAATATGCTGAGCCTGTACGGCGTTGTATAAGAAATTGTGTGCTCCTTAAGTGCGTAATTACCAGTCCATTTTTAAGCCGAAGAGTTATGTCCTTCGTTCGCTCATAGTCTTTTTAGTAAAGCGTCGGTGATTCCGGATGTTGTCTTCAGGACTAAATATGATACTATGTTTAGTATGAAATGCGACAAGAAAAAATAACGGCTTAATTGGTTATCTTCAATATTATTCCACAATTTTCCGCTCCGTTTAAAACGTTTATTACTTTGTAGTGTGTCTAAAATCGTAATAAACACTACAACGGTAAATTGAACACGATGTCCAGATATTCAGAATGCTATATGAAAATAAGAAACCTTCAAGGTTGACCCCGTCAACCCCGTCTGCGCTTCATTCATTTCAGCCTCTCTTTTAACTCTCCCTTTGTCTGTTTCCCTCGCCCACCCCTCTCACTCTCTCCTTCCTCCTCTCCCTCCCTATCTCTTTCTCCCCCTATCTCTCTCCCTTTTTGTCACCCACCTTTCCCACCAATTCCCTCCACCACTCCTACGTGTCCTCCTACCCTCTCTCTTCCATCCCGCTCCGAGGCAAGGAAAGATTGATGGGGCCATTCACAGCGATAAAAAGAGTAGAGCTACTTTTTCCCCTTCCAAGTTTTTATCCGTTTCTCTTCTCTCCTCAGTAGTGCAGCCCCTTTTTTCGACTACGATCCGTTTCCTTTATTGGCGTTGTTACGCAAAAGTGACGTGCCGTTGTTGTACGTTTGTGTTCATTTATGGTCTTTGCAACCTTTATGTTGGTATCTATTCATTTTTCTCCCCGTGATTCCCGGGGTTAGTGGATGAATTACACCTGTTTTGTTGTTGCGTTCAAATCCCTTAATTTTATATCATCTTATGACTATTTCACTCGCATTTCTCGACTTTGCGACGTCCTCGGTATGATCCAAAACACGAATTTCATTCCAGGTCGGTTGATAGAAGTTTGGATGTACCAAGAAGCCGATCATTCGACTTGAGATATATATATATACCTAGGTTAGAGGTAGGTTTCCTTTCCGTGGGCCGTCTTAAGTTTTCCTGGAAGTTCTCATTTCCAAAAATTTGGATATTGCAGTGGGATTTTCGAGCATTCTAGTGCATTTCATCGCGAGCCCTCTTTCGGCATTCGAACTCTTATCAACGAAGGCACCATGGAACTCCGTTGTCCCCGATTCTTCTCAATATGGAAAAACTATGGCCCTTGAGTTTGGACGAAACCAGGGCTCTGCGTACTACTTTTATAAACTGATTGGCGAAATGTGCAGTTCGTTTTGAATGAATACGGAATATACTTTGTCACTAGCGCTCTTGGAAAGGTTACCTTGAATATTTTGCTGAAGCAGCTATGGAAAAAGTGATGATATACTGCATACTGCATGTATGCGTGGAAAATTTCCACCAGCACCTTATTTAGACCTTAGATTTCACATTTAATTTACATGTATTACATCATTTTTTCTCTCAGCGTTACACTAACGTAATTTTAGCCACCGCCTCCATGGAAGATGGAGTATTGTTCATCTGTTTTCTAGCAATGTTGGTTGCTGGGGTCTCCTGGGCACAGTTTTAGCAGAGCGATGGAGTTAACACGCAAATGATGATCTCACCAAACTGGGTCGATGATCAACTAATTCCGGGGTCCCATTGAATCCGTAATTCGTAGATGCGCCGAGTAGTCATGAAATAAAACAGCGGTAACACCTTGCATTTTCCACTCTTAATTCCTATTTTCTTTGTTCTTTCTCTGTACTATTTTAATAAATTATTTTTCTTATCAAAATGACGGTGCGTTTTTTGTATTTACGAATTTGTTTCGTAAAATTGTTAATATGCTTTGACAATGAATCGGCCTTTGCCAGAGCTGAAATGTTTCTTCTGTGCTTATTGCCACTTCATTGCATATTTGAAATGAAGTTTCTCATTTGGTTACATGGCAGCTGAGTTAACGAATAGGCTCGATATGTATGGCGTTTATCCACCGGCAATTGGCTAAAGAATTGACGCAGATTTAATTTGACACGTACTAAATTATGGCTGTGTCAACGATCCTAGCTCGTAATCGTGTATATTTTGTGAGTTAATTTGTTTACCGTCCTTAAAAGTTCACCCCTGTGCCATAGGTGTATTCTGTTTTCATGGTCCGACGCCGGCGCATCATATGTCCCATATCCGTCGACTTTCATGCAATTAATCGCTTGCAGTTCTGAATGTTTATTTCTTCCTTCTGAGCCATGACACCTGTCCTTCGTGGCGCTGTGGGTGAGGTTGATATGACCCTCAGCAGTAATCTAGGAGCATTCGGTGAAATCACAGGCGTCATTAGACGTTTGTGCAATGGAATATCTAGTATTAATTATCTTTTGCTCTGTGCCTTAGTATATAATAAACTATCTTTAAGTTCATTAGTTTAAATCTAGCTATATTTGGACTAATAAATAGAATTGGATCAATATTTTTGGAGTATTCCTATTAAAACAAAATTACAGTTTTTCTTCCGTTGAAACATTTTTCTTTTCCTTCATGCAATGATCATTCAGAGAAATGTTTTAATTTGATATACCTGCAGCGGTTATAAAACTTTGTTGTGAGTGTTCGTGTTTTTTGTGATATTGGTTTAAAACATTTTCGGATAATCTTTAATTTCATGGCCCAGGTCGGTATATATTGATTAAATATTAGAAAGGAGATGGCTGCTTTAATGATAGTAAGCATTTAATTCTGTAATGAAATATTTATTAAACAATATTTTCCCACTCTGTAGAAAAAGGAGCGGAAGTAACTCTCAGCTTTCGTCTTTGCTGGACATACATACTACGTACTTAGTTAACACGTAAGCGTACTACGCGCGTAGTTGACAGTTTTTACTGCCCTAGTTGAAAATTTAAAAAATCACGCTTGAACCGTATTTCATCCATGTATTGAAGAAGGTCTTTTAATGGGGCAAGAAAGTCATGGTCTTGCACTTGCTATTCATATAGGAAACAAGTGAATGGGAGAAAACATTTTCTAATCATGTTACTCCTTCGCACTTATCCCACTTACGAAAATAAATTTGGGAAATATAAAATTAAAAGGAAAAATATAATGTTATGTGGCGCGTTTTGCATGTTTTCAATCGTAAACAATTTTCCGATTGTTTTACGTTACTTCTTAAATGAATGCCATGATACGAGCCGTGTGCTGAATATTGGAATCCCTGGGTTTAAGTCTACTTACGTTAGACTATTATTAGTACGAATTTTCCTGATTTTACGTCAGATGCGAAATTTTGGCAATGTAAGATAATATTTAAGCTGAAGTTTAAAATATCACTCGTGGTTAAATCTCACCTTACCTTTTATTGATGAATGACAGGCCTTATTTTAGTAAATTATTCCATTGCTAATATTATTATTGGTATTCTATGCTTCCGTGCCACACAGAACCGCGCTCTTTATCACAGTTTTGACGAGCCGTTAATTAACATCCTTACTCTACGTCCCTATCATCAATTCCTTCCACCTTGAGAAAAATCTTTGCCGAACGCCATTCTCCTTCTTATGTTCCTATTTTTTTGACCATTTTTATCTATAATACTTTCTATGACCTATTCTAATTTATGACCTATTTTAATATTTAACCTATTTTCCTTTCGCGATAACCGCATGTCCTTTTTTTCTATTACATTGGTTTTCAATTAATACCTGTCAGCCGACTTCCGAATGCACTCAGAAATGCTTGCAATCAATGGGCAAACCTAAGATTTACCATTTTCAAGCCTAATATTCCTAATTCCTCAGTGAATTTCATTCCTATCTCCGTTCATTCATCTCAAGTTTCCTCCACATATACGTTGAAAATCCCAGGTGATTATGGATATCCCTGACTCCGCTTCCTAACAGTGCCCATCTCGACTTTAATCCGTCATTAGGACCTGAGCAGTCTGAGACATGTACGAGTTGCAGATATATTTTCTATCCCCAAATCTCTTCCTATTTTATGCAATACATTCAATGAGATTGAGGATTTTGATTCTATCAAACACCTTATAGGCCATGAAACTAGAATGATCATCCTAATTGTATTCTGTATACTTCTCTATTAGTCACCTCATTACTACTGTGGCATCATGCGTACCTCTTCCCTTTCTGAACCCAAACTGATAATGCCATTAGTGATTATTTGCCCTGCTCTCTATCCTCTTATTGATGATACTCATAACCACTTAATCTGTGTGCGAAATCTAACTTCTTGACAGTAGCCCTCTCGCATGGCTCCCTTTCTCTTTTTTGGAATAGGAGCTAAAACTATTCTGGAGAAATCTTCCGCTAAGATCCTCCCTTATTAATGCTTCGAATCAGTTACTAAAATCTCTTCCTGCCATGCTTTCCATTACCCTTCAGTAGTTCCTACCTTAATGCCTCTTCTATCTTGGCATATAGTAAACCTGAACCCAAGCTAGCCTCGTCCATGTCGTTTTCTCTGCTTATCTTGCTGTTCTAATGTCTTCATTTTATGCAGTTCCTATAGATTATATTCCTTCTATCGCCCTTGAATATTCTCTAGTTCAATTATTGATTTGCCTAACTTTGATTGTTTGCACGGATTTTCTGTCTTTCTTCAATATTGATTTTTTACCATACTATATAGTGAATCCATTTCACTCTTTCCCTGTAAACATGCCATATCCTCGCACTACAGCTTCCTCCAAGCTTCTATCGCCCAATTAGTTTCCTGGCCTAGTTTATTATTAATATCTGTATGATTCCCCTACCTATCTATGTGTTTAAATTCCTCTATTTACTTGTCCTTTTTATCTCGTAAGAATCATTTCGTCTGAAAACATGGTGTCTTTGTCTTTTTTCCAATTTATTTTTCCGATGATTTCGTATGTGGTTTTTGATATTTCTGTTGATATGTTTCCATTATTTTTATTGTAACAGCTCCCTTTCCTTACTCATGATTTTTTCTACAGCCTATTAATGAGTTTAACTTACTACTTCGCGGTTAGTGCATCTGTATTCCATTTCCTGTTTTACTTTTTATTTTGTCGAATATATTTTTGATGCCCCCAGGCTGTTTTTAGTTTTGGCATACAAATCTCTTACGTTTTCCACTTGTCCTCGTAGCGTGTGGGCAGCTTATGTCTGTGAACATTTTTGCCATCGAGATCCTACTTTTTATTCGTTTCTTCTCTCCCCATCCTTCGTGCTTTCTCCCTGTCTCCCAAAGCCTACCCTTGGAATTGGATCATGTTTCAAAAGTGACGTCGTATTCTCTGTAGAATCCCCGGGGGGAGTTCTTAGGGGGGGGAGGGTGGAGCGAGAGTATTTGCCTTTTACTTAGGCCTGCTTCCATATTTCAACTGTACACATTGCGTCTATTCCAAGATATGCCCCTACGTTTTTGAGTGAATTATGTTTTAAATAATTGCCCCAAAACGTCGTGTGATTTATTGCTGGTTGTAAAACAAGGCTCCACAGTAATGTTTTCGAATGCCGATGCCTCTCGGCGCGGCGTCGCGAACTTCGTAGCGGAGTTTGCTTAAAAAAATGATGTTCTTCAATTGTGAAAATAAGGAAATATGTCACTTTTCCCTTTCATTGTGCACTTTTCTCTTCTAGCAAACAGTGCAATTCCATAGTAATGAAAATTTTTCACGTAGTAATTGAATAGTTTGAGAACACTTCTAATTACTTGTTCGTTTTGGTAAAATTTATTAAGTCTTGTATCATAATGCAGAAAATTTCATATCTTCCCAGGAATAATAATGTTACAGACAAGTTCTAATGATGACAGTTCAAGAATGCCTTCATTAGTGATGAGTAGTAATTTTATATTTGTATTGAAATCATTTTATGTATTTTAACGTAAGCTTCAGCAGCATATTAAAATAAAATCGTCAATGTCCGGTAATATTGCGTTGGTCAGCTCAGGGAAACTGTTACCCGCCTATGTCGCCCAACTCAGCTCTATCTGAAGTGGAGGATTTTATGTATATTTGGTAGATGAGTACTAATGCAACGCCAGAATATAAAGTGGTGTAGCTACATTACGATCCTAAAGGTGGCGCGAATGCCTTAAGGAAGGATCACACGCCATATCCCTATAATTACCTCATTTTCAAGAAATTTCGAGTTGGAATTTTACTCCCGAGAGGTTTACTTGTAAATGTCGTTTGACGGGAATTTCGATGATATAACACTAATAATATTTGCTGACGTAACAAAAATCACTGCGGTTATTTTCAGGAATACAAGATGAATTATAATCGAACATGGGTACTTTTGTTAGAATATTGGCGTTCTTTAATACGGCCTTTCTGGTTATAAACTTAAAAGGTGAATATAAAGTGTAAAGTACAATTTAAAAACTTTTTGATGTGGCAATTCCATGTACAGTTCTATTAAATCACGGTAGCCACATTTCCAGCAGGATTAGGGAGTTCGGCTAAAATTTAAAAGGCCACTTGAAAAAAAATAATTTGGAATTCCATTGGGCCACAAGGATAAATCCAGTGATTCCGCAGTCGAGCGGCAATAAAAAATATTATCATCTCTCAATGACCTCATAGTTGAATGTATCCAGAATATTTATGTAGATTAGAGATAATTTTGGATCCAAAAAAATAATCATTATCAAACGATCTCCGTTTTATTCAAGTAGAGCGTTCATCATGCAAGAACTATAAATTAATATTTCTAAATTCTTCCTTAGGCGTTACAGTGCACCTGGTTGAGTGATCATAATTGCTTAACTATTTATTTTCACTACCATATGAAGGCATTTTTATCGTCTAAGTCTTACCTAATATCCTGGAATATCCTGTTCAGAGTAAATATATGAATAGTGAATGGCCAAGTGGGAATTAGACAACGTGGGTTGCGAAATGGTCCTTTCTTTGATACCGAAGGAAGTGCCTAAATTAATTTTTTTCGAAAAGATCGATCTTTTGTGGAGATTGATAATAAGGATAAGGTCTTTTTTTAATATGAACGAAAGGGTGATTAACCTTAGTTTTATCAGAAAATGAAAAAGGTAAGGGACTGAATTGTTATTTTGAGTCAATGGCCATCGACAAAACGCGTTTTTAGAACTAATGCAATAAATTCATTGAAGGAAACTAATAATTACACTTAATAAAAGTAACTTAACGTCACTTCTATGGTCAGATGTTTGGAGTTTCAGATAAAAGATCCTATACTTTATTAATAAGTACGTGAAATAGGTTATAGGGTTCTTTACTAGGCTGGCTTAATTACGGGGCTGGGAAGCCTCCCTAATAAAGAATGGAAAACGTATGGAGCTTGGGAGTGAGGAACTTTCAGGGGAGGAAATGTGAGAACAAGAAGAAGAATCCTTTCTTTGAAATCCTCGGAAAAAGGATACACAATATAATTTTCATTCTAAATTTTAGATATGCAGTTACCAATTACAGGTGCTGGTACACAGATCGTCATGGGGTCGGCGACCAGGGTATATCGTTTTCCATACATGCTAGTAGATTTACTATCTGAATGCAATCTTGATCGTAATATAAAGTCTTCAAATGTTATGCTTTGTATTGTAGGCGAGGACAAATACCTCAATATTTATGACTATCAGCAGACCTCGCGGGCAGAAATTAGTCGAATTTGTGAACTGGCTTCGTTCCACAGTGTAGCACGGGCAACCATGCGCGTCGTTAATTGACACGTCGCTACGGACAAGTGCAAGTTCGGCTCCAGGTGACCGTCTTGACTGCAGTTTCCGAACCATGTACCTCGTCCTATGAAGAATCACTCAATTGTTTCATAAATTTGAAATACATATTATTTTTTTCAAAAACTGTTTGCAATATTTAAAACATTAATCGTATTAGTATTCCTACGTGAATTTGGGGAAATGGTTTTTCTTTCCAAATATTTTATTTTCAAAATGGACAAAATCCGTTATAACGGCATTTCCGTACTCGGAAAATCGAGTGAGACAACACCAAATTCATTCTTAATTACGTTGCGTGTCGTTAAAGACTGCGTTATTATCATCATTTGGCTTTCTCTTAGCTTTCAGCAGTTACACTATGAAATGAAGCTAACCTCATATATATTTTTTTGTGTATTTTCGCATGATAAAATCATTATTTTGTTACACGTTTTCTAGACATGGTTATTGTTGTGCTGGCAATTATTTTGTCCAGTGATTAATTTTTTTTGCTTTGTCTCTTTCAAAATTGGAATTTTTCTCGTGTATTCATTTATACACACATGCCCGCACACGCAGCGGGAATATGATATATCCCACTCAGATTAAAAGGTTAAAATAAACTTAAGGGGAACAACCCCTTCGTCGGCTGAAACGATTTCCTCACTGCCCCCGTGTACTAGTTTGGTATCGGATGCTCCGTTTTACAGTTTATAGGTGCTCATTTTGTCACCTTCGTTTCGAAGGTACTACACTTTGTGGCGCGAGTGGTTAATGTGGTCCTCGTTCAAACTACTCCATCAAACCCGTCTTTTCGGGTACCATCTCATTCCCCAACCAACGGCATCGCCACCACTCCGCCCGAACTTTCCTCTGTCTGCCTAATGCAGTTCTCTCCCCTCCTTCGGTTCCCAATCATCTTTGGAGTCGTCGACGATACTGTGTGTCGGGTAATTCAATTACACCTCCTGTCTCCTCCCTCTCTCTTCTCGCAGCACACTCTCTCGGTTTTCAATCAAATTTCCTCATTGGGCGAAGGGTATACATAGTATTTACCCATGTATTCTTTTGCGGTTGCCTTTCGAATACTCTCGCAAAAGTTGTTAGTATTTCTGCTTTCAGTTCATAAAAATTTGTTTGCAAGCTATTCTGTGTGGTAAACATAATTATCAAAGTGTTTCAATCCGAGGTTCAGTAAGTACATTAGCTGCCATTTCTACTAATTTTCGCCAATGGTTTCATGCACTCCCAGTTTATTGCACCGACTTCTTTCATTACTTTATTTCATATTCATCCTCGGCCTTCATCCAACTCTTCATCATTGGTTTTTTTCCTTTTCTTTCATTATTATCTTTATTGTACCCTTTTTATTCAAAACGTATGTAAAAATCCTTTTTTCTATGTTTCATTTTCCATTGAGTTCTCATTCATCCACTCAGGTTTTGTGAAAAGTTTGTCGTCCAATTTTTGTTTGCTCAAAGTTTTCTTCATTTTGCATATAATGGATTTTACTTTTTACCCGGCCTCGTATCCTTTCCAGATATTTTTACCATTTTGCTGGTAATCGTTGGTCCCTAGGCTCTGTCGTCTGAAAACGACAACGTGGTCGTCCTTATTTTATCTTTCAATTGGAATTCATAGTAAATATTCACCTCACATTTTCTTATTTACAGTGAACGCCAATTTGAATGGGTAAGTTTGATATTAACTTGATGGCTCGTTTATTTTTTTCTACGTTGGTTATCTTAAGTTGGAACTCATACAATGGACCTTATATTTTTCAGTGATCTTTAGGGTTTTCATTTGACCTTGAAGTGTGAAATGTTTTAGCTTGAAAACAATTCCTTCATCTTTTTTGGTTAGTGTTTGTGGTAATGATATTGACAGCAGTCACTCGGCCGTTTTCTTTGCATGTTTCAGGCATCTCCTGAGGATGCTGATTGTCCCTTAAAACTTAAGAAATTTTATTGCCCATGTGCCTTGCTTGCAAGCTGTTGTTTCCTGCCACACCCTTCGGTCCCAGTGTCCGGAATTAATGCAGAGTCCCGGATATATACTCCAAGTCAGGTTGTCCAATTAATATAGTCAAGTGTTTCGGCGTTATATTTTCCCCACAAATGACAATAACTCTTCGTGGAGTTCTTAATTTTCAATACGGTCTTCATAAATCATAAATAGAGGTGGACTGGTTTAAGACTTTGAAGATAATTAATTAGATGAAGTTTATGGGAGAAAATTTGGAAAGCAATTTCAGAAGATCTTTGTCAGCGAGGGGTCGCACTCTGGCTGGCTGCATAAAGCGTCGCGGGATTAAGTCGTTGGAAGCCATGCTTAGGATATGAGGTCGCGGTACACCTCCATCTAGTCTAAATGCAGCAGTGATTCAATTGGATAAGTGATTGGGCCACTCTCGCGATTGCCGTACTCGTGTTGGAAATGAGAGACCGCATTTGATCTTTTAAAATATTTTGCATAATCAATGTTAAATAACTTCCACACCGTAGAATCTCTCGAAATTAAATACATTTAGAGATCTTGCTAGGTTTGGCGTTTTTTCTGGCTTGCTACCTGTGGGTAGCTACCAGTCTTGATTCTTATGTGACTTTTTTGTGCATCAAATGGAGATTTTTTCTTCCTTTTTAGGAATGGGAGTGCAATGGTATATGCTTGGAGTTTTTCTGAAACTGCCCTTCACTGAGGTGACATTGGGTTGTATAGGACCTCGGAATCCAATCTAAAGTTTTGTTTAATAGGAAAGGGTGGAGTTCACTTTGTCCTAAGCCTTAAGGCTTACGAAAGTCAAACATTCACGGTAGGAGGAGAATGCATTTCCCTCTGCCGTCTGCGGTTTCCCAGAAACTTATGGTGCCCATAAAATCACACGGCCTGGTTTGCGCGGTGTCCATATAGACGTCGGCCATATTTTAACCCATAAATCTCGTTCAGTCGTACGTTATATCTTCCAGGCAGCCGAAACTCGGCAATTCAAAATCCCCTGTGTTTTTACTAATGATCTTTCTCTAATTAATTGCAATTTAAATGTATTTAATATATTTCCATCTATCCTTGCTTCCTCTGAAAATTTTCCATGCAAATCTCAGGGTATTATAAATACGTGTATTATTTTGCTTAGCGTATTTTACTCTTAATCCAGAGATATTTCAATTATCTAATTTTGGCGCTAAAATGTTTTATTTTCACTTCATTACAGGTGAGTGTCCTATATTTGTTTGCATTGAGACTCCATCCGCTCGGTATTTCGGGTGAGTACATAAAAAAGATTCGAAGTGGCTCCGTTTAATAGGCTTAACTTATGCGTTTTTTTTACTTGAAAGATTTCTCCATCAAATTCATTCATGATTCACTAAATCCCGCGTTAGCTCCATTCTCGCATCCTCAGAGAGCTAAGATTACGCCGTTATGGAATGCACCTCTCAAATGCATGGCCCCTTTTTCGTTCCCGTGCAAGATGAAAAGAGCCCTTGTACTGTCATAAAATTTTTTCTCTCTGTTTTTGTGGCCTCGTTCATTTCTATTCAGAGGGCTCAATGAATGAATTTCGCCCCGCGAGAGAAATGTCAATGACCTTTTTTTATTTAATTTTTTTTTTCATTTTGATGGCTTCCATCTCGAAGATTTGGTAGTTGGGGAGTTTTTTTACCCCCGCCGTATATCATTTATTACCGGGTTTATATTATTTTTGAGCGGCGGAAACCCTTTCCTCTTACGCCTCTAGTGCAAGCCCCGAGCTGTCACCAAGTTGACTAAGGCATTAATAAATAATGCATCTTCCCTTCCATGGGCCAACCAAATACCCTTCGCCGCCTTCAATCTCCATCTACCGTTATCCCTCTCCCTGCTCCCATTGCCATGCCGCGCTGTTCGTCTCCCATAATTCTTCTCCGCTTCCCTTCCTTCTCCCTTAAAACTTTTCCTCCTCTTACGTTCTCTTCTTTTCATGAGGTTGCATCGACCGGGAAAACCTGCGAGTGGGAACGGTAAGACAGGTTTAGAACGAATATGGATTGGCTGTGAAATCTCTCGTTTGCCGTAGCAGAATTCGTGTTGACAGAATTGCGGTGTGTATTATTCTTGTCCAAAAGTATGTATAAATTTCTTGTCTGTGGAATGATTTCCCCTGAGCGAATTCCTACGGAAAAGTATTTACGGTATCGAAAAATTTCCAAAATTTTTTCTGGGAGTGAATGTAAAAAATGTTACTACGATTGTTACTAGGCTGAAATATATTTTTTCAACTTATCTGAGCAGAAGGAAAAAAATCATTTCAAAAAATAGAAATTGGTCATTAAATTCTGAAACCAAGAAGAAAACGACAAAGGAAAAACCTGTAAAAAATATTCCTGCAATAAACCTTGGATCATGCAAAAGGCCCAGCATTAAAACCTTATCAATACTCTAATTGTTGAATAGTTGATCCATAAGGGAAATACTTTTATTTTCAGTTTTTTTCCTCCGGAAATTTTCCAACGGTAATGCATCCCGATGATTTTACCGCCTGTTCATGCACGTGGAACGTATTCTGCATTTCGATTTAAGAATGCGTGATGTAACTGATAAAATGAAAACTGGGTGTCAATACATAACTTGTTTTAAAACGTACAGTTTCCCTCCTTTGCCATTTTTTATGTATGAAAATTTCAAGATTTAAAGTAAAAATCAATTGATAGCTTATCTCTCTGAATTAAGAAACAGGGAGTACCAGGAATTTCTATTATTTCTAACATTTGATGAGTATAATATTTATTGATAATGACAATATTGTGCAATAATTATATATACAGTGTTAACTGATGAATATATTTTTAACTTGATTGGGTTCAAATTTTCAGTACTACAGGTTATGTTTGATTTTGCCATTTTAATTTTGATTGATGAAACATTACAGTGCACTGCTATAACTCTTGGCATTGCCTTACTTTAGAATTGAAATTGTAGTGATTTCATGATTGAAACGAAATTTTGCATGCACAAGCTATGAAAAATGACTGAAAAATTAAGGAAACTCATTAATTTATGAAAGGGCAAACCAGGAAGTACTACATTCTTATAATATCAATAAACGTTTCATTTCATTGTAAGACGTCGTATAAATTATTCTCATCTTAAAATGCTGTAAGTCGAAGAGCATTGTAGAAAGAAGTTTCCGTTGTGCATGTTCAACTTCACGGAAGCAAATACGATAATTTACATTTTGTTAGTTGATTGCGAATAAAAATTTAGGGGCTCATTTGTGGAACTCTCTGCTGATGATTTACGAAACTATTATTTACTACAGATCATTTTACTGAATTCTTCGGTATTTTTCAATCTCAGAGAATGAAATAGCAAGGGACCAAACCAATGCTTTGGAATTTTCTTATCAAGTTGGGTTAGAAAATGTGTAAATAAATTTTACTCTGAGGAGCGTGATTTTTAACTCCTATGTACATATTTTGAAACCACTCCACTATTATTTCTATTGTTAGTTTAACTTAAAATATGTGAGGATTTTTTGGCATCAAATTCGGCTCAGGTGTGCATTTCTACCGATACCCGATGCTCTGAAAGTTGAAGAAAACGAGTGCCTTTTTCCTGTCCAATTTTTTTCCAATTGTCGTAACACCATACACGTTTCTGCAGAAAATAAGTTGTATAAAATGGGGCTAACTGCGAAGTTTTACGGGCGTTACGATGGGAGTAGAGTGGGGAGAAAGTCCCCACTCTACTCCCATCGGGCAAAGTGGATTGAGGGGATATTGAAAGGCTATGGGTAGTGGGGTGTTAAATTCTGTGATAGATGCTAGAATTTTGGGCAAGCGGGAAAAGTGAAAGGATATGAATAAACTTTTGGTCTGCATTAAGGGGATTAAACATAGAAAAGAGAAGTAGGAAATAATACAGATCATATGTACACTTACGTTGCATGGGTGGTCGGGAATAGGCCAATCACTATACAGTAATTTTTAAGAACCATCCAGAATTTTGTGTGTAATCAGTACACGTAACTATAACGATGATGATTAATGCTTCATTCCAGTACAGGTCAATAGCATGAGAATTGGCTTTAATATTGAGCAGGAAAAGTTTTTAATCCGGATATGCTGGAAAAAAAATCCTTTTTAATTCTTTTATTGGGGAAACATACCATTTTGTGAAGAATGGGTGTGCCACTAAAATGGAGCGTACATCAGTTGACACATAGTTAAAAGTTCGGTAATATACAATTTTTTCACTTATATTTTTCCATACATTATTCATATTTAAGGTGTATCCGAACTATGAATTTTAATTCGCAATTCCTCCTTTCCGTGTTTTACATGTATGTTTCTCGTTTATTTAGCCAATATTTACATAAAACGGATTGGCTAGACAACCAGTAGTTATTTCTTAGATCTATCATACCTTTTCACGATACTTTCCCATCTCTTATTTCCCTTTTTACTTGTCAATTGCTTTCTCATGTATATTTGGCGGTTTACCGTAATTTATTCTGCGCGCGTACCGTTTTCTGTCTACGTCCGGTGATTTATTATCAGATTTCATTGTAAGTGGATCTTTATGGCAAATATATCCCACGAAAAAATGAAATTCGAGTCTCATATATTTTATCATCTTATCCCTTGAAATGCCATCTTATTCACTTTCTCGATTCTCACGTATTACTGTTCAAACTCATCGATAATCCCGTAATTAGTCTACGTCTTTGTTTTTTTAAAATATGCATCTCCTAAGTTAAATGTCCTCTGTGTGTTAATGTCATCAATTAAGTATTGTATTGAATATATAATCTTTTATTTCATGGCCGTGGATTATTTCCAATATTTTAAAAAGATATGGAGTGTAAAGTTGAATTGATTGCTGACGTATACAAAATTATATGTATCAAATCTCATATTATGTAATCATTACATGCATCGTCATTTTCCTGCTGTTGCACATAATTTGAAGACTATAATTCCCTTTCCTTTTTTCGTTCGTTTACCTGATTTTTTCCTCTTTTAGTGTATTTTAAATTAATAAATCAATCTGGGAACATAAAATATTGTCATTTTCAGCAGCGATTTATCGCGTCAATGCATAGCAATGTCTCTGCATCGTCACCAAGTAGATAATTACTATTATTTGGTATTCTGCTGCTACCACTTTGAGTGGACACGCATTGAACGCTAATTAAAGCTTCGGAAGTACAGATTTGGGTCTTTGCAGCGCAAATTAGTATATATTACCCAACCTGTTAAAACCTTTTGACGATGGGTAGACATTTAAGCTCTTTGTACGAAATAAATTGCTGTGGAAAATGACAATTTTATTATTTCACAACCTTTTATTATGAACTATGAGAGCCTGCCATTACCATTAGTTTTTTGTTGGTGGTAGTTGCAGATTTTTTGATTGACCATTGATTGTTTTCTGTGTCCTATTATGTGCCTTCAATTATTTTTCATTTTATTATCCATATCCAATATTTCTAGAAAGCACAAAGTCTCCCTTGGCGTTTACTCCTCGCTTTCGGATTTTAACGCATCCCTTATTCGTGCTCTCATCGTCCCCTCATCCGTTTGTTCTTTTCCGCCTTACCTGCGGCTGGAGTCAAAACGTCGGATAATCATTCTCCCCGTTTTTTTATCCTTACGGTGCGGAAACTCCCTTTTTTTCATGGTTATCCCCACCCTCCCCGTGCAAACTCCCAACCGTTCACCGCCAAGTCCTTTCCACTTTCAGCCACGTAGGCCCTTCCAATGCTTAACCCCTTGGCATTTTTTTCCTCCCCTGCTTCCATAATAAGCCTCTTCAATCTTACCGCATTCTGTCCTGCCCTCAAACTAAACCCAGTTACGTCCAAATCTTTTCCCTTCTTCCTTCAATTCTGCTCGAGTTCCCTTTCGGATTGTTTATGGCTCCTCTCTACCCTTTTGTTCCCAGATGTTCCCTACTTTACTATTTTTTGCCATTTACGGTTCACTATTGTGTGCCCTTGATGTGCTAGCCTTCGAATCTTTCAAATCCAATAGTTACCAAAGGCACATATTTGGCATGTACGTAATGATTTGGTGACATGGATATCAACTGTTAATTCTAGCTGTTCACATTACTCCACAAAATAACTTCAGAAAGATCTCTTTTGAGTATTTGCACAATTATCGTTGAGCGGAATGAGATTGATTAATTCGCGAAAGAAAAATAATATATTCTGTACCATTTCTTATATACTGACACCTACAACGTCTCTCCCAAAAATTAGTAGAATAAATCTGGGGAAAAAATCAATAGCAGATCATAGCGCAAATAAATAAAAAATTTCATCAGAGCACCCTTATGTATCGACACACCAAATCCAGTGCCTCAACCAGTATCGGTATTCTTCCTTAAAGCATCAACATGACCTCGTTCAGGCACCTCGTCTTGGCAACTTTGACATAATCCAGTGGTCCAAAGGTATTCAAAGGGGTTATACTTGGGTCGTACTCATAAACACATTTCTCGTCATGAGTAACCACCTATTCCAAAAAATTCGGATCAATTTCATCGTGGTCCAAGAGGTCCAAGGCAAGATACTCGAACATGCAGTCTTATGATAGAACCTATGGGACCATTCTGACACATTTTTAATGGCTAAATCTTCTGTAAGAAAGCAATGCATTGTTCTTCTGAATATTGCACTCTTCTGCTAGCATCTTAACGCTTAGAGGTCAATAGGAATTGAACATGTGTCTCACCTTTTGCCCATTTTCGTTCCACTGTGTTGTTGATGGATGTCCAGGGCATTCCTCATCGTCAACCTCCTCGTTATCCACCCGGGACTTCCTGTCCCAGCAGAAAACAATGGTTTGGGACGTTTCTCCATCTCCATCATCATCCTTAACCATGGTAATGGACTTCGCACCAATTTCCCAATTATAATGATTAATTTAATGGCATATAATTTCTCTATGGACAGTGACATCGTGAATTCGTGAAATGACCGTCCAACAGGGGTCAAGTCTAGCAGAAATCTGCACTCTGTAAATACCTACAGTTTACTGACTCTAATCGCATTACTTTTCCAAGATCTTCCATCACATTTCCCCCCATAAATTACCCCAATCCAGTCATCTGAATTGGTGGTAAAAAATCATTCTACTGATATTTTGGACAGACTTTGTTTGCGAAGTTTGATGAGTGCTAATAAGTAATTATATCTAAGTTTACTGCCATGTAAGTAACTGCAAGGGTTTCGGTTCATAAACATAATAATTATGTAATTAAAATTTGCTAATAATGTCAGGTACAAATGGACGGATACGCATTTTACGGATTAAGGCAATATATCCTTGAATAAAGATTAAAGAGAATTACCGATAATTAAGGATTTTGAAGGATGTAGAAGGTAGGGCTTTTGAAAATTGCCAATATATACACACATATACACACGTGCGTGTAAGTGTGGGTATATATATATATATATATATATATATATATACATATACACACATATATACATATGTATACATATATGTGTAGATATATGTGTTTCTATATATATATATGTATACACACACACACACACACACACATATATATATATATATATATATATATATATATATATATATATATATATATATATACTCATATATACAGAAACATATATAAGGAAAAGGGATGGGAACACGTATAAAGGACGAACACAATAGAGGTGGGGAAGGCGGAATCGGAATTGGCGGGATTTCGTGTTTGAATGTGTATTTGGCCAATGTGGCTCATCTCTTTCTTCTGGCTATGCGTGCCACGAAACGCACTGTTCTTTTCCTGTATGATGTTGTATGAATTCTAACCACTCTCCTTTCCTCTTGTGTATTGTCTATTTCTCCTTTGGTGGGTGAAACAGCCCCCTGACGCCATCTCTTGGCTAAAGAATCGGGGCGCTTGGCGACATTTAAGACCCACGGATCTCAGGGTAAATTACATGCCCTCGATAGCTCAAGTGGTTAAGAGCATCCGCCCGGCAAGTGGAAAGATCCGGTGTTCGAGTCCCGGTTGAGGAAATATTTTTACTCTTGTGATCCGTTCGATTCCGCCTTCCCCACCTCTATTGTGTTCGTCCTTTATGCGTGTTCCTATCCCTTTTCCTTATATATGTTTCTGTATATATGAGTATTTATTCGCCGTTTGGCGGGATTTCGTGTTTGAATGTATATATATATATATATATATATATATATATATATATATATA
The DNA here is from genome assembly GCF_022747635.1 of Hetaerina americana. Lineage (NCBI taxonomy): Eukaryota > Metazoa > Arthropoda > Insecta > Odonata > Calopterygidae > Hetaerina > Hetaerina americana. The sequence goes on from NW_027286625.1 coordinate 14,814,995, forward strand.
TATATATATATATATATATATATACACATACACGCATACACATTCTGCATTCTACACATTCTTCATTAATTGAAAGAATTTTGTTAATATAATCACGTATTCTGAATGATAGCAAAGAAACATTGAAATAATTATTTTTATCAAGGAGTAACACATTTGCAAGCGTTGCTTGACAAGAGCTCAAATGTTGGCCATAAGTAATTTAATGGGCCTTCGTAATTTGACTTTCTTATGTTTGAGCATTAATGAATGTAAATTTAATTTTTCGCATCCTTTTAAATTACGCCTTAATGAACAACGATGTAAAGTGTTCCTTTTGTTCTAATACTCTACTTTTGTTTGACAGAGACAGGCCAATAAAAAAAATAAGTCTTGTAGCATCTTAAGTTAAATAAATATCAATTAAATCGATTTGGAAAGTGTGTCATTTGCCAGCTAATATGAATGGAAGTCATTTTCCGCACCATCGCCTTCGTTTAAGTTTTTTTTTAGCCCTTCCCATTCAAATGAAAAAAATCGCCGTTAATGCTCGCAATCTTCTTTACTTCTAAACACTCTTACACCGTAGTTCATGCAAAAGATTTTTGAAAAATATGCAGAGAATTGCGCATTGGGTTGACTTGCGGCTGTTAACCTCACATAATCCGCATGGGAATACGTATTTCCTGCAGGAGTAGGGCGAAGCTTTAATAAAGGAAGGACGAAGTAGAGTCCGCGTATTCGTTGACCTATTTCCCGGCTTCTTTTCTTTATAACCCCTTGAGCAATGCTTTCCATTATTCTCCTTGTCGCGCAATTATCAATCCATGTATGCACCAGATACCTTTCTTCAAACTATTATAAAAACTGAATTTTTAACTCAAGATTTAAGGATATTTATTATTATTTTTTAATTCAATGCAATGAACTGTACATAATATGATGAAAGTTATAATGCCTGGGCACTGGTTGATATTGAGATTTTCTATTAAACGTGGAAGATGGTAGCTCATTCTAGTTTTATTTTATTTTGCCTGTTATCTCTAGTAGTCTTATTCTTTCATTTGTTTAAACTCAATTAAATAGTTTATAATGCGCATAATATTGTTAAAAATGCATTGCTTTAACAAATTAGGACATTTATAGAAAGAGGGAACGAGCCATATCCCCTTTTCAATTCGCCCCTCATTGAATATATTTCTTAGTTTTATTAGAGGTCAGAATGGAGAAGCTTATATGGCACCAGGCAAGTCGTTTTCAAAAGGTTAACCAAATCCTTTTCTACTTTCTTATTATGTGTGTCTAAATGCAATTATATCTGTGTACGAAATTATGGTGTTGGATTGTGTTTGTTTAATTTCTTCAATCGATGTAAAATAGAAAATTTGAAGCATGAAGATTGAGGCCCGGGATACTATATGATGGTTTCGCGAGTTTAACGACTCATGTCTTATATTGTTGGCACCATTTCGGGTAGTAATGATTTTGTAATTCCATGCAAGCATCTTCGTGCACCCATTACTGGCTACTATCCTCTGGAAGGTTCCCCTCCTTATAACCCCCCCTTGCTAATTGGGGACGCAAGATCCAAGGATTAATCGTACACTTGATGGCTTTTGTGTTAGCGCCCTTTGTTACCCTAATATTTCAACCGAAGTAATTACGCTTAAGGATGGTTGAGCAAGCTTTGTGAAAATTCCATCGTGCAATTTCTGTTGAAAATGTACGCCGAATATCCCCAGATATAAATCAATTGTGAGATTCTAAGGCAATGAAATCAAATTTTTTTCATTAATATTGTTGTTGTATCCGAAATGTCCTCATATTCGCATATTTCGTGTTCTTCGGTTTTCTTAACAAAATTAAGTTTAGCATGTCAAGATACCTGTAAACATGATAATTTAGGGGGTAGTTTACTTACATTTGGTATTTCTTCGCAAAGATATTAGATTTTTTCTACCTCCTGGTTAATAGTAAAAGGTTTTTTAATCACAGTTTTATTTTTCCCCATTGCATTCTTGAAATACAAATAAGAGATATATCATTATGTACATGTTTATTTTCATTAAAAATACATGTTTATAGGTGTCTTTGTATGTATGTATGTATATATATAACATATACGTAAGATATAAATGGTTAAGGTGTTTTATGGATACAAGCTACCAAACGGTACAGTAACAATTAACAATTCCCTTGTATCTCCCTACAAGACAAAATCCAAAATCCATCACTGAAATAATCCCCTGTGCAATGCCTCATACTCTCTTCCTCCCTTCATTCCATCCATCCTCCCTATCCTATTCCGGCCCACGCTTCCACGCTTGGCTAACATTCTTCCCTCCATCACAGTAGGAAATTTCGGGTACCACCCGTTTACTCCCAATCGTTTTAAGGTCTCTTGAACTCTCTCTTCGAAGTGCTTTTCAACTTTCCCTTGCTAATTGCTAATCAGGATACACTGAATCCATCTTTCCTACCTCCTTTGGATTTCAACCAACAATACCCGATCCTCTCCCACAATTTCTTGTACATCCTTGTTCATTTTCCTTTTCCTTTATATGCGTACATATATTTGCTAAATTGATGTTTCGTTAAAATTGCATTCCAGTTTAAAAAAAACGTAGATTTAGCTTTCATGAGTATTTTAATAGGAGGTACCTGAAAAGTCGTTACGTCATAATTGAGCTCGTATTTAATGCCACATGAGGGGGGGGGGTCCGTTTATACTATACCGAATATAAATACATTCTCGCTGAAATTTATGTGCACCTACACCACGATAGGAGATTTCCATTCATATTAACTATCTCCCTGCCGAAAGCCCCTCCCGTTAGGTTAAGCATCTCTTCAAAAACTTCTGTTTTTTATTTCCTATCTTTCACTTCGTGATTAATATCATGTTGAAGTGATTAGTAACTTTACATGCTGCAAGAAAATTCCCGGTCGCTAGGTTATGTTGGTAAAGGAGTATGAACCCCACCCATATTTTCCCCAACTGATCCCAGCTAATATCCTCGTTCAACTATTATTAGGTGGCACAATTTACAACTTTATTTTTGGTATCCGCATTTCTCAAAAACATGGCTCGTTATCCTTATTCGAGATTTTATCCAGTGCCAAGGATTTCTTGTTGTCAAATTACGTGCATTGTGGCCTTTGACACAAGAAAGAAATCAGGGATTCTCTTTCCATCGTTTTTCCAAATTCAATGTTTATCTTAGCTTTCGAACTTATTGATAATGTTATTGCCTTATTTGATGATTACATCTCATCCAATGCCTATCACAATGATTCTGCATGTACTCAAGTACTTCGGCGTATTTGGATTAGGGATTTTGGAATGATACTTTCATGTGTCATAGTCGAAGCTATATCACTCGATTACCATCGGTCGGAGGCCTGTGCATTATTCGAGCCGGCATTCGGTTACTTCCTCATTTCTCACGTTATCTCTCTCTTAACCCTTCACTTTTCCTCGCGGGTGCGCTTTTAGGATATCCGTTTTTTTTTCCTTTTACGGCTGTACTCTTCTTTTTAAATTCCTCCCGTTCGAGTGCAATCCATGTGGCCGCCCCTTCGCAGTTGGCGCTCGCCCAATTCCCCCGGGGAGCCGGTGAGGAAATTGGAACGGTTTGGCATCTCTGGGATTTGAGGGGCGGGACGGGAGTAGCATTGGCATTCCGGTGGCTCTCCGCGGTGCATCAAAGCATTGTAATCCTTAGAAGGGGTGCTGAGCCGCATTCGCGAGTGATCCCCGTGGTCAACAAGTCGGAAGTTGTTGTTGCATATCATGTCCTCCCGCATGACCTCAAGACGAGGAATGGTACCTGAATTCCTTCCATTATTCCATAGTTTTATGCCAAAGGTATATTATTCTCGCGTATCCTCTTATGGTACCTCACGAAATAGGAAAGCTTCAAGCAATGCAAGCAATGGTCTTAATGAATTTTCTATCCCAGGTTTTCAATAAGATATTATTTTATCTACTGTATTATATCGCTATTACCATCAGTATGGAATTTATGTTGTAAGAATTTTTTAAATAAAATTTTAATAATTAAATGTCTTGAAATATCCTACGACGTAGAGCACTATATATGGTGGTTTGAAGGCTATATTATGTGTTTGTTATTTCTTTAAATCGTCATTATTATGTACGATTTTGCACGAAATCAAGTTTTTTGCCATGTTTTTAGTATCCTTATTGTTGCTTTGGCATTGATGTATAATTATATAGTATTTGTTAACCTTTGAGTGAGAACTCAGTATTTTAAGAAAAAAGTTGTTACTTGTAATGGTTTTGTAGTTTTTGGTGATTAATTGATTCCATGCAGCCACCTGGGCCTTCAAACCTGAGTTCATAATTTTTCATTTTTAGTCATTTCAAAGCAAAATAGTTGTCGGAGGCCATTTGGAAATTTATCAATGAGTTACCATGCACTAATCTTAATTTGCGTATTGTACCTTCCTAGTTCAGGGCATCACATGTGTTTCGTGTATTTCGCCTGCGCCTACTTGTATGGCAGTTTGTTGACATGAAAGTAAATTCACAATGATTATGGGTACTCATTGGTGGAAGGAATATAGACCTCACATTTAATTTACTCCAATTTTCTATTTCACAAACTATATGTTGATCATTTTTATGTTTCACCTTTTTTGTTTTGTGAATGAAGTGGTTGGTAAAGAAGTTTGTCTTAGGGTCAGTAACTTAAGTTCCCTTAATTCTTCCTGCCTTCTTTTTTGGAAAATCAATCCCCGAAACGTTGAGAGTATGTTGTTAAGCTTCCTTATGTTTGCACATGGCCTTTCCTTATTCCGTACAATTTTTTCCTCCGCTGGGCAATAAAATTTCTAGGAGCCACATGATTCACTGTTATCCATAGAAATTCCCCGGCTATATATAATTATACAATTTTGAATCATTTCCTTTTAAAAACGCTATTCCTCTTTATCAGTAGTGCGGTTAGTTTTTATACCATACATATGGACTTTTATACTAGTCCTTCGAGTTCCGTCTTGAATACAAAACTTCCTCAGTCTCCATATGTCTCCTTTTCCCATCAATCCTTGGGCATGCTCATCCATACTGCAATATCCCTCACCATAAAAGTTGTAATAAAAAGAGCGAAGAGATTCTTGGTGTCAAGCGTAGGGTATAGGTAGGCACGTCGGTTTTATTGCAAAGGAAGGGCCTTAAATTTCTGTCGTGTATGTGGTTTCATGGCGTATCTTCATGCCGAAAATTTAAACCAGAAGTGTGTTTATGCGTATTAGCAATGTGTGCGAAATACATATATATATATATATATATATATATATATATATATATATATATATATATATATATATATATATATAGGGTTCGTCCGGAAAATAAGTGTACTGAGCTCAGGAAAAAAAATTTATTACACTTTTACATATCTTAAGCTAATATTCCTCAAAATAGGACCCTTGTGAGTCGATACACTTGTTCCAGCGGCGTTCCCATTCCTGGAACGCTCCCGCGAAGGCATCATCGGGAACCTCTCGAAGACACGTCGTCACGGCCTCTTTGACGGCGTCCAAAGTCCCGTATCGCGTTCCTTTCGAACTCCTCTTTATCTTCGGGAACAGAAAGAAGTCCGGTGGTGCCAAGTCCAGGCTGTAGGGCGGGTGCGGCAGCGTTGCCACGCCGTGCTTGGCCAAGAAGTCCGACACGACAAGCGCGGTGTGAGACGGCGCTTTGTCGTGATGCAGCCGCCAGATGTTTCTGATCGCTGGCCGGACACGGGCGACTCGTGCACTATTGTTTTTGGCATATTACACTGCTCTGCTATCATCCGAACACTAAGACGACTATCAGAGTTCAGTACATCGCGAACTTTTCGCACATTTTCGTCGGTGAGTGTCGTTGATGGGCGTCCAGGCCGTGGTTCGTCCACGACCTCTTCTCTGCCCTCCACGAACATCTTGTGCCACCGAAAGATCATGTTTCTGGACATGGCTGACTCCCCGTAAGCCTGGTTAATCCTGCCGACAGTTTCGGTAGACGATTTCCCAAGCTTTACCTGGAGCGGCGGGAAAAAATCAGTTCACTTATTTTCCGGACGAACCCTGTATATATACACACATATTTTTTGCTTGTCTAACTCTCCGTTTAATTTCTCTCCTTTTTTTCTTGTGTGAATGTATTATTGGCTCATACGCAAGTATCATTAATGATGATGGTGATGATGTTCACACCCATTCAATAGTTATGTTGCGAGAATTTGTGCCAAGGCCTGCTCATAGTTTTCTGTTCTTCGGCAGTGATGGAAAGGCGAATCACTATGATGGTAGGTCACAGAGAAAATATATCAATTTCGTGCATTGTTGTTGCTGTTATGAAGTAAAATTGAATAGGATATTTTATCTCTTTTACAGTATACAGTGTGTCGTATTCTTGATTATCCATATGCAGAGAAAAAAAAATATTGTGCATGTATGAAATCTTTGTATATAATTTAAATTGAATTTAAGTTATTTAAATATCTTCTACGCAGGTATAAAGGATACATTACGACAAAACGTCCAGAAACTACGACTTTTTAATGGTTATCTTTTAACGCATGAGTATGAATTTAAATGGAAAATGCCTATGGCTAGATGAATAATGAAGGAACTTCCTTGGTAATATTCTTTTCAATTTATGATTAGAATATGGAATTTTCATGTAAGTGTGTGCAGCTACTTGCTCAGAAAGCTGCGAACTTTTCCTCGTGAAAAATTTGCAATGGCCTATATTTTGATACCTTATTCCTTTCCCCTCGACATTACATGTGTTTGAGAGGAAGGACCTTTGACACCAATTCAGTGGTATCAAGGAGCTGCCGACGCAGCTTCTCTGGAATTAGGTTTTCATCAATCACTGGTGCTTGAGCTTCATAATTTTCTTTGGTGTGCAGTCACAAGAAGAGAACCACATGGCATCTACGGCAACTCGTAGAGAATAAAGCATAAAATTTAACCCGAGAGGAATAACTTCTTTTTTCCGTCGCGTTGCCTTGAAGCAGAATTCTAGGACCCTCCAACGGGTTAAGTGGCTATACGGCGCCGTTACCCCGGCTAAATCAAAGGAGAACTGAAGACGATAGCAGGTTTTACCCTGAGAAGCGTCGGGGTTCGAAAACTTTATTCGGTAGAGGGCCCTAGAATTTTTCACCAAACTGAAGTGTCTGTAGATGGCGAGTTATAAAATTGTTGCATTTGATCAAAATCATTTCTTTAATCTTTCGATCGCAGGTCCATTGTCTATTACATCAATTATATTATATATTATATTTGTAGTCCCCTTGCCTTTATTTATTACCGAGTAGTCCTCTACGACGCAGAAATTGAATTTATTTTAATAAATTCTTGTTTATAGCAAGTAGTGGCCTGGACGCTATCAATATTTATGTAACTTGTCAAATAGTTCGTTGTGAAAAGTTTTGCTTTCAAATTTGGTTTAAAATTTTCAATCATATTTAGCTATCAGTTCGAGTGAACGTGTGTGCCCATGCTTAATTAATATAGAGTCATAACGGCGTCAGAATTTAATATGATCTAACTCATTTTTTCTCCTTCAGCCTGGTTTTTCTTTGATTTCTTAGTAGCAAAATAATTGCACATTTTTTTACTGCACACAGCGTCCTATTATTGAAGTTTTAACTGCTGAAAAAGTGACGCCACTGAGACTCACCGTCGTTTAGTGGCACCTTTAATGGTGACGATGCTGTTGATACGCCTACTGTAAATCGACATCCGTCTTCTCCTCAAGCGTAAAAGTTGAAAAGACAACCATCCGTAAAAAAAACTTCTTTGGACTGTGTTTTGGGATACTCACTGAGTTTAGGTGACCGATTTTCTGGAACGAGGGGCAACGGTAAATTCTTCTTACTGTATGCAGACTCCAAAACACCTCTGACTGCGGGTTTTTCGGGTAAAGGCAACCTGTCTCCAGTAATCTTGAAATATGACAACGCGCGTCCACACACCTTGCATGCAATTGGAGAGGCTCTGCAAAACTTGAAATTTGATCCGTTTCGACACCCTTCTTATTCTCCCGATCTTGCGCCCTGCGATTTTTTTTCCTCAACTCAAGAGACACCTCAGGGGTAATCATTACACCTCGGACGATAAGGTGAAGGCAGCTGTCAAGTCCTGGCTTCGAGAAAAGTTGGAAGATTTTTTCAGGGATACAATGAAACAACATTGTAACATCGGGAGAAATGTGTTAGCCTGAACGGTGACTATGTTGAAAAAATATGAGATTTTGAAATGTAAGAATTGCATTTAAATGTGATTTTTTCCCAATCTTGCAATTTGTTTTTGTTCGCCCTCTTCAAGCATGTATGCATCACTTTTCAGCCTACCCTCGTAAAGGGATATATAGTATGTATAAAAACTCGAGGAAGAAGGCCTAATAGAAGGACGAAAACTTAAACTTTCTGAAATGTGGGAGTCCTTTTACGTGTTATCTATTTTTGTGTTCTATTGAGTCGTCCAAATGAAAAACTGCTCTCGTGAATGCTACTTAATCATCGATCTATATATACAGAAACAGATATAAGGAAAAGGGATAGGAACACATACAAAGGACGAACACAATAAAGGTGGGGAAGGCGGAATCGAACGGATCACAAGAGTAAAAATATTTCCTTGACCGGGAATCGAACCTCGGATCTTTCCACTTGCCGGGCGGATGCTCTTAACCACTTGAGCTATCGAGGAAAAGTAATTTACCCTTAGATCCGTGGGTCCAATATGTCGCCAAGCGCCCCGATTCTTTAGCCAAGAGATGGCGTCAGGGGACTGTTTCACCCACCAAAGGAGAAATAGACAATACACTAGAGGAAAGGACAGTGGTTTAGAATTCATACAACATCATACAGGAAAGGAACAGTGCGTTTCGTGGCACGCATAGCCAGAAGAAAGAGATGAGCCACATTGGCCAAATACACATTCAAACGCGAAATCCCGCCAAACGGCGAATAAATACTCATATATACAGAAACAGATATAAGGAAAAGGGATAGGAACACGTATAAAGGACGAACACAATAGAGGTGGGGAAGGCGGAATCGAACGGATCACAAGAGTAAAAATATTTCCTCAACCGGGACTCGAACACCGGATCTTTCCACTTGCCGGGCGGATGCTCTTAACCACTTGAGCTATCGAGGGCATGTAATTTACCCTGAGATCCGTGGGTCTTAAATGTCGCCAAGCGCCCCGATTCTTTAGCCAAGAGATGGCGTCAGGGGGCTGTTTCACCCACCAAAGGAGAAATAGACAATACACAAGAGGAAAGGAGAGTGGTTAGAATTCATACAACATCATACAGGAAAAGAACAGTGCGTTTCGTGGCACGCATAGCCAGAAGAAAGAGATGAGCCACATTGGCCAAATACACATTCAAACACGAAATCCCGCCAAACGGCGAATAAATACTCATATATACAGAAACATATATAAGGAAAAGGGATAGGAACACGTATAAAGGACGAACACAATAGAGGTGGGGAAGGCGGAATCGAACGGATCACAAGAGTAAAAATATTTCCTTGACCGGGAATCGAACCTCGGATCTTTCCACTTGCCGGGCGGATGCTCTTAACCACTTGAGCTATCGAGGAAAAGTAATTTACCCTTAGATCCGTGGGTCCAATATGTCGCCAAGCGCCCCGATTCTTTAGCCAAGAGATGGCGTCAGGGGACTGTTTCACCCACCAAAAGAGAAATAGACAATACACAAGAGGAAAGGAGAGTGGTTAGAATTCATACAACATCATACAGGAAAAGAACAGTGCGTTTCGTGGCACGCATAGCCAGAAGAAAGAGATGAGCCACATTGGTCAAATACACATTCAAACGCGAAATCCCGCCAAACGGCGAATAAATACTCATATATACAGAAACAGATATAAGGAAAAGGGATAGGAACACATATAAAGGACGAACACAATAAAGGTGGGGAAGGCGGAATCGAACGGATCACAAGAGTAAAAATATTTCCTTGACCGGGACTCGAACCTCGGTCAAGGATATTTTTACTCTTGTGATTTGTTCGATTCCGCCTTCCCCACCTTTTTTGTGTTCGTCCTTTATGTGTTCCTATCCCTTTTCCTTATATCTGTTTCTGTATATATAGTATATATTATATATATATACTATATATTATATATATATATACTATATATAGTATATATATACTATATATATATATATATATATATACTATATATAGTATATATATACTATATATAGTATATATATATACTATTTATATACTATATACTATATATTATATAGTTGGTCGCTGTGTTCAGGGGTAGGGCGCTGGACTACTGACCGACTGACCAGAGGGTCCCGGATTCGATTCTCGGGCATTTCTCTGGACACCTGCAGCTCTACCCAAACTATGTGATTTTTCTGGTACCAGATATTCCTGGGAAACCATAACGGGCACAGAGAAAAGCCATATGTGTGAATTTCACACGCCGTCTGGCTTAATACTGGGTGAGCTCTACCATCACCCACCAAACTGACCTTCGGGTTGAAAACTGTTTATGGTTTATATTTGTATGTGTGTGTGTATATATATATATATATATATATATATATATATATATATATATATATATATTCATTTAGTTATTGATAACGTATATGAAGTTAGCACTAGTGGACAAAAACCCAGAAAATACAAAAAGAAAAGGAACTCACTAGGTCTCGAATTTTCTGTGTTCCACGCCACCTTTCTCAAGGAAGAAAAGGGCCGAACTGAGGAAAAAATGGAGCTAGAAATGCTGGATGGGAGGGGAAGGTGGGAAAAGTTAGCGAGGGGAAGAGTTGAGAGGGGTAGATTTTGGAGGGGGAATTTTAGAAGTGTGGGGATAATATTAAAGGTTTTGGGGGCATTGAGGGATGATCATATGTGAAGATCGGGGTATTTAATATCTAATATTAATACCTGGGCAAAGCCAGGAATCCAAGAGCCAGATAAACGCCTGCTCTTTTGTTTCGAGTTTTAATGGAGGGTCAGAAGGTGCGAGGGATGCTAAAATGGAAACACTCAAGCATTTTTCAAAGGAAGTTTTGTGTTCGGAGGCGTGTTTGGGGATTGGCAGCATACCAATTAGGTAAGAATTCTCTTATGAGGTCGGGTGGTTATTGATTTAAGTATTTAGGGGTGTGGTTCACTGTCTTTTCCCATATGACTCTCTGTTACTTTCAAACGCTCCGCCAACTTATCAGATCTTCTGAAATCAACCGATCCACTCCTTGAATCCCCGCCCCGTCCGAATACCACTCCCATGCCCTGCAATAAACTTATATGCGTAACTTGCCCTAATTTCAAAGCCAGAATCCCATCCCTCTGCCACCCGCATTTTAACTCTTTCCCACCAATTTCCTACTCCTCATGTACCTCCATGAATGTAGTTTTTCTTTTGAAGTACCAACTATGGCTTGCCTTTTATATTGGACAGTCTACCACACATCTTAAACACCGATGCTGTTCAACGTATGTTTGAAAGAAATGAAAGATGAATGGGAAGAACTAGGGATAAGTATGAAAGTCGGCGGGTGATACGTAAAATCAGGAAGGTTTTCTGATGACCAACCTCTAATTTGTCAGTCAGCGAATGGGAGGCAAGCATTGCTGAGTGAATTGGAAATACAGTGTGATATATATGGGATGAGAATCAATATTAATAAAACAAAGGTTATGTGATTTTCTAGAAAGAAAAAGGCCGAGGGTAACATTAAAATAGGAGGGCAAAAATTTTAGCGGGTGGGACAGTTTCAGGAGTGTATTGGGCCAAAATGATCAAAGTAGTAGGGACGTAAGGAGAAGATTTACGTTAGATTTACGTCCCTGTAATTAACTCCCTCCCCTTTTAACAAGGGGAGGGAGTTAATTACAGGGACGTTGAGTAAGGATGCTAAGAAAAGGCATGTGAAAACTGTGGTATTGAGCGTAGTTATGCACGGCACGTAAACATGGTCACAAGCAAGATGATAGACGTAGATTGGAGGCTTTTGAAATGTGGGTGTGCAGAAGGATGGAGTAGGTGAAATGGACGGAAAAGAGAACAATTAAGGAAATGTTAATGTATGTTGGGCGAAGAGAGGGGACTGTAGGGAGAAATCATTAGGAAGCAGGAAAAATAGATGAAGGGCCTATTGATCGGAAATGGGATGTATAGAGTTTATGTGAAAAACCCTCGGAATTGAATAATAATGTTAAGAAGTTAGCACTAACGGACATACTAGCGTATGTATATATATTATGAAAAATCAAATTTATTCTCAAATTTACGTACAACGTTGGAAAGGTTGAGCATTTAGCTATTTTTCAGCGCAGTCGCCTTGACGATCGGTCACTTTGGCATCCTTGTAAGCGGCTTTTTAATACCGGCATCGTGCCTTTCTCTTGAGAGCGGGAAAAAAGTGGTAGTCGCTGGGGGCAACGTCCGGGCTTTAAGTAGGGTGGTCGATGATATCCCAGCCGAATCATTTGAGTAGGGTGGTCGTTTGATGTGATACATGTGGACGTGCGTTGTCATGATGCAACCGCACACCTTTGGTGAGACACCTAGTTGTAACCGAGGACCTCCGACGCAATATTCTTCACGGAGAAGTACCCACTCTCTTCATTATGGCTTTTCTTTATCTCATGAAGGGTAATTCTCCAGTTATTCACCATCTCGTCAATTGGAGCCACCGTTGATTCAGGCAAACTCGGCCGCCCCGACCGTTGCTCATCGTGGACGTTTTCGCGGCCATCAAAAAACTCTCTGCACCACTTAGCATTATTGCCTGTTACATACCAAATTGAGGAAGTTGTTTGCTCTCTCTTGTTTTCTTCGTTTACTTAGTTTGGAAAAAATAAATCAATGTTCATCACGATGCGTTGGCCGAGTAAGCACCATGAAACTCTGGGTTCTATTTTCTTTATTTTTAATGTTCTTATCAGTTTAAAGGATATGACACGTTTTTACCCTCTCATTAAACGAAACTCATCTTCGCCTAAATAGTGAGCTTCCATTCTACCCTATCTTTAGTTGATGATCATCTACTGCATGTAGCATTACAATTATGATTACAAATATGAATGAGTATTGAAGTATTCATTGAACCCACTATGATCAAGAGGGTTTTCTTATGATGGGAAGGTTTCAATGGTCAAAAATATACTCTAGTTTAACCTTGAGAATGTTTTCCCCTAAACCTTAGCTTTTCAATAGCATTCTCACCATGTATCCATGCTAGACCTGGCTATTTGAGTGGAGATTACCCATGCTCTAATAAAATTATATGTTGGTAATTTTGACACATTACTGTTGATATTTTTTCGTTAAATGGGGACGTTTTTTTATAGTGTTGAACTCGTGTTTATTTTTTACGAACGAAATAATTTTTCGCCAGTATCATGAAAGTTAAAAAACATCCACGGTTGCTGCCTGTTGTCAGAGTATTTATGGTCAGTTGATTTCTTTTCACAAGTATGAATATATCTTTGTAATATTTGTGCAGTGAATTGAAAAGCGAATTTGAGTAAAAAGTATAATTTTCAAAGTAGATTAAAGAGACTTCGAGGAAATTAGATGTGGTATTTTATTAGGTAACTCCGAGGCTTTAACGCACTGGAGTACCCTTCTGAATTTTATTCGGCCTTTTTAAAGTGATTTTGCTTCTTGTGTGAGTTTCGGGCGATTACACCCCATGGAAGATTAAATAAAAACCGATCTATTTCCTTGTACTTTATGCGAGTGTGTTTCTAGTTTAAATGAGATTCGTTTCGTCGTAGAAAGATCAGAAAACACCAAATATTTCTCTGGAAGTTTCATCTTCCATTTTTTATTTTCCATCATTGAAAGACGTTTGTTTAACGTATGGTATTTTTTTATCCCTCGCCCTACTTATTTTCTTGTATGTTTACCTCTCTCTGTTCTATTTAATTATAAAAGTGAAAGAAAAATATTTTATTTTAAGCGAATGCTTTCATTCCATTTTTTTTCTCTTGCAACATTTCTAGAGAAAAAAATTATGTTCACGACTTAGGTTTTACTTTTCGTTTTATAAATACCAATTCTTTAGACAGTGCAGACCTCTTTTTACACAGATCTGGAAGCCTCGGTTTCATTGGCGGTGGCTGAGACTTCGTTTACCCGGAGTACTTTTGAAAGGATTCGTCCTCACCCACCTCTAGACACGGAATTGAGTTTGAATCATGCAGCATGAGGAAAGAAGTATTTTTTGACTGCAATTTTTTAAAGCCTTGCGCTGGGAGATGTGTTTATCGTTCCCAATAGAAATAATCCAAATTCCTTCCCCGTTTCCGTTAAATACATGATCTACCGCTCTCTGTTGACTGAAGTGGAATATATAACTGAGAGTCGGTTTATTGAAATGTTTCCGGCCGTATTTGTTTACTTTACTGTTCCAGTTTGTTTTTTATTTAGGTTCTTTTTTTGGTATTTTTACGGAATGCGGGAAGGAACCAATCATCCTACACTGATGTGTATATCATATCTGAAATGCTTAGTGCTAGGTGTTCACTAAATTTACATCCTTAACCAGCTCTCTGGTTCATTAATGTAGTTTTCATCGAGATGTGTGCTAAGGTTCAACGAGTGAACAAGTCATACACTGCATTAACATGATTTTTTTAAGGTGTTTAAATTAAAAAGGAATATCCATAATTTTGAATTTAGAGACTTCCTACAACATGCTACAACATCTTAAATATAAATTTTGTTGAATGAAATTATTAATTTTTATTTAATTTGCTGAAAACTTGTAAGCGCATTTCTGTTAATGATTATAAGATAGGTATTTGAGTTTGACCCTCATACGTTTTAAATATCCAAAGAAAAAGAGATTTATATGGCTGCCTAGTCGAGTTGTTCGATTTTATCAATGAAAACATAGCATTACATACTAGTATTATGAGTTGTTTTTCTTATTTTAATTTTTAAATTTGTCTTGGGGTTTTTTTTGTTGGATTTTACTACAGCAGTCTAATAAGAAGTAACATATTGCTTGGATGATGCTGATAGTTTCCTGATTCTTTTTAGCAATATAAGATGCATATTATGCTTTTATAACACATTTCTTCTCAATGGTATTTGAGTGTTATTGTGAGGAAACAGCAACAAGTTACTGCTGTGATTTCAGGTGAATTTCACGTAGCTAATTATATATGTAATGATTTCAAAACATTTAAATGTTAATGAAACTCTTGGAATAGGAATGCAAGCTGATGCCCTGAGAGGCTCATGTGTTTGTTTTTCCATTAAGCTACATACATACACATAGCATTACATACTAGTATTATGAGTTGTTTTTCTTATTTTAATTTTTAAATTTGTCTTGGGGTTTTTTTTGTTGGATTTTACTACAGCAGTCTAATAAGAAGTAACATATTGCTTGGATGATGCTGATAGTTTCCTGATTCTTTTTAGCAATATAAGATGCATATTATGCTTTTATAACACATTTCTTCTCAATGGTATTTGAGTGTTATTGTGAGGAAACAGCAACAAGTTACTGCTGTGATTTCAGGTGAATTTCACGTAGCTAATTATATATGTAATGATTTCAAAACATTTAAATGTTAATGAAACTCTTGGAATAGGAATGCAAGCTGATGCCCTGAGAGGCTCATGTGTTTGTTTTTCCATTAAGCTACTCTCTCGTACATTATTTTCTACTATGAACTTTTTTAAATATATCTCTTCAATGTCACAATACTCATTCCGATTGGTTAGTTATTATAGCCTCATATTCCCATAAAACATATTTTTAGCATAACAGTGCAGTATCTTGAAGGAACATCTAGCACATAATTCTAATATCCACTTCCCATAGTTTATTAAGTTTCATTGGTTGAAATACCAGTCTCTCAGCCCAGCAATCGTCCATTTTTAAAATTGTCCATTTCATACTTCTTTCCCGTCTTATTTTAATGGTTTCTCCTGCCAGCCGCTACACGAATTCCATTAAGTCCTCCGAAATCTGGACAGCCCAACGGCTTTCCCACCATTCATTTGCACACTCCGTTAGATATGCTGAGCGATGCCCTCTCTCGCGCTATCTTTCTCTCTGTCTATCTCTCTGGCTTGAGAAATGCAAGTTAGGATTCGTGGAAATTCCGAATGAGGGGAGTTTTCACTATCATGGCGAAATCCACTGGATCCACTGGCGAAATCCTGGAATACACGAAAGGTCAGAATAGTGAGGGATATAGGAACGAGCAAAGAGCCAACTCAGGTGAATTGCGTCTGCTTCGACTGGCAGGTAGCCAAGTGCGGTTTCGGTGCTGGTCATGCACGGATTTGGAAATCTCCTCCGTTTCATTTGAGGTGTTTACGGTCCCAACGTTCTTTATCCCTACCTGCTCCCGCTGAGTCTCATCGGCCCCTGTCGCCTCAGTCAGTGCTATCCTTCTTTCTTGGAAGTATTGCAAATGAAAACCGTTCACTTAAAGGAGACTCGAGAAGAGGTGGTTACAAATTGCATGTGAATAATCATAATACTGGATAATTCTGCATTAATAGTGGATGTCATTCGTTTTCCATTCCTTTTTAAATTTCCATTCATATACTCAATCTTGCTTATTTTACTCTGTTATTATTTTTTTAAATTCTCTTCCTTTGTGCTGTCGTTTTCAATTTTTCGCATTTTCTACGATTTCCTTAAATTTTTAATTCCATTTAAGCCATTATTTTTTCCGTTCACTCAAGTTTCCCTTATATAATTGATGTATTTCTTCGCTAATAGAAAAGTGGGTGAGATAAGGATTCGTGATTACTGATAATTGACACGTGCTATATGTACTTTGCTCAAGTAAGTAATATAACTTCAACGTCACATGCTCTCGAGTCGACATGATATAGTCGATGTACATGATAGCCTGCTCATAGGATGCGTAATGGTAATTTTTTAAGAAGAATATTAAAGAGGTCTTGATTGGAAGAGTTAATATTTTTGTTGCAAATGACAATTAACTCCACGAATATTTAACAAAGTATATTTGTATTCTTTTGGACCGACTCAAAGTGCATGAGTTTAGGCGTTCTTTAGTCGGTCTGTGAGCATACAGCCTTCATTTCACAATTATGTTATAATAGAATGAAATGGCCTATAAAATCGGCATCTCTTAAGTCGACATATTTGCTACTTGTATTTATTTAGGTGTGAATAAGGAGCCCCAAATGAAGGAACAAAAAGAGAGCTTGAATGCACAATAGGAGCGCTGACACGCGTTATACACTTTTAAGAGTGCATGACATACTACCTTGATCAAAAAGTTCCCGGAATAACCACCGTGTGGCGCTCCCATCGTTCCGATTTGAGTTCTGTTTTTTTGTTAAATTGGTACATCTGTTGTTGATATTCCCTTTAAATCTTAGTGTCATAACTTGACATTTGCAAAAGTTACGTAGCCAAGAGTACATCTATCTCTGTGTGTGTTGGCGATTTTTTACAATTTCAGAAATGGATTTAAATTTGCAACAACGAACTTGTATTAAATTTTGCGTAAAAAACGGATTTAGTGGCGCACGGACGTTGGAAATGTTGGAAAAGTGTTTCGGCAACGATTCTCTAAAAAAAAACGGTCGTTTACCAGTGGCACGAGCGGTTCAGAAGTGGTCGTGAGTCAATCGAAGATGATGAACGCAGTGGCAGACCATCGACATCGAAAGTCGGTGAAAAAATTGATAAAGTAAAAGAAATGTTGGTCAATAACCGCAAATTAACCATCAGAGAAATAGCGGAGGACTTGAACATTGCCTATGGATCCGCCCAAGACATTGTGGTTAATGATTTGGGTTTCCGTCGTGTAGCAGCAAAGTTGGTGCCAAAAGACCTCAATTTCATGCAAAAAAGAGACCGTGTTGACGTCGCAAAAGACATGATTTGCGAGGCTGAATCCGATCCCACATTCATCAAAAGGATCATTACTGGAGACGAGACGTGGGTTTATGAGTACGACACGCAATCCAGACATCAGGCAAGTGAATGGCGTTCACCAAATGAGCCGAGACCAAAAAAACCACGTCGTTTTCAGTCAAAAAAGAAGGCAATGCTGACGGTTTTCATGGATTACAACGGTGTAGTGCATCATGAATTTTTGCCAGAAGGCCAGACAGTAAACAAAGAGTATTATTTGGGCGTTATGAGACGTTTGCGTGAAGCAATTCGCCGAAAGAGACCAGAAATGTGGGCAGAAAACTCGTGGATTTTGCACCAATGATAACGCACCGTCGCACAGTGCTATCATTATTCGTAATTTTTTGACGAAAAATGCAACAAATACCATCCAACAGCCACCGAATTCACCTGATTTGGCTCCCTGTGACTTCTTTCTGTTCAATCGAGTTAAAAAACCATTACGGGGAACGCGTTTTAGCAGCCGAGAGGAAGTAATGGAAAAATCGCAGGAAGCACTGATGGACATACCGAAAACCGAATATAAAAAATGTTTCGAGGATTGGATCAAGCGCTGGCATAAGTGTGTTGCAGTCGATGGGGATTACTTTGAAGGGGACAATATAGATTTAGATGAATAAACTTGTATTTTTAATTTTCTGAATAAATTCCGGGAAATTTTTGATCAAGGTAGTATATATTGTACTAAGACCACTGAACTTCCCTTATATTAATAGAGATTCGGAAAATCATATCGTGCAGATAAACTTTCCTCATTTGACTCATATTTGCATTTGCTTCACTTGGTGCCATGTGGAAGCGAAACGGTTTCTTATTTTTTAAAAAGGGCAACAGAAGTTGCAAAGTCAAGGGCATAGAATAACATCATTCGGGCGTGGCTGTCAAAGGAAGGGTTTTGAGGAGCACCGAGGGGCGTGCTGCAGAGAGGTCACAGAGTCAAAGGCGCGTTCACGGAAGGCATGGAACGGTAAGTTTGAATGCGTTCGGAAGTGCGTTCACGAGGGGAATAAGTCTAACCAGCAGTAGAGACAGATTTGAATCCAGAGGAAAGAAACGTCTGTGGGAGCTTTGGTAACCTCCTTTTTTGAGGGAGGAGGGAAAGGGTTTTATGAAAGTTCCTTGAAAGGTAAACGTTTTCTCTGATTGGGTAAAATAAGTTAGTCGATAGTTAAGCAATTATTCAAGTCATACAATGAAATGCGTACTTGGAGAACAATAAGCAGATGCACCAGTGTTAAAGGAGATGGATTGTATTTTATGTGTTGTTGGCCGAATAACATATGAAAATATTGATATATCCGTATAGTATAAAAGTGATAATTTATTTTACGCTTTCGCAATTTCTTTTTCGCTAACTATGTTTTTAAGTTAATAATAACTTGTGGAGGCTTTAAAATGAGTATACTCGTGAATCATAGACATAATATTGAAATGAAGAAGTGAGCAGAACACTATATTATGATGAGCAAGAGAGGAACCAAATGGATTGGGCCCTCTATTAGATATAGTGCATTTTTAGGAAAATAATAGAAGAGAAAGTGGTCTAATTCTAAGATGCAGTGGGTTGCGGGCTAAGTCAGTCAGCCTTCGGGTTGAAATACTGGTTATGATGGTGAACAATTTGTCATTTTGGTTTATTTTGAATGTTGTTGTTTCCTAAATGAGATTTTGACTATACAAATTTAATAAAATTTCGCAAGCGACATTAAATAATCCCCGAGTCAAACCACTCGGTATTTCATCTATGTGCATATGCATGTATACAATGCCCCGCAAGGGCGTGTGGTGAGGGGTGGAGATTAATCCCATTGCTTCTAAAGAAGTTAATCGATTTTCAAGAAGTTTACTTCAAAGCACCGTTTTCACATTGCCTCACATGTACATCTACGTAATACCCCGCAAGCAGCCGCAAGAGCATGTGGCGGGGAAATAATAGGGGAATGCGCGAAACGAGAAAACTGGTAACCTCCTGGATTCATTGATATAACAGTATAGCTGTTCTAATGATACGTCCATGTAACAATATTTAGCCACTGTAAAGTAAATACTGTTTTGAAGCAAAAATGTAGTGAGCTGAAATAAATTTAATAGTAATAAATTGAGATGTTGTGACCTAACAATTGATCGTCCTTATTGAGTGATATGGTTTCGACCATTTATAACTTTTTATTAGTTATTAAAATAGAGAAATATAGCCTTGAATCGGTTCATTTGTTCTTCATTTGCGTGGTAAAAATACAGCGAATGAGCCCGCAGTCATTTCATTTCTCAGACAAGGATTTCGTGCCATCGGGCATGGTAGCATATGTGGACGTGGAGCAAGACGCTCAAGTAAGACCTCAGCCCCCCAAGGGGATCGATTCGAGGGTGAAGAGGGCCTATTGCCACGAGGATTGGGGAAAGCCCTCCGCACACTGAATGTGATGCTAAGCCTTGTGCGTACTGTGCTAAGAGAGAATTCGCATTGGGCACCCACGCTGCCTCCGTTGGGTTATTCATGGGTGCGGAGTGTACTTCGTACAAACTTCATTCTTTTTTAAATGCTTGTCTCAATTTAGGTGTCACTATTTGCCTTTCAAATGCATCTAAGTAATAACCTGCGTCGTATAATATTAATGATATTGATTGTCCATAGACAGAAAACGTGTGTAAGGTGAGCACGAACAAATGTATTGATCGTGAACTCTTTAACATTTAATTGGAAAATTTTCCCGAAAATCATTATACCAACCCTATTTCCCTGAAATCGTTTGTATAAAAAGTATCGGGAAAAATGTTGGAAATTGATTTATTTCATATTTTGCTACAATGCCTCAAAATTCTTAAATTACATCCATTGAGCTTCGACACAGGTTTGCTAGTGGCTTTTCCACGACTCTAAGGCTCCCTGGTTGACGGATTCTAGAAGGTCCTTAAGGGTACAGGTGCACCCTTCTTTGGCGACACGTAGGGTCCCATGGTAGTGTCCATTGAGGAAGGATTTCACTTTTGGTAATAGGAAATAGTCTAGTGGTGCCAAATCGGGACTGAAAGGGGGTTGGGGAATCGTCGCGATGGCGTTGTGGAAGGGCTTCGCTAGCAGACAATTGACTCTGCTCTTGGTCGTCCGTCAAGACCTTCGGGGCGATTTCATATAGCCTAGATCTTTTGCATCGCCAAATTTTCAGTGATAATAGTGTGCACTGTTATCTTATCAACTCCAAGACGATCTGTGTTCATGCGCACACTTATTCGAAGGTCGGAATTCAGCACTTCACGCAAACGTTAGGAAAAACTTGTTACCGATACTTTTGTAGACCTTGTAAGCTGGAAGACCATAAAGCTGAGGACGCTTAAAAATGTTGATCTGACTCAACATCTTTCCCATGTTTCTCGCTTGTGTTGAGGTGAAAAATACATTGGGAACTTCAAGGTGCAAGGCATAGAAATATTTGGCACAGTAGACCGAGTCACTGTGGGAAGCTGTTTTATGGCAAATTCTCTCAAATGAAAATTTCAGTTGATAAATTGCAAACTGATTTGTATTGAAAAAATAAAGCTATCTATTCACGTCGAGCAGGATTGTTTTTATGTTTATTTAGATTTGGAGTGACGTTTCTCAATGATGAGGTATTTTTTTGCCCCAGAACTGGCACCGTGACGTATATGAGGAAAATATGTCGCTCGAAAGAGGCATTTTTGACTGAGAAACGACTTAAATATTAGCAAGGATTCAGGGAGGTAAATATAGTTTGAGTTCTCTTTCCAACTTAAATAATGAAATAGGGCATGCGCTTCGATGGGTTTGTAGTTCTGAGTAGCTGCATTGAAGACGCGTAGGGCAAGATTCCAGCGACAACGTCGGTCGTTGAAGCACATTAGTAATCCAAATAAATTGGGCTGCAATTTTCCACTATTTCAACGTTAATATACCCTAGCCCGCAATATAGATGTATGATCATTAGGCCTGAAGTGTTTAAGATTTGGTTTACTTATTTTCATTTTTATTTGGAAATGTTATGAAGAAATTGATTTTGTATAATTATCCGATAAGTTGAATAATATTTTTCAAAGTTCCATGATATAAATAATTGAGTCATGACTGGTCTATGTTCACCAAAATTGTATTTTTCATATGAAATCAAGCAAATGTATATTTGAACGATGATCATCTTAATCTATTGATAATAAAATCCACAGGACAAGAATTCATGTTCACGGGTATATATCCTTTTGTATGAGGCCATTTCACAGTCTACTAAATATAATACTTAGTGCTACTAATATATGCCAAATGTAAGTGAGAGCAAGAGAAAATATAGCAGGTTAAACCAAAGCTGGTTTATTTTTTGTCGATCGATAATTAAGTTCCTTATACTCTACGTACATATCAATTTCAGTTTAGTAATCAGTAATCAGTTTAGTCACAGATTTTCAAAATATATTAATTATTGAATATTTATTTATACATAGCATAATTTAAAAAAATTAAAAATGTGGTTGGCAATTTTTAACCTTTCCTTGGTCATTCTAAAGTTAAGTTCGCCCATGTGACGAGTCGAGACGTTTTCGCGTCGAGGTAACTGGAGATTTGAGGAATGTGAAAGGTCTCTTTTCGAGTTTTTTTTCAGAAAGTGAAAGGGTTCTTGTTATCGTTTCGTACAAGTGAAATGTTCAATAGCTTCAACTTGAATCATTCGAGATGAATCTCGCCTATCGTGGGTCACGCATAAAGTATTGATGAGGAAATTATTTAGTCAAACCAACCGGCTTAATATCTCGGTTTTCTCGCAGCTATGTTCCCAGAATCGCATTCAATCTGTGTACGCTTCAGTCATGGCATCACTGCAAGTATGGAAAACTTTGGAAAGGCGTGAAAAACCAGGGGCTTTGGATAATGAGTAGCAGGATACCGTGAGTGTCCCGGAGGTTCATTAAAAGTCTCCTGGGGAACTTCAAAATTCGGGCAAACTCATGGAGAGGTGTAAAAAATATCCTAAAATTAGGTAATTAAATGGGAGGGGCCCAGCGAGTATTCATACCAATCATAATCAAACCTTTTTCATTTATAATATTTTTACATTTTGGCTAATCTTCATTTGTTGTAATGTCTTCTGTGGTAGATGAAGCCGTGAGTTTAATACATTATAATTCTGTATAAAAGCTATTGCTGATGCTGGAAGAATCAAATTTGCTTTAACATGCTTTAAAATATTGAGGGCTTCTGTCTTCCATTCATGGTGCCATTCGATTCAGTTGAAATTCTGGCATGTGGTCGTTTGCTACAAAAGTGCATTGTATCGTTGACTTCAAAGTGTTAATTTTTTAGTTTCACAACATAAACGCGGGATGTATTACTGTTCATGATGCAATTATGTTCTTAAGGAAATGCGATTAATTTTTATTTAACAAAGTTGTACATTTTTATAATCAGCATCATGACTCATAATTTTTCTATTCTTTGAATTGGTAACTTTAAATTAAGTGATGCTTAACGCCAGCCCTTTCTTTTGCGCTCAAGTAGAAAATATGGTCTAATTACAGTCCAAAATTTTGATTGCACAGTAATTAATTGGCCGACTCATCGGATGTTTTTCCTTACATATCTATTAGGAAACCCACGTGTATGGAATAGATCGTCATTTTGAGGTGTCTTTCCTAAAAGCAATGGGCAATAAATATCTTGGATGATGTTTAATTTAAAAATCTTTCATTTGTACATTTTCTTTCGAGGCTGATTTCAGGAAGCACAACGTCACTAAACACTACGCGAAGGAAGACGGAAAAAATGTTTTAGCAAAAAGATAGAATATCGAATAAAAGTAAATTAACCAAGGCGCACCCGAAATGATGGGTCGGACTGCAGTATTCGCTGTAAGTACTTCCATAATTGAAGCAGCAGCAAATAGAGTGCATAAAAAATTCAGAGTACATAAAATAATTTCATCACCTCCTGCAGTTCAAATTATTTACTCCAGTTTTTTATAATTAGAGTGTAATTAAAGACTGAAATCTTACTAAAATTTAGAAAAATATGGAGGTAGGTCGGGAGGTGAGGAGAAGTGAGACTACAAACACGTTAAAAATTTCATTTTCCGGAGTTTGCCTCTTTAATTAAGAGAAATTCGGTAGTAGAGAAAAAGATAATCCAAGTTATGTAAAGCATTTGGGAAGAAGAATAGTAGAAGAAAATATTGCAGAGGGGGTTTGAAAGTTTTTCTAAGAATAGAATAGAGGAGGATATATTTGGTAGATTAATGTTTTATTTTGGGGAAACACGTATAGATACCATCAGATTCCATAATCTATGATATACAGCGTAGTAAAATTTTAAGACATGACATGAGTTATTTAGCATGAAAATTTTGTGATTATAAGCACGACATGATGAATATTTGGTATTCCTCGAATGCGCGCATTTTTATTATTTGTCCAAATTTTTGTAAAGATTGCCTTTATACATGTATGCGTACATATGCACGTGTATATGCATGAAAGTGAATAGGTGATTTAGAAGAGCTGCAGGGCAAAGTCCTTTTGTTGCACTGAAAACTCGAGAACATTTCCAAGATGAAAAATAAACTTTGTTTTTGGAATTGATGTGTGCATCCCATCAACCCTGTTTTGTTGAAAGCACAATATTAGAATGGTGTTTTATTTTTATGGTGGAAGTCATTCCGCATCTACATCGAATCAGTTTTTTGTGTTCCATTTTCTGGATTTATGTCATATGTAATGGAAAAATTCTGTACGAAGTCTCTACCAAAGAGCTTGTTGAGCTGAAAAATTGAAGTAGATAGTGAGGGAATGATATAGAGGGAATATTTATGATTTCTTATTCCATGCAATAAAAAATGAAATTACTAAAACTAAAGGAACTACGCTAACCTATTCACATTGCCCTGTAAATAAATATTCCAATTTCTTGCCAATTTTGTGGAAAATGTTAATATCCATTTTTGCTCTAATAGTTGATTTATTTCAAATATTTGCAGCCGATAAATTTATTTCCCAATGACCGGTTCCTCTATGAGAAGTTTCACGTTTAACAGTAGGCGCATGCTGAGAGAATTTATTGCTTTAGCTGTCCACTTTTCCTAGTTCCGGAGTTTCTTAGAAAATTAGGGTTTAAAGCATTATTTCTCCACTCTCCGTAATTTATCATGTCCTAATAACTATCTTCCCCTATGAAATCAAAGTGTAGGTTGATGAGTGGTTGTTTCCGCTGATTTCAAGTCTTGATATTATGTACACATATGCATAGCGTAGATGATCAACAATGGCGATTTATTTCTTAAAAATTGTGGCTTGCCTTAAGTTATTCTAGCTATCAATTCAACTTATGCGTTCACTTTTTTAAATTATCTACACAAAATGAATGTATAATCATCATCATTATGGCCAGCTTCCAATTATATCGGTTTTCAGAGCTCTTTTTTGGAGTTGCGGTACAATTAGAAGCATTAGGCATAATTTCCACTAACTTTTAGTTTTGGCGACTTGTGAATCAAAATAATCATGGCGTACTTTTTCTTATCTGCGTTAAGATTAATTCCATGTGAGATAAATTAATGGCAAAAAAATTTAATTTCCTATTTCTCCTTTGGTGGGTGAAACAAATCCCTAACGACATCTCTTGGCCAAAGAATCGGGGCACTTGGCTGCTTAAAGCATCGCAGATCTCAGTGTAAATTACTTTTCCTGTTTCCTGGATAGCTCAAGTAGTCAGAGCATCCGCCCGGCAATTGGAAAGATCCGGAGTTCAAGTCCTGGTCTCGGAAATATTTTTACCCTTGTGATTTGCCTGATTCCGCCTTCCCCATCTCTACTGTGTCCGCCTTTTATGTATGTTCCTATCCGTTTTCCTTATATCTATTTCCATGTGAATGGAAACTCATGTACGTATTTTCATACTTATTTTGTCCATAAAACAATTTTAAAAGGTAAACATCTTTTACTTCGACGGAGATTTGAACCCAGATTTCTCCATATCCAACTGAGTGCTTTAGCCAATTAAACTACCGAGACCTCCTTATACACTCAGAAAATTTAGAGGATTTAAAGAAGCAAGAAGTGTTGACGAAATACGGTACATACTATGTCACAAGTATTTATAAGTGTTCGTGTTGCAGCACAGTCCACAAGGTTAAAGCCAGAGTTAAACACAAAGGTATTGACAAATTCAAATAAAATGCTGGAGATGCCGCGTGCCCAAATTTTGAATTTTAGGTAAGTTGTTGGAGTTTTAGGTTTTTCTCAATTGTTTAATGTGCTAAACCTCATTACCAAAACATGATTTTGAGAAACCATAAGATTTTTTTACATCTCTCATCCTTACACTGTTCTCCATTTGTCTTAACTTCCTATTTGTTATTTAATCACAGTCTTCTAATAGTGTTTTTAAATCCGCTGATTTGGTCATCTTTTGTAGATATTTCCTTTCATCGTTATTTCTATTACAACAGCCAGAAAAATAGGGTGACCTATAAATATTGGCTTATTTTATTATATACATGTATTTACTATTCTTGTAATTATTATATTTTACAGACGATATCTGAAATCCTTCTTATTCATTTGATCATTGGCCGAATTATGTTTCCATCTCTTTCTAAATCTTTTTGATTGTGTTTTTGCCCGAAGAAATCGATTCCTATTTATGATAGTCTTTCTCTATGGCGCTAATCTGCTTAATTATATCCTTCACAAATATGTCTTTCACATCGATCGGAAACCTGAAGCTCTAGTTTCTTTAAGATCTGTGCTTACCAAAAAATGAAGTTTTAGAAACAAAAGAAACAAAAATTATTTTATTTAGTATTCATGCAGTACATCGTTTAAGATAAATATTTTTGATTATTTCGTAAAGAAAAAGTATAGAGTTTCCAATCACTAAAACCACCCAGGCCAAAAAAATAAGTTTCAAATCTTCGGGGCATAATATTTTAAAATAAATTACTTCTCCCTTATGCTTTTTCCCGTTACTGATGACCTTCTAATAAGCTGTAATATTCCACTTACTATCCTGATTACGATTTATTTCCTCTCTTGATTTAAAGTCCGGTATTATATATCATTTTATGACTGAAATGAGTAATTAGATAATGGTTTGTAATCCACGCTGAGACGAAGTTGATTAATTTATTCGAAAAGCATTTTTTATTTTACGTTCCGCCTCTGCCATCACTTCGCTGGTCAGCTTGATTAATTATTTCGCAAAATGGCGGACTGTTAGGGAAAGCCATTAGGGAAGATCCTTGCCAATACTGCTCACATTTCTGAGCAGTCTTTTGCTATCGTGTGTGCAGGCCTTGTGAATAACTGATAAAGCGGAAGATCGTAGAATAGGAAATAGCGGGCTGTGGCGGTAACATTAATTCATCCAGCGGGAACAGTAAGGGTAGAATGCCCGGAGTGAGTTAAGAATAAGCACGGCCAATAACTTATGAGAGGAGGGAAAGTATTGAGTAAGAGGAGCGGTGGTATTGAGGGAGAATGGGCATGTCAGGTGAGTTGGTTCTTCGGGGATGCTGGAGAGAATAGCAGCGTGGCACACATGAAAAAGCAAGTAGGGTTATCCTCCCCACTGACCCTCCCCCTCCAGCTCGCCGAGGGGAAATGGAAAGAAATGCTGGGGATGGCAATAGAAAAGGGGATAGGTGGGAAGTGAAGGGTTGCGCGTAACCGAAGAGAGGAGGGTATTCGGAGTGCACCTGCGGGACGGACGGACGTGCAAACAAAGGAAGGACGGTGAATTGGGGATTGGGGGGGGGTGGGAAGGTTCTCTTTTTTCGGGAAGGAGTAGTGGAGAGTTTGCGAGGGGGCAAGTTGGGTTGCGGGAAGTTGATAGTTCGGTCGCTTACTGGGTCGTGGTTGGGAATGCCGGGTGAACGAGCCGGGGGTGGGGCGGTCAAGGATTGAGGAAGGTGCAGCTCGGTGGGCAGAATGGAAAGAGCGAGTCGGTCGAGAGGGAGGGTTTGGATACGCGGGGAACGACGGTGGGGTGGGCGGAGAATTTCGCGAGATGAACGCCCTCAAACCGAACGCCAGAGCAAGGGCCATTATTTATTCGCCCTAACCGTTTCTCTTCATTCCGTGTGAGTTATTTCTCGGAGGAGCGGGAGACTCCGATCAAATATGGATCGTATGTTTGCCCTGGCGGCAGTTGCAAGATCTGCGCCGACCGTTACCATAGTTGCGGTGCCATCGAATTTAAAGCTTTTGTGGGGCTCTTTCAAGCTAGGAGCACAGAAATGAAGATGCACAAAAAGAAACCTGTGGGAAGTAGCCAATGAGTAATATATGTTTGGTTTTCATTTTTAATCGACTCAGTCAGACGACTTATTGGAAATATAGATAGAAAATATCAATGTGAATCGTGGCTAGAGGGTCACGAAAATCTGAATGTTATGTCCTAATACTGTCTTTAGAATCGACCATTGCATGTACCTGATTGTTCTAAACGCACTAATGCCAATGCACATAGGAGCACAGTAGCTTTGTCAGGATATTGGGATAGGTGTCAGACGAACCTGATGCTTTGTAAACCAACGGATTAAGTGAACCCTATCATAGGTGCTAAAATTATATCCTACCAAAATTTTCTTACTTACACTCGACCGTATTTTACGTCGTGAACTGAAGAAACTTTTAATTTCAATTACATAGAGTTACAACGGTTTAAGAAAGGGAATCTTATCTAAATTGAATATTTTGTCAGAACGTGTTCAGAATAAAAATGAGGGTGAAATAATTCTGTGGTAGTAAATAAATCATAAAATGCGACGGTGGTAAGAGCCAGTGACGTAATGCAATTTAATGTAATAGTAATGCTCGATAATGACTTGGCCAAGATATTTGATTCCCAACATCAATAAATGCACGTGTACTTATAGGTTCTCGACGATACTAAGTGGTTTGGACTTCGGATACTGACTCCCTATATTGCCTTCCTACATCTGCGCTACCGTTATGGCACAAAGACTGACAATGCCTGAATGTATCAATAATATATGTAATATAGCTTATTCAAACGTATTATGCTTGTTTTCTTGTTGAATACTAAAGTTTACCGCAGGGATACCCAAACGACATGGATAGTTGATGATTGTTTAGAACGGTCATGACGAGGTTTATAATGGTCTGATTTTGAAACGTTTTATCTATCCAAATACGAAGGAGTAGCGTGAAGAATCTGCGTATAACAAATGAGAAGCAACCTGCAATTCTTATGAAAAATGAGGCCGAGTGCTGAGGCCCTTTTGTACTATTAGGGGGGCTATATTTGCACTCTTTTGTTCGCCGTCTTTCGCTTGTCATCAAATGGCTGCGATTCTATTAGAGCAGTGGGAAACTTTTATCTCAGAATTTCTATGGCGCTTAGTTGAAATTCTAAAGGTGCTTTAATAAAATAAATTTACTTTTAAATTCTTTCAGTTCCCATTCAGAAAAATAAATGAGCAGTTTTCGAAGGATGGTGCCGAAGACGTTTGAAATTGATGGTGGGCGATATACTATTCAAATGGCACCAGGATCAGGAGTCAGACAAAATTGATGTTGACCTTAACAGGGATTTAAAATTTTCATAAAAAGTGACGCAATAAAGATGTAGTTCGAATTTCTACGAGCCGTTAAGGAATGAAGTAGTGAATTCAAGAGTATATTCGGTTGAAGTTACTGCCGATTTTACTTTAATCATGTTTTAACATTCCTTACGTATAAACGGCCAATTATGGCGATGGGAGTGACATCCTTAAGGAAAATTCCTTGATGAAGTCAATTCCGTCCAAGTTATAGTGAGATGGATATTAAGTTCCATAGTCTGAAGACTAGTGAAACATATCGCGAACGAACATTGATGCGCCTCGTAAAATGGAAACGACTACAATTTTGACCATTCTTTGGTTGCCGACATTGCTGTCATAAATAACTACAATGTTGAAAGACAAGAAGTAACTGTATCCATCAAAGAAATGGAGAAATAGTTCACTGGCAATATGCCCATAGTTTTCTTCTTACTGCGTAGAGAGAGAGGAAAGAATTCACGTCCACAAGCCTCTCACTCTTCTTAACGTATATTCGCTTGGAACACTCCATCCTCCCGACTCTCCTTTGAAGAAAAATGAAGAAATCGCCCGCCTTGAACCGAAAAGCTCCCACTAGCCACCCCAGAGTTCTGCTCTGGGAGGAGGCATTGGGCCACCCCCTCACTCACACACACAGACGTACACGCATCCAACTCCAGCGAAGAATAAAAACAAATTTCTTAATTACCTTTTCATTCCACCTTCCTCCCAACCCTTCCCATAGCCTTAAAAACTTTATACCCCCAACGAGCCCTGTCGTTTATTTTCCGTGCCTCTGTCGGCCTCGGGAGCCTGCCAAACGTCTTGCCCCGCCGCTGCCACCCTACTTCCCTCTCGCTCCCCCTACACTCTCCGTCGTATGTTTGTACGCACCGGCCCTTCCCCCAACCCATCAACCCCATCCGTTTTCTCTTCATATGCTCTCGTATTCGCCTTTAATGTGCTGCAGATATTTTCCGTTCCCTTTTAATATTTTCTGGCGATTTCCGACCGGGAAACAGAAATATCTCAATGAACTATGCGTACCTATGTTTTCACTCAAGTAAATTTTATGAAATTATTGTTTGTTATTTGCAGTTATAGTTTAAAAAGTTTGACATTTTTTCCATACTTAAACGCCATGGTATGGAAAAAAACTTAAATTCATACTATGCTGAACCAAAGTACATAAGTGTTCTTATAGATGCGTGAGTTTTATGGATTGGATGAATAAAAATTATTTTGCATTGATCAGATATTTATTTAAAAGGTAATATTCCGGTTAAGGTAGGTTTTGAGTGGACACAACTACCAAATAAATCTTTTGATTTTTATAGCAAAACACAACCCAATATCCTAATCTACAAAAGGTCCCTCTACATCTCGGTGTAATTCCTTCCGCCATTCATCCCGTGCAACATCCCTATCTTGTTCATGCCCCTTTCTTGTTTGCCTAACATTCGCCCGTCTATCGCAGTCTTCAACGTCCCACTGCCGATCAATTTGCTTTGCATCCATTTTTCCTATCTCCTCACGAGTTCTCCAAAATATTTCCTCTCCTCCCCCTCATACATTCCTCATTTGCTTTCCTTTCTGTTCATTTCACCTTCTTCATCCTTCTTCACACTCACATTTCATGTTCCTCCAATCTAAGTCTATTATCCTGCTATGTTTATGCGCTGTACATTACTACACGCTATATCAAAGTTTTCACTCGAGTTTTCTTAACATCTTTACCGAACGTTCATGTCATCAATGCCCTTCTCTTGGTGAAAGCCTCTTTGTCTAGCGCAATTCTTCTCCTTACGTCCCGACTACTCTCTCCGTTTTGGTCCCAAACGCTTCCTAGATACGTTAACTGTTCCACGAGCTCAAGCTTTTGCCCTTGTATTTTAACGTTAAGCTTAGCCTTTCTCTTTCTGGAAAGCTGCATTACCTTTATTTTATTTATGTTGATTCTCATCCTATATCTTTCACACTGTATTTCCAATTCACTCAGCAAAGCTTTCAACTCCTTCGCTGACTGACAAATTAGATTTAGGGCATCAGAAAATCTAACTGATTTTACAAATACCCCGCCAACTTTCATACTTATCTCTAGTTCTTCCCATCCTATTTAATCATTTCCTACACACACACGTTGAAAAGCATCTGTGATAATGGACTACTACACCTCCGTCTAACACTGCCCATCCCAACTATCCGTCTCCAAATAGAAACTGAGCAGTGTTCCTAATTGTATTCTATGTTCCTCTCGACTAGTGATCTCATTACTGCAATGGCACCGCGCGTGCCTCACCCCTTCCTAAACGCAAACGGATTATCATCTTTGTGATCATTTGCCCTCATCTTGCTCATATTGTTGACGATTCTGATTTTAAAATAGTTATCGCGTCTGTTATTGAGAGATATACATGGGAGGGTAAGAGAACCAGCGAAGAGTGGCAATTATATTAAACAAAAAGGGAGGCAGAAGAGTAGTAAATATGCGCCTGATAGAATATTACCGGTAGAAATAAATGATGAACAACTTAGGCATCGTTCTGCTCTACATGCTGCAAACAATTTTATGGAGGTCAAGTTGGTAGTTCCTGTGAGGAAATATTTCCAATAGTGATGAATAATTGCAAGGCGACGATGGGTGTACGAAGAGATGGTTATGAGGTAGGAGACTACGATTTAGGAACAAGGAATGCAGAAAGAAAGAAAGGTTTGCAAGAGAAATTGTTTCCAGAGTTCAATTATAACGAAAACATGGTTTAGGCGCCAAGAAGAGAGTAGGTATACATGCACAGTTAAAGGGAATTAATAAATATTTATTAGACTATATTATATCAGGCATGAATCATATAATATCGCGTTTACAAGTAATTCTCATAGTTTTTTGAATGCGGACACAGATTCAGGTCATAATTCATAACAATTAAATTGTAACTTCTGGTTAAAGAATATAAAACGGGGAATATGGTTGAGAAAATGAAAGGTAGAAATATTTATTGGGACGATATGGAAGTAGTACGAGTGTGGCTATTTATATTTTGATCCTTACAATGAACAGACAGTAATGCGTCGTTGAAAATGGCTTAATTGTTTTTCGAAGTATTCTCCATGGTAATCAATACACTTTTGCATGCGCTGAAACCAATTTTCTTAACACTTTTTCCACTCCGATTGAGGTACCTCCAAAACATGGTTATTGAATGCATCAACGGCTTGTTCTGGCCCTGAAAAACATGGGCCACACAAAATATTCTTTACAAACGGGAATAAAAAGAAGTCATTTGGTGCTAAATCAGGGCTGTACCGCGATTGCATTTCTTGAGCATTTCTTTGCACCAAGTGACCCAAGCATATTTTTTAGCTTTTGTCATTATGCGGGATACTACGTGGACAAATTATTTCACAGTCAAATGTTCATGCAATATCTTATTGATGCTGGGTTCGAGATGGTGTGGGGGCTACCGTACTGGCTTCCCTCCGAGGGCCCGGGTTCAAATCCCGGCGGTGTTGAATATTTTTCAGAGGTATCTCAATCCCTACTTGAGGTGCTTTGTGGAGGGCACTGTGAGTGAGTACGACGTCCGTCGGATGGGACGTTAAACTGCGGACCCCTTGGCGCCTTTCGTAAAGAGTAGGCTAATGCCGACGCCGGGTTTCTCTCCACCCTTCATCCTCTCCTGTCCATCCCCTATGGCGCAAATGACCTCAGCTGTCGGTCGCCTCCCCTAAAAACTACTACTAGTTATTGATGCTCGTCATACTAATCCCGAAGGATGTCTCATTTTCATGATAAGCCACATGACGATCTCCCTTTACAAGTTCTTGCACAGCATCAAGTTTTTCTGGCACAACTGATTTTGGACGACCTTCACGACTTTCGTCGCTGAGCAAACGGCGGCCATGATGGAATTCGTAATAACAGTTTCACATTGGCAAAGGATGGGGCTTAATCGCCAAAAGTGGAAATAATTTGATCCATGCACTACTGTCTTGATAATAAACGTCGAATGTCGTAAAAATCCATTTTTCGGGAAAATAGGGAAATATATTATTTAGGACAGGGAGAGGGGTAAAATAAAAGAAAAATGGGAGCCTTTAAAAAATATAACGAAAACCGCAGACGGAATAATAGGGACAGCATAGATAGGAAAACTGCATGTAGATCTTTGATCCCTGAGAGATGATTATGATGTTTGAAAATTAAAGTATTGATTGAAAAAATGAAATCCTTAGCATTAAAACTTCAAATTTGCCATAAGTTTCGGCCAGATCATTGATCATCATAGATGAATGATCATCATAGATAATACTCATTCATCTAATTACTGGCGTCATGAGCACCATTTCTTGTTTGAATTTTATTTGAATAAAATGTCAACATTACCTACGAAAGACATTTTAAGTTGTTACCCGTTTCTAATGATGTTATTTTTTATTACTTAGCAGAGGCCAAACTGTGTGGCATCTCCCAACTGTAGCATTATCGCAAAGTTGCGCATTGAGGCAGCAATCACTTAGCATTTAGATCTTTAATTATAACCATGAACTTTAATTAACCGTGCTTTGTGGACTGTACTATTTTGGAGAGGGCGACAGGGCCTGCTTTGGACCGTTAAAAGGAGGGAAAATTTTATTTTTGGAGCCATTTGTGTGGGCTTAATTTGATGGAAGGGTCAAATGTCAAGTTTAGGTATTTTAAAGGGTCGTGGTTTTTTTTTGTTGGCCTTGCTGACTGGACATTATGCCTGTCTGCTTCTGAGCGTTCCACTTGAAGTATTCTACTTATCTCAGGCTTTCGTTTTCATAATGTGCGTAAATCAAATATAAAAATACTTCGTCAACCTAAAGGGCGCAGAAATTTATTTTTTTGCTTTTAATACTTATTTCTAGGTTTCCGCCTTGTTCATTTTTTGTCGAGTATGACTGTGATATAAACTGCAGAAATGTGTAAATATCAATCTTCATTGAAAATATTTTTTCATCTACCTACTCTAAATTGTATTTTTCTGGAATTTTTGTATTTTTTTCTAAGAGTTCTATTGTCAAAACAAGTTTTACTGACGAGTTAGAACACTTGGTATTTAAAGGCTGGCAATGATGAACGCATTCAGTCTTAGGAGGATATAAGTGAGACAGGAATTACGTTTAACTTTCTGCCTCGTGTGTATTCAGTTATCTTCTCATTAGCCACAAAACATGAAGTAAGTGGTATTTTTTACCACCTTTAGCTAAATTTTTCTAATATCGCTGCTAGAATGATGGCACAAAATGAAATATTCTCAGAAATATGATAATGACACAAATTTGTTGCAAAAAATGTTTCGTTTCGGGCATAGAAATCGTTTTGCATGCCACCACTGGGAGAGTGTGTGCCGCTTCGCTGACGGGGCTTATTTTCACGGGGGACGTTATGAATGGGATTGATGACACACAGACCGCTTCCTATTCCTCTCAGACTGCCGGTGGGGTCGTTTCCTCAATCTCAGACTCATTCACTTCCTCTCCGGCCATTCCCCGCCCCTAGACGCCTTCTTCCGCCATCCACCCCTCTCACCCCTTCTCTCCGCCCTCTCCTTTGCGCTCTCCTATCCCTCCGTGGTCCACCCTCCTTCCCGTCGACCCCATCTCAGCCACCTTATCATTATTCATCTTCGCGGTCCGCATCGATGGGAAGTCGAATTTTTGACCTTTCTGGCCACCGCGCACTTTGCCTTCCCCTCTCTCCGACCCCGTGGGGCGACTGACTGCATCCTCCTCCCAAGTGTCGCCCTGAATATTTTAGGAAGAATTCTTTAGGGAATCCGGCATCATTCCATTTTTAATCATTCCAGGCTTTGAAAATTGAAGACCCACCTCTCTCTCTTCCCCCCCCCTCCGTCCTTCTCCTCCTTGGTAAGATTTTTTTTATCCTTTCCACGAATTACAGTCGACATTTTTTTCGCGATGAAATTTTTAAGGCATAGTCTCACCACCGAGGGAACATTCCCCTGGATTCGGTGGGAATGCTTATATGTCGTTTATACCGGGGGAAAGCTTTCCAATTAATACACGTTCGGCGGCGGTGGCGATTAAATAATAAACTTCAGGTTTGAAATTTCATTTGGTAGTGAAATTTCCTTTTTGAAAATGGAAAGTACCTTTGTTTGATCATGATGGAGAACCATCTTTGTTAATACGATGTGGCATAGTGGTGCTTTTGTTGTTCAGAAAGATTTTTGCCGAAAAATCGCTCATTTCGGTCTCACGCAATAGAATGATGTAAAGATAAATAGTATTCAACTTCAATTATGAAGATTGCTTTGGCGTAAATGAAATACGGTACAATGCATAAGAATGTTGTCAGAATTGACGCGATCGGTCTTGATTAATATTTCTGATGTTTATGATTAAACAATGTTTTCTCTGGAGAACTCGCAGACACTAGTGAAAAGTAAAAATAATTGTACTGTGGTCATGTGTTAGCGTGGCTATCATAGTTTCGTATGATTTATTATGAGTAGGGGGTTTCATTTGAAGTAAAGACTGTTAGTGCTTCCAGGCGAAATCAATATGTGTGTTTTTCTGGGTACAAGTACGGTCAGGCGTGGCGGTATAAATTTTTTGGAATTTGATCGTTTTTGTTTTTGTATGCCTGCTGTGTCACATCTGTAAATAACCAATGCAATTTTTCCTTGGGCTTTCCACTTTGGACGAAGCCAGAATAAAAATCGGTTTCATTTACTGCATCTTCTTTAACCAACGTATCATTCAACATTCGCTCTTTTGATTGAGTCGATGTGCTTTTATTCATATAGTTCATCTTAAATATGCTTTAAATCGAGAATTTGATGAATAACTCAGAGAACGTGCATTATAAATACATACCATTTGTGAGGGTATATTTTGAGTGTGTAAATTTGATGCGAAAAAGGATCCTTCCGTTTTTTGTTTTTTTTTACGGGAAATAATAAACTGAATTTTATCCAGCAAAATTATCCTAATTTTCAAAGACCTTTTTTCCTCATAATTTAATTCAAACCCGCAAATTTTTAACTATGCTCCGTAGTTAATTGAGTGGGATAATCCACATATAATAAGGCATTTGACAGTCATGGTTTTCGAATGTTAGCTTAAATATGGCACCCTAACCACCTTAATAAAATACTGCATAAGAGCAAGGTTTAATAAATAGTAATGCCCTGGAAAAATTTATGCACTACTTCCAAAAAACGCTTATTTATTTTTTAAAATAAGTAATTCAAATTTGGTGTGTCCTGGGGCATGGCTTTGGAATACTACATTTAGAAGAATTAAGATTGTCGACAAAGAATTATTATCGATCTCATGAAAAATGATATCATTGGTGTCATGTACGAATTGCGACGAGTGTTAACATGATAGCACCTGCGTATTCTTTTAAATGGCATCAATTAATAAAACA
Organism: Hetaerina americana; assembly: GCF_022747635.1. Classification (NCBI taxonomy): domain Eukaryota; kingdom Metazoa; phylum Arthropoda; class Insecta; order Odonata; family Calopterygidae; genus Hetaerina; species Hetaerina americana. The sequence goes on from NW_027286625.1 coordinate 14,851,904, forward strand.
GCCGAAAACGCAAAACAGCAGGTTTACAGCTCAATTCGAAAATTGATGACAACGTCAAAATGATTAAAACCAGTATTTTTACGAACTATGCATGTTTGGAAGTTCAATTATTTTTTATCACTCGTCAAGAATATATGAACTAAGATAACTCACTCGCTAGTGCAGTCACGGGTCAACTACCTTCAAATTTTGGTACAGTATGATACAAAATATTTGCGTGGTTAAATCATGGCATGTCGAATTTGATTTTCGATTCCAAAATGTGTATGGTTCATAATTCAAAAAGCTTTTTTATTTTGCCGCAGGGCATAAATAACATGGAATTTTCCGCACGAAATCCGTAGCAGAATTATAAAATGCTGTCTCTAATTTTTTTCTTTTGATAATTGCACGGTTATACACGAGTTGATCAATTATTGCTATTTAATAAACTGGATGGAAATCTCGTCACAAAATGAACTAGCAATTTCCTTTTTTTTTAACCGTGTGATTAATTGTAATTTTCCACATTAGCTATTATGCATATTTTATTCACAGAAGAGATGATGGAAATTAAAATGACCATATTTCATAATTACTACTCGTATGAAAACAATTTAATGCATAGGAAATAATGCTGAAATATTTGGCAATAAACAGCTTTAGTTGAAAATGTGGAGAGATGCGGTATACTTACTACTCCTTACCCGTGGATTGTAAACAAACCCTGGAAACTGTTCATATAATTTAACCAACATAGCTGCAATGAAAGTGGCATTCTCTCTCTAGTGTCTATGATAATTGTTTTATACCTTACATTTTTATTCTCTAGGTAGTGTCTCCGAATAAGGCAATAGCTTACGCAGCCAGTATCTTCAAATTTCGATGGAAATCGATAATGGCCAGAGGGTATTTTTTGTTCGCGTTGAATTACGACGCTCTACACTCGAGTACACATTACATATAGGGAAAATCTAGATCAAAATATGAGCACGGCATTCTGGTAATCGCATGCAGCATTTTTTTTTAATTATTAGTTTAGTAGGCATAATTTCTAACTTTATTTGACAAAGGAGATAGATTTTTGTGGGAAGAGAACGCAAAATTCATCTGAACAATAGGTTAAATTAATTCCCATATCATATCGTTGTATTTCAGCTCCCATTCCCATTTTATTCAACTCCAATCGTAACTGGTAGATCACTCTTAAATGGATCAAAGTCATTGTCGTCATGATTGGTAATTTGCCTATTAAATGTAGTTATATCATGTATCTAATAAATAGTACGAGGGTATGCTGAAAACAAATGCACACATGCTTGTACAGCGCGAACGAAATGACTTTCGGAAGCATGCCTGGAGTGAGTGAGTGGAGAAGTAACATTCCCCCTCATCTCCATGTGCAGGTTTAAGATCGTTGCAATCATCCAGTGTATTTTGAGAAGCAGAGGAATGGGGACGTGTTGTAGTGCTACGCCAACGAGATTTTAACAACGTGCTGTAATTAAATTTTTAACTACGGAAAGAGTGACTCCAACTGAGATTCATCGTCGTTTAAAAGCTGTTCATGGTAATTATTCTGTTGATTTTGTTTAAAATCAGTGGAATTTAGAAAGTTATTGTTATTATTCACTTTCCATCATGAAGTTCCATGAAGTTCGAAAACCATTAAATTGGTTATATTTGAGGAACGGTATAAGTTAATATAAAATAGTGAGTGTTTGAAATGTTCCAATATTCCATCATACTTACGTCGCATATATCTCATCCTGGGTATCAAATATTAATCTACGCTAAAGGCGCTATTATTAAAACGGAGGTCGAGTCATGGTTCACGAGTAGTCTGATATTTTTTGGTAAGGAAAATGAAATGCTCTTTTAGCGTGAGAACGATAAACTGTTTGACACAATTAACAGCACGTGTATAGCCACAAGGTTGTTGGTCGGCAGGGGTCGGGGGAAGAGTAATTGTGGCAATTTACAACGGTGAGCTGCTCCGGTGGGTCGGCATGATGAAAATATCGACCGGCGATCGTGTGCGGAGTAGAGATTATGGATTGTCGATTGGCGACGAGTATTTCGACAGTTAATCCGATTTTTAACGCTGAGTTGAAGTTTTACCACCGTTTCAAAACCAAATAAAAAAATTCCTGCTATCATTTTCCGCTCTGTGATGTAATCCGACGTTTTGAAGAGTCTAGTAAACAATCGGAATTATTGCACCCGTAAATTTGAATTTGGTCGTCCCTACCCCCCTAAACAAGAGAAATTGGGGCGATTCGCTTGAGGGCTGCTGGTAGAGGTGCTAAGTTCAAGATTGCCCATGGTTATCTCCATCTGTGGGGAGGTTCGTCATTACATTATAAGCCCTATCCTTTATAGCTGTAATGTTAGATAGGGATTTTTTCGTGGCTACCAAATGCCGTTCCGGAAACACCACATCTTGTTTATTTGGATTTCTATTTTTTTTTGAAATCGTGTTCATAGATACAGCTGTGAGAATTCTGGAACAAGTTAATAAAAAGGTTTTCTTAATGGAGAAACTGCTCTTATTCCGTAATTGAAACAAAGAATTCAAATTTTTTTGGGAAGTAATTATAAGTGAAACTTCTCATCCCTCGATACTTAAATACGTACGTATAAATGCCTTTTGAGAAACACGCCGTCTTGTTTATCAGGGGCTCTAAAATAAGAGAATGAAGCACACGGCAATGGACATTAAAAATTAGAACAAATTCAGACGAAAAGTGGAATTTTACATGCCCTCGCATTTGCATTCAAGTGACGAGGTTGAGTCGAAACTCATCCGTTGGCCTATTACTTTTTGATATTTTTTCTAATGTGTTGAATAATGTCACCTATCGTCACCTCTCACTTTCTATCGAACGGTTGATATTTACAAAATAAAAGCTTCAAAAGGAATGTTTAGGTAAATTAATGAGGTTTAGGAAAAAAATCGTGTCAATAAGATATCCGTAATAGTCTTTGTTGAAACAGATGAATACTATCACTTTTTTTAAGCATATTATAAATTTTTACTGTGAAATTTCTTTTTTATAATTTATTCATAGGGAAATTGTAAATGTTAAACGGATTTCAATTTTTTTCGTATTGTTAATCACAGCGTCGAAGCACAGTGGTGATTAAAAGTCCAAAAACCTACCCTTACCTGGTAGACTTGTCATTATACTTATAAACGTTGAGAAAACAAGGATCTCATGGTTAGGAGAATAAAACAACCAAATACTCTAAATAAAGATAAAATTTTATCGTTAAAATGTAAATATGTAAACGTAAACATGTAAACTAGAAAATCCTTTTTTAAGGACTATCCGTCATGTATATGCACTTGAAATAGGTGCCCACATTTCTCAGTGAATGCAAGGCAATAAAATTGATCGGGAATATAAATACCGAGAAAACAATATATTCTCATTGGAGAAATTACCTATGTAAAATTATTAATGGGGAACGGATTTCAATATAAAAAGATAAAATAAGAAAAGCAGTGAGTGGTGTAGAAACCTTAGGTCAAGTAAGCATTAAAAAGTTTATAAAATACCGGAAAAAGGTGAAATATATCTAAAGGACTTCAAATTAGAATAGGCATTATTGGAAAGAAAAAAAACAGAATAAAAACCTAGAATATGGTTCTTGAAAATGTCATTATAATTTTGGTGACGGCCGGTTTGACTTACAAGGTACATAAGATAAGAATCTATTCGGTTACAGATAGTTACTTTAAGTGCTCATATTTTCCGAAAATCGTCTGACAATATCGCATGATTCTACTCCAGTTGGCCTTTAAGCCCCCAATCGATATGATTATTTTAAGTTTATTTTATGGTTAATCCGTCCGTCCGAGCTGAGGATCGATCCTTCCTTAGCCTGTAATCTTACCCAAATTCTTGATAATTGTCATGAATAGGAGAATGATTTTTATGCAGTGAAATTTAAGATTTTCAGGTTATCCTCTGATTTTATCCTTTCCTGTGGGTAGCGTTCTCCATCTCTTTGGGCTGCGTTCGTTGCATTCTTTTACTGCCCTGGTGAACAATTTGCATCAATACGACCATCTCAAGTACTTATGGAAATTTAGCCTTTGATCGGGGCTATTTCTTACTTCTGTCCCTTGGCGCTTCTGCCATAATTTTCCCATATTAAAAAGCGGATATTTTTTATTCATTACAATAAAAATTCCTTTTGGTTCAAATTAATAGTTTCCTTTAGTGAGGTAGCCGTAATAAAGCCATTTATTTCTCCCATGGACTTTTTTTCCATTTCTTCATAATAATGAGAATTTGCTAGGTCCAAAATTCTTATTTGTTGATTTGTGCAGTTTTAATGTTGAAAGGACTAGTTTTTAAATTGTTAAGTCAATAATAGCAAAATTATTTTCCTCGTTTACTTTGTAAAATTCACAATATTCGCATCAAATAATTCTTATTATTAGGTCTTAAAATCCTTCCTAATGGTGAGAACACTTTAAACATGTAATTATCCTTTGTCGATTGATTTTTGGCCATTTATAAATGTATTTCATTATGTTCATGAGGTGGTTTTTCTCTGATACTTCAAGTGGACACAAATTCTGTGGCCTCAGTTTGGAGCAATGAATGTAAGGTATAGTCTCATATCCGGAGCAAGGTTTTCCTCAATTTGCCAAGCGCTGATAGTGACGTTTCGGTGGGTACGTTGGTAGCTCTCTTTTCCTATGAGACGTATGACTTCCGTTCCTTGAGCGAAATCGAACTGTTTTCGCTGTGGAAAGTTCGCGGTGGTTTTAATCCCAAGCGACGACAGTATTTCTAGATTTCTACTTGTCTGACAATACGGCATACGACTCCAGCGTTGTCTAGGAGTTGAGAACGAAGAGTGATGGAGGGTCACCCTCCGACCCGGTATCTCCCTTCTCGATTTTTTTTCCTCTCCCCTTTCAAACTGCTCACCCACTTGTCTCTCCCCTCATTCTTCCACTTATCCTTACCTCATCTTGTATGCCCGAAGACCTCTTACATCCACCCACCTTGCCCTTATCTCGACTCATCACCTCTTGAGGCCACCCTTCTCCAAATACTCCAGAGGTTTCTATTGCATGCATAATGGTGTCCGTCCCCATCACTTATCCGCGGGGCAGATCGTTCAGCGATACCTTTCCCTTTATAGCCATCTCCTTGTACAGAAATATTCCTTCGGGAGGTAAACCGACGGACTTGAGCATTTTCATAAAAATTGCACGTTTTAAGAGTCAATCGATGTTTGATATTTTTTAAAATGATTGTCGAGGAATATTTTCTGAGGAATTCTGTAGTAGTATAGTGAAGACAGATCATGTTCGCACGCCAAGAATCGTTTCACCATAAATTCAGTGCCGAATAGTGGATGTTGTTCGATTGATCTTTTAAGGAAATTGAGTGAACGAGAGAGAGGAAGTTTATATCTCGTGACGTAGATAGTGTATAATTATAAACCGCGGATTAATGTTTGCATTTAAGATTGGAACTATAGGAATCGCTTTATTGCAATAGTACGTGTGTGCTTGGCAGAGAGAGAAGTATTATACTCTGATTGTTAGGTGACTCGTCTTAACTTTTAATTATCCAAGGAACTTAAAGTTTTTATGACAATACTCAATTTTCGTGAACAGAGGTGAAAATTACTCAGTGGAATATCCGATATTTCATAATCATTTAACGACCATTCAATTTGTAATTTTGGATACTCTTAATTCTTGCAAACCCACTGTGTTGGACAGAAAGTTTTACCAGGGTGATGCATTCACCCTCAGACGTATGACATAATTCTCCATGTTGCGCGAAATATCTTATAAATATCAGTCAGCATCGGAGCCTTTAATAAATTAATCTGAAGGCATTTTAATGAAATTACTTGTTTTTGTTACGTTGTTGACAGTCAGTGACCTGGTTGATTTCTTTGTGAAGATAGTTGATTACATAAAGCAGGCTTGATTTCTCTTTAAAAACTACCCAACCTTCTGCAGGTTGGGTATTTTTTAAAAATGGGTGTTTTTCGACCTAATGCAAATCTAAGTCACGAACGTAATGTGATCCCTGTTCACCATAAACTTCCATTTAAATTCGGATGCTACATTTTTAGGCTGTTTAGTTCTAACAAGACGGTATGATTTTTTAATTTTCTCCTTTTTTCCATGGCTTATACTCTCTTAGCATCCTTGTTACATGTCTATCGAGATGTGTGGTATGTGAGATATAGGGCTAGGGATCGTTCAAAGTATATTCCTCTAGTCCCTGGTGTGGTCAAAGCTTTATCTTCGAAAGTAGTCATATCTATTGGCGTTTGACCTTGCTCAATGGATTTTACAGCAGTTTGAACAGGATGGAGAAAAAGGAAACGCTGCTAGGCTAAGGTCACTGAAACCAAATATTCACGTAATTTGGTGCACCCTCGTCGGTAGTAATTGAAACGACATTCCATGAATCCATTAGTGAACTGCACACACCTGAATTCAGTTTGTTTTGCAATTATCAAGTTATTCTCTAATACCTTCCCTAAATATTCTCTCTTAAAAAATCTTGCGCCAATTTTAACACTCCGTAAGAAGTAAACAAATTTGGTTTTAATCATTTTTTTCGGACTAATTTGTTCATTAAGCTCCTGAACACAGTGGATTATCTGATATAATGAATTTATTTTGTTCAATAAGTCCACAATATACAATGTTTTCTAATTCCTTTTGATGGATTCAGATGCTTGATTTTTGTGGATACAATTTGTTTAATTAAATAAAATCATCTTTAGTTATTTTCCCCGAGAAAATATGATGTAATTGAAATAATTATTACCACACAATAATTAACGTTAATCCTGAATCTTAATGTTCCACCCAAATGACACTGAAATTTTCGGAAATATAATTTTTGCTATCATGCGTTCAATCATAATTTTGCCCTTTTGACTGTAGTGGCACTTCTAGTAAATTATTATAAACTTCGTTTCTAAAACTAATGAAGAATGCGTAATATTTCAATAGCAATCCATATCTGCCCGAAAACACGGCAAATGTAAATTTGGGTGGAATCTGTTAATGATTATTCCTTTGATTTTATTTGTTCTTATTCCGAGTTAGTTAGTATAATCTTTTTATAGAGAACTCAGTCTGGTATACTCGAATCTTTAGAGACCGCTTAATATATCTCACGTACCAAGCAATTTTAACGTATCTGTGATACTCAATCGCATCTGTTATGGAATTCTATTAGAAATAAATGTGCTTATTGATTGAATGTTGTCTAATATTAATTGATGATTAATTGATTTCGCTCAAAACAAACTTTGCGCAATTTGAATTATGTTTTGGACGCGGGATTATTTGCCAATCGAAGCATTTCCTGAATTTTATTTGCTCCGGAAATGAAAGTAGCTTTGTGCCCTAAAATCAAGGTTCTGTCGCTGACATTTTGGTCTCTAAATTAATAAATTTTAAGTCTCAGCATCAATTGTGCCGTTGCATTCTTGACTAAGTTTAATTACATTTGGCAGCCGTATACCTCAATAGAGCTCTACGGTCTTTACATCTGTAAAAAAAATTAAATATTAATGCACTTGGATTGTTTTTTCTTGTTATTTACAGTGACCTATATTTTATGTATTTTAAAAAAATAAAAACATGTATTTATTTATATACACACCATATATGTACGATATGTGTGTATGTAAGTATGTATGTATATATATATATATATATATATATATATATATATATATATTAATAAAGGTGAATACAGATATTCACGAACGTGTATAGTATACGCATACCATATATATGATCATATATACGTAAATAATGTGAATAAGTATATATACTGGTATTTATATTATTTCTTCCCCCTTCATCAAACTGGTTCCGAAAAATTTTGACACTTGGGTATCAACGCAGTTGCGTCGTACTTTCAACGAATTGGTCGTTATCAAGGGCAGTTCAATCTAGTACCCAGGCTTAACTATTAGGAAATTAAACTGTTTGTGTTCTTGTTCTATTTACGTAGCAATTATATGAATTTGTGAAGCATTTAAATCAGTATCGCGCACATTATCCTTGTCTTTTCGTACTTGTTTCACATATATGATTCCATTTACAGGAAAGCTGGGCTCGAAGGAGGAGGCTGTGTTCCCGGGCGGGCGTTGGGCGGGGCCCGCCCGGGACAACTTCCGTCCCGGGATTCGTCCCACCTGGTTGCCGTTCGTGCAGCTCAGTCAGCAGTTCTTCGGGTGTAATGAGTCATCTGGCGACGGTTTCGGAACCAATCAAAGGAGGTAGGTTTCTTTGTAGAATTCTTATTTTCACAAATTTATTTCACCATGATTTTAAAGCATTCCTCCTTGGATAGTAAATTCGGTAGCCTACTATCTGAATGTTCAGAAAATGAAATCTATTTGGAAATGGTATTATTTGAAAAATGTTGGCTCGGATTCATTGTGATAAATACAAATTTGCAAAAACGTTGGATAGTTACAGGCTTAATAAATCTTTCATTCGCCAAAGAAATAAATTGAAGCCTCGTATTAGTGTGACTTAGTTCTTGTTCATGAATCTAAGTTAATAAAACACATTAGGCTTAATTTTTTTCCAAGACTTTGTAATATTAAATTTCCTAGAAAGTGTATCGTGAAGTTGGGATATTTCGATTGGCGATAGGAGAGAGAAAAATTGTTTGAGTTAAAGGGATGAAATAAATAAGCTTACAGGAAGGAAAAAGGGAGGCAAAAAGTATGCGAAATCGAAGGTTTTATCTTGGTTTGTGGTAAGGCGTTTCACGGCAAGTGAGACAAATGCATCGATGTTTAGTCAGCTTTTTCATTCAAAACCTCTCTGAATTACTAGGAAACTGCTAATTAATAAAAATTTGCAGTCCAAAGTTGTATACTTTAAAATGTTTATGTATTTAACTGGTTTACTGTTTTGATCCTATGGTCGCTTTATGGAATTCAGACGTCCATTAAGCTACGGAAACAATTTTACAACTTTTAATGACTTAACTTTAGAATTTTCTCTTTGCGGCTTTCCATAATGTAAAATGTATCGCAAACGTATTTCACTTTCTTTTTCATATCTTTTTTTTCGCAGGGTTTTCGCAGGTTTTTCAAACCCCCCTTCTCTTCGTGGGTGTTTTTCCTGCGTGGGTTTTTACTAGTTGAGCAATGCCACGCTCTCCCTAGCTTTTCCCACAAACCTTATTCTTTGCTTAGACTTTACTCATTTTATTCTTCTCGATCTTCACTATCATTTAATTTGAGTATGTGTAGGTGTATTCTTAATTTATATATTATATGTATGTATGTAAGGGTGTATATGTGCGTAATTATGTATGTATTTATGTATGTGTATGCATGAATGTATGTATGTTTATGTGTGTATGTATGTCTGTAGGTATATGTGTATATTTGTAGGGAAATGTATGTATATGTGTAGGTATGTGTATGCATATATGTATATATGTGTGTGTATGTGTATGTATGTGTATGTGTGTGTGTATATATATATATATATATATATATATATATATATATATATATATATATATATGTATGTATACTTTTTTATTTTCGATGTGCAAATCTGTGCTAAATGAATTTATGTCTGTCTATATGTATTTATGTGTACATATGAATGTAACTATAAGTTTAATGCCTAATATAATATGTATACGAAGATGGGTTAAATGGAAGAAGGGACCATTTGGTCTCAATTTCACCCAAATAAAGACCTCTATCTATCTATCTATCATATCTTATCAATGTGTAAAAATGAAGCCAGTTTTATTTTCATTCCCTATTCTGCTTAGCTTATATTTTTTAAGACGGCGTGAGAAAATACTAGGAGTAATTGCACCCTGCAAATTTTATAGCTTCAAAAGATGGCTCTTGCGTTTGAGATGTTTTGTATGCAAATCCAGATCATGTATTAAGTTTATATAATGCTTTTAGTATTCATTCAACATTCACATAATTTCATAAAGAAGTTTATAAATGAGTTATAGGACTATGTAGCCTAGCAAGTGGTATCATCCGTTTACTAGGCTACCTCGCTAATCCTCCCGGAAAATATATTCTCTTCGTCTCCAGTCCCCGCCAAGGGAGACACTAGACTTCCAAGCTTTTTATAATGATCTCCTCCGCGTATCAGTCGAAATCAAATGTATATTAAAATAATTGCTTTAATGTTTCATTTTTTAATCTTAAAATGTACACTACTTTCAATGAATGCTGCATCCACCTGTGTCATTACTGTTACCTTGCTCTGATGTACGAGCAGAGTTTGAAATTTGTTTTTAAATTTTTATCCAATAAAAAATAAAACTTTTAATTGTTCTAAAAGTTTATGCTAAAATTTTGGAAGATCTAATTACGATGTTTCGTTGAGTGGATGATTCTGATCAAACTACATGGGTTTTTATTTATTTTTTCTTGACTTGGTGGGTGTCGTCATTAAATCCACGCCGACTTTCCAAGTTCTCGGTAGTTTCTTCTCGCCGAAAAATCCCGAGGGATTTTGACTTCTGCGAGAACTTTTACCCACCTTTGTCTGTCAGACTCCTCATCCAATTACGAACTTCACGGGCCTATCTGCATGTATTTCTCCATTCTTCATCCTTTTGTTGATTCCTTCAATTCAGGAAACGTTCTTAGTAATATTCTCATAGAAAAACTGTGCGAATTTTAAAGTATAAACTGCCTTTTTGCAATTAAACTTTTGTGAAGATCTGATAAATACCTGCCAAGGATCAAGTATGTACATATGCATATAAAATTTTATTTTCAAAATGTTCTGCTCTGCCAATTTGTTTTTATCTTCTTAATAATGCCTATCCATAGTTTCTATGAATTGTTAAATTTTGACTGTGTTAGGTTAACATCGTTGATCAGTCTTTGATATTTCAGCCTGTATGTCCTGGAATTATATTTCAAGAATAGTATGTGCTCTTGATCCTGAACTTTCTCTGAAAATTCTCGATGGAATGTGCCACGAAAATCTTATGTAGGTGATCTACATAATACATAATATCCCACAAGCCGCCGCAAGGGCGTGTGGCGGGGGTGATGACTCGAATACGCGTATGTAAAATTGATTGTGTAAAATATATCTGTTTGGGCCCGTAAGGCAGATTTCTGGATGGGTAAGTCTTATCGGTGCTCCATTTGTACGTTATTTATATAAAATTTCTAAGTAGAATTCCTTTCGAATTCAAAATTTATTTCAATTGAATAATAAATTATTACGCGCAATTTGAAAGAAGGTTTGTAATTCTCTTGAGTTAAAACATTGTTATATTACTTGGACAGTAAAAGCCTGGCATATTAATCGTCTTACGAAATGGTGGTTTTTATGGAATTCTAAAACGTTTTTTGCAGTGAAGTAAATTTCTTCGGACGAATGCCTGGAGGATATACGGCAGTTAGCAATTACATTTATTTTATCCTTATGGTCGAACACATCACGACTGGTTTTTTTCCTTTGGCTAGGTAATTGTGATTTCAGCTAGAAGTGTGTATTCCAGCTTGGAGTTAATATGGGTGCTAATGTTTGTGGCCCAAGGGAAATGCCTTTCCCCAACACTTGAATGTAAACAGCAACATTCGTAGCGTGTTTGATGTGATTTTTACCTCGTAATTTATCATCAAAGAAACATTTCCCGCAGTTCCCTTACAATTTGGTTTTGGAATGTTATTGACGAGTCTTATGAGCCCGAATCACGCTTTCACTCCGTATGAGAGTAGTTTTATATCAAAGGAGTGGAAATTTCCGTGGTATGCACATAACGTATTGCCTTACACGTTGATTACCTAGTGATTGCGCTTTCCATGCTCCACTCAGTCCCGCATTGCTTATTAACGTCGAAGGTTGCAGACATATTAGGATACTCATCTCGGCTGACGTTTGCTTTTCATGTACATATGTCTACTCAATACCCCGCAAACCACCGCAATAGCGTGTGGCGGGGTAAGGTATTGATTTTTCTCGTTATAACCAAAAATACTTAATGCTGGATTTTAAAGGTAGCGTTATGATTTCGTAAGGTGCGGCTAAGCGTAAGGGGCGAAAGAGAGTACCATTGGTGTTTCCAACGTTCTAGCTTTTCGTCAAGCATTCGTTTACCCTCAAGGAATCTTCTTATTTGTAAATACGGTTAAATGTGACATTTCCATTGACCCTAACGCGTAGAATTGTCTCTAAATATGTGACTTAATTATTTCACAATCTCAGATTAAGTGGATCTTGTTATGGCTTAAACATTGATGTGGAGGTTAACAGAAATGGCTGCTCAAAAGAAATATCATTGTGTTCTAAAAACCTAGAAAAATAAATGCATTAATTCCCTCTCTTTTCCATTCTGTTAACAAATTGCGTGCTTGAAATCGTTACTGTATTTACTTACCATCTCCAAATTTTATCGTATTTTCTATCCCAAGCAGTAATATATTTTTATTGAGAGTGTTAAGTGTTACCCAATCTAGTCTCCATAAACGTTTATTGAATTTCGGAGCGTTAAAGGTTGATAGGACATTAAGGCACTTACTAGTAATCAAAGATGTTGACAGTGTTGGATGTGGGGAGTTTGGGTTCCGCAGTAAATGTTACTGCTCCCCACTCATTATTTTTAGAGTTGCAACCACACCATCCAGTGTCCATCGAGCTTTTTCCCGATTTTGATCGTGTAAATTATTGTTAAGATAGGAAATTTGCGAAGAAATGTTTTTGGATGCTAAAATTTAATAATTATTCTTAATTTTTTATGAATTTTCGCCTCCGCAATTAAACTGGCACAATTGGCGGATACAAATTACTAGTTGAAGTCATAAGTAGTACCTGGATGAAAGGCGATCGTAACCTTTGTTATTAAAGCTCATATTTTATGATTTACAGGATCCTCTAAGAATTTATATCGGTATCAAATATCATTTAGTCATCAAGGTAGATTGTATATCAGTTTTGGAGAATTAATAGTCCATAGTTCTGAATAAAATTATATTGCTCAATTTTTTTCGTTTCTTCCCCCTTGAATTATTTGGGTTGATTGCAGAAGAAGATTTCCTTTGGGGGAGATTTTCAATTCGGTGGCCCATTGTTCAATCACCGGTTCGAGTATATTTTTTTAACTTAGAATACTCTTACTTTCACCCTCTCCACTCGTTTTCTTCAATATTTTTCTTCACTACCTCTCTTCTCATTTCAATATATCCTTGGGAATACGCTTTCACCGTTGGGCTGATTTTCTATTCTTATCAATTTCAATATGTTGAGACGTTTTGATACTTTCTTTAATGTTTAACTCTTTTGATACTTAAATTTATTTTTTCCACTCCATTATATAGGCCTCTTGTTAAAATTCGCGAAGAAAAGGGTGTACTCGTATTGGCTTTGTACAATTTCTTCTTGTCTCTCTTATCGATTTTCTTATTTAATCTTTTTAAATTCAGTATGCTCGTTTATCTTAGTTTTATTATCTTTTGCCCATTTATTACCGATCCCGGAATTACTTCACATCCAGGTGCTGCTATCTTCCCCACGTTTCCTTCATTGCTTGCTTTACTGCTCTTTCCTCGCCATAATCCCGCGTTTATTTCCTCAATTTCCTAAATTATGCTATATTCCTAATTATGTCTAATAGATTCCTTGGTCTCTTGATTATTTTTTCATTTACTGTTCCTGTCAGCTTCTATTTTCTTTACTGTTATCTTTTGTTATGTGATGATATCTTCTTCTTCACCTTAATTTCTCTGTTCTCGTTACCTTCTTCTCTCTTAGAATTTTATTTTCCCCCACCCCATCCATACCTTTTTGTCCCTGTTGAAACATGTATTAACCATTTCTGTCGCCCCTATCCATTTTTCCACACCTTCTGCCAATATTTGATCATTTATTCACGTATTGTGAAGTATGGTTAGGTCATATCATGGGAATGAATGGTTGCGTCTGAAGATGAATCTTACTCAGTGGCTACTGGTGTCACTAGAAGTTACGGCGGTAAAGACTGAGGAAGTTTCTCTTGTGTGTGCAAAAACAGAACCACATTTCAGCCCGTCATCCGAGTGATCGTTTAATTTCGCGGGATTTAAGGTGCCTTCCGCTATTTGCTCCATTACTCCTTAAAGCCCTGTCGGCAGGGACGATTATGGCATGCTTACCGAAAGGAAGAGCGGCTGGGAAAATCATTAAGGATTCTAAATTCTCCGCCCTAGGAAAATTAAATAATGTGGAGTTAATGGGTACAATCTAATTTAATTTTGCGAAATGAATATGAATTGAAATATTTTTAACATTAATTAATTGATGTTACTCATTTTTGTCTACTTACCTCTGATTGTAAATCAAGTTAGAGCAATGTCACACTGGGTTCGCACGATTTAATTTCCTGGCGGGTTGTAAGACTCAACCTTTTACATTCTGTTGCCATTAGGCTAAAAGCAGAATTTCCCTTGCATAAAATCGTAAGAAATTAGGTAACTGCAATTTTTAATAGTGTTCAATCGCTTTTAGCCAAGAAAGAGATGTGATGGAGTTTTCCAGATTTTATAAAATTTAATGTATGTTGCATCAACTAAGGTCTCTCAGACGCTTTTGCATTGTTATTCCGAATTATTATTATTAGATTAAGAAAGGATGATGTGGTTACTTAGCATTTTTCAATTCTCAGCTCAACTGTGTTTAGCCTTACCAATAACAATTGTGCTAATGTAGTGACGCAAATTAACATCTTCGTTACATAGGCTTTTTATGGAATTACTTTGCATCAATTATTCTCTAACGCCTTTACATTTGGTCAACTCTTGCCATTAATACCACCGTTTCACTGGTGATCGTTACTAGTAACTTGTGCTCGGTGAATGTCACACTCAGGATTGATCGCTTGTGCCTACGTAAAATGTCTCATTTGAAAAAAATGTGAGTATATGTGTATGTATATATATACATATATATATATATATATATATACATATATATATATATATATATATATATATATATATATATATATATACTATATATGATAGGGACATTGAGTTAGGATGTTAAGAAAAGACTTGTAAAAACTTTGACATGGAGCGTAGCTATGTACGGCGCGGAAACGTGGTCATTGAAGCAGGAGGATAGACGTAGACTGGAGGCTTTTGAAATATGGGTGTGGAGAAGAATGGAGAAGGTGAAATGGACAGAGAAAAAAACAAATGAGGAAGTACTTGGTATGGTGGGCGAAGAGAGGGGTTCGTTGGGATAAATCTTATGGAGGCAGGAAAAGTGGATTAAAGGTGTATTGACCGGCAGTGGGATGTTGAAGACTGTGATTGAGGGGAGAATGTTAGGCGAACGAGGAAAGGGAAGGAACAGGATAGGGATGTTGGATGGGATGAAAGGAGGAAGGAAGTACTCAGAGCTGAAGAGGGGCCTGATGTAGAGTGGGATGTTGTGTTTTGCTGGGGGTTACAAATTGTTGAATTAGTAATTTTGTCCATCCAAAAAACCTACCTTAACCGGTAGATTACCAAGTAATAATATATATATATATATATATATATATATATATATATATATATATATATATATATATATATATATATATATATATATATATATATGCATATGTAGCATCTTGAAGGAAAGTCTTACAAAAGTAAATAATAATTTAAACCGATAAGCTAGTGCTAGTGAACAAAAACACAGAGAACTACATACAAATAAACTCACACGTATTCCGAATTTTCATTGGCCAAACTACCTCCTTCCAGGAAGAGAAGGGAGTAAGCAACTGAGAGGAACAGAATTTTTGTTCGCTGGCGCTACCTCGCTTCCCCGCTTAAATTATACATAACCTGGCAAATTAGTTAGAGTTTACACATGCCGTTAATCTGTAGTATAAAGCTCCATCAAAAAGGTATGCTAAGCTGGTGGACCACTTTTAATGATTCAACTAAAAATGCATCCTATCGTGTTTTCGGAAATGAGATTTGAATGCTTGAAAAACGGGTCTACTACCTCATGTGAATTCGTGGAGAGTACTTAATTATAAAATTATGTCGGTTATATGGGTGAATTTTCCGCTGAGATCAACCTTTGATCGGACAAATAGTCTCTGAACCTTGTCTCTCTGTCTCGAAGAGCGCAAGAATGTTTTTTATTTTAACTCCAATGTGGGCATCTCTCCCTAATTTATTCATGATTCTGCAAGGGGGCGGTGCAGGCGACATTAATTCGTCGGCGCGTCCTAATTAGTGCTCGCTCTCTGAAAAATAGCTAAAGCTAAAGCATCCATCACTCGGCGTTTCTCTTCCGTCAACGCGTTGCTTATTTTTTTATGCAACCGACCCGTTCTCTCCTACTCTCACGGTCCAGTGGAAATCTTTATTACTCTATCATTTTCTCTGTCCCTTAACAAGGGCAAGGGCAATTTGTACCGCGTGTTTTACAAATCGTTTTCGCCAGATTTTAATTATATGCTCCAATGTAGTGTGTGTGCTTACTCTCGTCGATAGGGTCATTAATGGTTAATATTATCTCCTCTCACATTCCACCCCCATGTCTTCCATGCACCTCCATTTCTATTCCTCCCCCGTTTGCCTTCCTTTTACAAATATCCCCCTTGAATTAGGTGATCTTCAACTCTCGCTACGCTGCCCGCTCCGTGTATACCTATTCTTTTGGAATAATTTCCAGTTCCCGTAATGGGGAGCCATCTAACTTCCCTCCCCTTCAAAACTTCTGTTACCACCTCCACGCTCCCCTCCAAACCTTTTCTTTACCCCACTCCCCATTAATATCCTCTTCGGATGTTCCGAAAGGAAGGGCAAAAATTATTCATCCCCCACGTACTCTGTTTCATATTATTTACGATCTGAATTCGATAGCGTTATAAAATAAAGTTAAAAAAAGGAAAGATTTTTTCCCCTCTTGCTCGCAGCTCGCGTTGAAACTCAATTACGTCGTATCTCTTGTGCTTTCAACCAATCATCCCGTGGTCTATTTCGCTTTACACTTTACCATCCCTCGTGTTCTCTCAGTCCGTATCCTCCACCATTTCTCTCCCCGCGTCCCTCTTGTTCCTCGATTTATTTTTTTATAACTCTATCAATCTCTTCATGGCATTTTTAAACCGTCTCTGTGTTTTTTTTTGGTTTAATTGGGTGGACACAATAGGTTTTTATCGCGGTTCAATGCTGTTTGGTGTTCTGCGTTAAAGTGAATATGCTTTCTCTCTAGGTAAGTCCTCCGCTTACCGGGAGCAGGAGCATTGATGAGGGGGTACCTGCTATCGTCAATCATAGAAATCCTACCGGTGAGCGCACCGACCTTGAATGCGGGTTTCCCGTGCTCATCTTTTAGCCAAGCCCCTCGGTGTTTCCAATTTTTTTGAAAACTGTTCAAATGAATAAGTTTGTACAATTTTTTACATATTACCAAGCATAGAATAGGCTAGAAAGATTTTATATTACATGTACATCTACTCTTGTCATTTCTCGCTGGAAAAATATTTTACTTGAAAGTCCGATAGAAATCTTGTATTTTGCTCTAATAAATGGGTGAAGGTCTTGATTATGCAGGCATAATCACCTGTAAAAGTGCAGATTATATAATGCAGGTAGTTTTTATTTTATTAGATTCAGGTTCTTAATTCCATTTCAGTTAGGGAATTCCCTAGTTCGATACTGACTATTTGTGCATTTCGTAATATGCAGGAAAGTTCGTAATATGCAGAAAAAAGGCTGTCAGTTTATTGAAAAGTCGTCATTTACGAAGGGAAATCATCTCACTCTATTGGAAATTCTTGGATCTATCTCTCTTTAAATTCAAATAAAATATGAAAGACGTAAAATTCTGGATAAAAACAAATATACAAATTTGGTGTCTGTCAAACAAGGAATAATCTTAGCTGCGCATTAAATATATAAGTGAGATCAGAATGAGCGGTTGTAAAATATACCGCCGAAAGAGCGAGTAATGTAACCTTTTTCCAAGTTTTATCACCAGTTACGACATTTTGAACTACCCGGGAATGAAAATATATCCTTTGCCAATAACTATCGATTATGCTAGATGAGAAAGAGGCTAAGAAGACCAAGAGATAAATACATGGAGTCAATTACGAAGGACGTAAAATAGAATAGCTATGAGGAAGTAAGGGCATTAACATCGAAAGAGAAGAATGAAGGACTGCAGTAAACCAGTCAGATGAGTGAGAGACTGATTACGATGAAGCGACGTAATATCTTCCGTCAAAAGTCCATGATACGACTTTCAGGGCAAGTTTGTATGTAGATGTAACATATTTTCTGCTTTAATTTATGTTCCACGAGGGCATCTACTTAAGAATACTTGGTAAATAATTGCTTATAGATCTTTGTAATGATAGCCTGTCCTCTTCCTTCATTGCGCCTAGTCATCCACTTCTTCAACTGGCTAGCAGTTAACATTTCAACTTATTATTTTCATTTTATTAATTTATTTCTCCAGATTAATTTATTATTTTTTGTTGACTGAATCTTAAAAATCAAGTCGAATTTATGCTGGGAGAAAGCATTCCCCAAATTCTCAAATGATTTTATGGCGCAAAACTTTGAAACCTTCTGAAGATGTAGTATCTTGTGTCACATTATTCGCAATATTTTCTGGCAAGCAGTAATTCACAAACTCTCTCGTCTCTCAGAAAATTGATTGCGCTGTTTCCCCTTCTGTTGCAAACGACCTTTCCATAGCAATTTTACAATCAAGTTGGAACCGCTCACTTGATTCAAATATTTCGCGAGGGCCCGGTTGCCTTCTCAGCTGGGGTTATACCTGTATCTCTAGAGATGAAACTGAAGAAAGTTAAGCATTCAAACTCTCGCTGCTGGAGGCGGACCGCCCGCGTTTTCACCGTCTCTCTTATTCCTGCCAACCCAATGACCTTTGCCTAGAAACCAAACGCCCACTATCAGCAATATTCCCCGGAACTCCCATGTTGCGGTCCAACGATAGGATCCCCGCCGGCACGCTGGCCGCTTCGGTAAGGTGTCGCCTATCGTCAAAGGTGACGCGCCAGGGTGGCCGGAGAATTTTGGAAGTAGTGCTAAAAAGTCTTTCAAGAGGCGGTAGTAAATCTCCTCCGGGTCCTCGGGAAGATCACACCCGACAAGAAGATCGCCTCATAACGTCCAACTCTCCTCAAGCCCACAAACAATAAGAGATCTCCAGTGTTGAGAAAGGGTGAGATTAAACCGTAAAGTTAGATTTATACTCTGGCACTTTCGGGAGCCCCTTCCCACCTCTTACTTACTCCTCGTACCGTCTCTCAGATCTCCCCTCTGCCTCTCGCTCCACCCGTCTTCCATCCTCAACCCAAAGACTTCCCCCTAGCCCGTTTTAATTTTTATTTCCTGCTTCCTTTTTTTCGTTGGTGTCTTAAGTATGTTGCCACAGGACGTTACTCTTCAAGTTTTTGTTTAAAATTTCGAGGAACTCCACAAATTTCGCTACTTCACCGCGACACATTACGTTCACTTTATCCGCTAATTTACCCCACCCCACTTTTTATGCAAATGCTTAAGATTCAGACTATACGAGCGGTTTAAAACTCCTTGCCTCCGCTCCCGCTTTCCGGTAGCCCAAATTCACTTCAAGCCACACCCAAGCTGACAAGAAGCTCCAGACTTTGGCATTAGCGGAGCGTTGGAACCGTCACAAGATAATGGCATAGTGAAAACGAAATACTAACAGTATTAGGCCAAATGGTGTTTGTGCAGCAGGTTAACTGTTTTTTGTGTGTTTATAAGTAGTTGCTGCATCTTCCTGGTACCTTGCAAGTAATCCGTTAGGTGACTAATTGGGTATTGATGTTTCCTATATGTTTTTTACCAGTAGAAGTTTTAAATTATATATTTGATGGAAATGACCATTAATTGTATCCTTTGGCCGCGTAGAGTAATATCTTCTGTAATTTTTTGGTGTCCTGATCGAAAAATAAACCAATTTGTAATTACAAACCTTTGGCTAATTATTGATATCCAGCGGGCTAGCAAATACAGCGAAATTATACATTGGAAACAGATATAAATGAGCAAGCACTGAATAATATTTATCTGAATATTCCGTCCTTTCGAGATCATCGCTAATGTGCCTACGCGAAATTATGGATAAAACTGCGACATTCTCATTTTGAGAAACATGAGTGATGGTTAAAACGCTCACCATAGCTCCAAAAATTCGTATGCAATTTAAATGCACTGCGATACAATAGCTTAAGTGCACTGCGATTTCTAAGTTTATAGTACTTCCCTACGCACGCGGGGAGAGGTACTGTCAAGAGGATAAATGAAATAAGTGTCAAATAAAATAAACCTCACACTAAACTATCTTGCTTAAAAGACAAATATTTCCCTTGCCCCCTTCGCTGGCAGTTTTTCTTAATCTTCGCGTGATAAATGACATTAATTTTTTTTCGATACTGCAATTAATCACTCTGGCCTTATTTTCATGATATCTCCTACCGTGGTACGATTGTGGTAGTAGTGCATTTTCCACACAGTCGTCATGGTTTAGATAGATGTTTTTTCAGTTCATTCTGCACGCCTCCGCTTTTTAATTTTCAGATAACTTCAATAGGAAGTAGAGGTAGGCTTTTTGGTTTTCTTGGTTAATTTTTGCCTTTTCCACATTTCATTTCCTCAAGTATGAAGATTCAAGGCTTCCAGGCGACGCTACTTTTAGCGTAACGAATGGGTTTCATTATTGTGGTAATTTCTCTAATGCCGAAATCAGTTTAGTTATTCATGTAACTTCTTTTAATTGAGGGAAAAAATGTTGTGGAACTTATTACTCTTCTTGATAGTGAATTTGCTGCTGAATACAAAGTGAGGCGAGGAGGGAAAGAGAGGTAATCGATGGTATAAAGCGAAATATGATGGAAGTCCTTCACGATTCTTTCTAAAAAGGAAATGCAATTACAGGTTTCCACAAATAATTTTTGTTGTTCAACCGGTTTCGATTCAAGGTATCACTATCAGGGCTGATAATGATACCTTGTATCAAAACCGATGAAGCTATAAAAAATATCTGTGGATGCTTGCAATTGCATTGCCTTTTGGGAAAAAACTCGGAAAGATATGATATGAATAGAAAAGAGTAGCCTGTCATTGTCCGTATTGGAGGACATGGTAAACTCTTAGTCAAGATTAGGAAGAAGACGGAGAGGAAAAACTGAAAATTAGGAAGCAGATATTGCTGAAGAAAAGATGGGTTGGGGAGAGTGAATTGGGATACTGGCAACGGGAAATTGAGGTATTTGGTAAACCATAAATGTCGTTCAATAAGAGTACTACCTGCAATGTTAGTTTTGAAAATATTATTAAATGGAATCATAGCATGAGTGCGAGGGTGGTTTACCTGGTCAGAGGCATCCTTAATGAAGAAGGTTTTCATATTGCTTATGGTGACACGAAAAAAAAATTGTCTCAGTCAAGCAAGTGCATGAAACCATGTCGTGGAACTTGATTTGAAATTGGTGACAGCGGTCTCATAAATATCTGCTTCCAAAACTGATATATCCTTTGGGTTATAAGGTCATTTTTTAGGAAATCATTATTGAACGTTTCCAATTCAGCCAGCCCTGGCGGAAGTGGCTATTAGAGTGTATTTTATCATCGCGAGACCCTTTATTTATTTTCGTTTAAAGCATATTGAATTAACACCGTTACACAGACACAAGTGGTCATCTCTTCTTGGCTGATTGCTTTGCGTCATTTTCGACCCAGGGATGGAAATTGCATTATTCTGCCCACGTATGTATTTCAGAACGTTACTGATATATTCAATACATTTAAATACTCATATTTTAGCCACAGGCTGAATGTATGGATGGGATATAAGTGAGCGTCAACACAGTGATAAATTTAAATACAAGTAAATGCCATGAACAAAAATTCCCGCTGTGATTGCTAGGGACTCGTTAAAAAAATCTCATGGACGCAACTCAATGTTTCGCGGAGATGTTCATAATTGAATTCACTGATGTTAGAAAGTAATATAATGCGCGGAAACTAACGGAAGATGTGTCAGAAAATGAATTATAGATATCATTAGTTTTCTCTAGTAATTGAATGAGAAGATTTACCGTTGAACTTTTTGTACGCATTGTTAAAATCAAATACGGAACGTTTATCATGCTTATCATATGAAATATCAAACTGGCACGAGACACATTTGTTCCGTGTACTGATAATTAACTCCAAATACGGACAATTGCACACATAGTTAGTTCGATATGAATTACACCACTCGTTTTAACTTTTAGATTTAATGAATTTTCTCATTTGATGCTGTATTGATTGTTTTTATCGGAAATAAATTTCCTTTGGAAAGAAGAAAAACATTTCTTTGACATTGCCGGTGAAACATTAATTGTAGTGTTGATTTAAACGCAAAAGGCATATGTAAATAATGCCGAGCATAAAGAAGAGTCACCAAATTTATTCATGTAATTGTGGAGTATCTTGAATAACCTCAATAGAATTTTATATTAATGCTTGTGCCACAGCTCGATAGATTGTAAATGGATTCAGGAGAAGGGGAGCGGTGGGATGTGCACCAGCGGACTCGGCGCTCATCTTCCGCTTCCTCAACCTCGGTACGTTTCATGCGAAGCAGATATGGGAGAGATGGACATTTAGAGGGGGCGGTAATGATTAAGTACCTTTCTGATGGTATCAGTTTATCCTTTATCAAGAGAAACGTCGTGATGGAGGAGGGATACCGATGTGAGACTGACACTTTAAAAAAATTAAATTCACTGAAAAAATAAAATACAACGTGGTTGAGGTTCGATATTTTTCGAATGAATTTTAAACCACTCGACGCGCTTTACCAGCACGTGCAATTCGTGAAATTTCGACGATAAGCGCTGGATTGTTTCATGTGACCGAGTCTGGAAGGTGTTGGCAGGATGTGTTTGAGTTTAGTGTCTGAATAGGCACGTGGGAATAGGAGGTACAAAGAAAAATAATATTTAACATGGTGCGATGATTTTCAGAGCTTTTTATTTTTAAATTTATTTTAAAAATTATCTCCATGTCCAGTTGACGGTTGATAATCCAATCCAGAAGATAGATTGTTACAGTAACGGTGTTATAAATGAAATACAAGAATGTTAAAATATTTTGGAGATTGTAAAATTAAATTTTAAACTCTGATTATAAGCTTAATGTAAGAAAGAGATATGCGTTCTATGATAGGAACTAGGTATAGATTGCCTTGTATTTTTGCATTTGGGTGAACCGAGCAAATAAACGCATTATAAACATAAAATTAATATAAAAATTACATTTTTCGAAATGTGAGTATCAGATCAAATTTTCCGCTGTTAGTTTTATTTAAAGATTTAGTTCACTGCTTTTTAGCAGATATATTTATTAATTTATAATTGTATGTAATGAGTTTTGGCCATTGCGGTCGTTTTTTCAAACTGAAATGAACAAAATAACGAAAGACTTACAATATGATTAATGAAAGATTTACAATATGATTAACCGTACATGGAACAAATGCTTTTTATGTTTGAATTTAGCCCAATGATCGATGATTATATGCTTACCAAAATCCCATAGCTCTTTATAGTGATTAAAGTGAGCCTAAGAAAAACCCTTATAGTGAAGGATTTATGTTTGTTTTTGCATATTTTGTTCACAGTTATTTACCAAGTCCGTTATTTGGTATAAATTTTATTGCGGTTCGTATTAACATTCTATGCCATCTTTCTCTTCCTGGGTTCAAATTATCGAATGGATGCTGTAATCAAAAGCGTTTTTATGTTCTAGTATTTTGCTTGATTTTCAATTAAATCATTTATCCACGCATTCATCATTGAATTAGGCTACCTTACCATTAAATCCAACCCATTTATGTTTTGTTTGTGAAGGATTGGAATGTTTTAATATTATTTCCTCCCATCTATAGCATTTTATCTGCTAGATAATTGTAACCATATCTTTTTCAAACTAGTGCTAACGTGTATACCCCGCGGACGTAAGCGTTTTACATTTTACGTTTTACAACCTTCATCACTTTCGTATACTTTTTAATTTTTTGGCTGCATTTCATACTCGCAGACAATACTAATCTGCTGGATATAAAATGTTTCTCTCCATAGAAATTGTGATTAATTTTAAATATTAATACTGGAGTAGGTTTAAGATAAGTTCAGGACTATTTTTTTCGATAAAAGAGTAAACTTATACTAAATTGACAGAGAGAGATTATTTCACAAAAATAAATTTTAGCTCTCATTCCTTTTGGCTCTTCTAAATAGACAACTGTTGATAAAGAAAAATTAATTTTTTTAGATGATTTTTTATAATATAGATTGAAATAGTTCCGTAATTGTTACGAAGCAGGAAATATGATAATGTAATTCGGTTAAGATGGTTAAAGTACGTAAGTGCAATGCGCAGTATTACCATACAAATTAACATTTTAAGCAACAAGTTAATATTCATGAAGAAAATTTTTCCATCCCCGATAATCAAACGAGATGACCTTGTAGGATCAATATAGGGATGTAGCCAGTGGTCCGGGACTGTTCCATCAAATGTTTAAAAGTTGAAATCAAAAATGAATCCTTAACAAGAATTTTCTTTTTCGCTAAAAGCACTAAATTCTCATAATTTAATTGAATATCCAACGCAATTCTTAATAAATTTCCGGAGACCTTTCTTGCAAATTTTTCGCGATCCATTAATAATACATATCTGAAATTTTGTTTCATTTCAAAGGAGAAATTTGTCCTCCATTTATACTGAAAGGACCCGACTTTGCAAGATTGGAAATAAGAGATACACTTGTTTATTTCAGTGGAGTAATATCTTTAATCGACGCTTTTTATTTCCAGATAGATATCTTTAATCTCATGCAAAGAGAGTTGAAGGACATGAAACTACGGTGGATAAAAATATATATCATCGATGCCGATAAATTTAATGTCTTTTATCGTTCAACTGAGCTTAACTTCATACGACGGTTGTACTGTAATGAAGGGAGATAACTAGCCTCTTTAATCACTTGATTCACGCTAAAAAGACGTGGGAAGCATTACAATACAACAATTACAGTGTGTAAAAATAATTTGCTTTACGCTTTGATATTCTTGAATTTTAATGCACATTTAGCGGATGAATCCGTTCAAAGTTACCGTCGCGGCATCTCCCACATTTTCTTGGAACCTGGGAAACATATTGAGAACATCGAAGGAATTATTTGCCAATAGATAGGACAGAAATTATTCTTCATAGAAAATATTTTCTTTGGAAGCTCAGTCGATGCGATTTCAAAGAAAACATTTTCTCTTTGTCAGTTATTTATTCTTTCTGGTATAACTTCAGATTTGAGGAAAAACTTGAAGAAAATTTAAAGGACCTATTATGGAAAAAATAGCCTTTTAGAAATGCAAGTGCGGGTTATCATAATTAGCAGTATCATGGCAAACATCTGTAATAGTACACTACGTATGTTTTTCCTCCTAAGTTGCACACTGCCAGCGTTCCCGTCTCTGATGTTGTACGAGGACAGAGACTTTATTACCCCAGTATTAGTTGGCATGCTATATAATAGACGAAAAAATTGATTTGTATTCATGTTCTTACCAATAGCGGGCAGAAGAATTTTTTTGCTGATGAATCGTAGGGAGGCGAGGTGTGGTAGGAACAGAACGGGCATTTTGGACGAAATGAATTGACTAGGAATTATTGGGAATTTCAGGACAATGTGGGCTATTAGGTTGTTTTGTTTGCTAAAGCCAGAGAATGTTTGTGTGTTCAGTGAATGTCCATGAAAAACTCGCCTTTCCGGTGGACTGCTACACATAAAACAATAATAAGTATAATTAAATTCCATTTTCAGTCATTGAAAATTGTCATTGAAAGGCTGCCCGATGTGTACTGGGGAAGCATAGGAGGATGGAGAGTGAGTCTGACATGCTAAAAACTCTGGGCTGGGAACCTCTACAAACTAGAAGGAAAGTAAGCAGACTTCGTGGAATGTTCCGCTATCTGAAGGGGGAGAAAGCTTCGGCAGATCTTAGGAAAGAGGCGGGGAGCCCAAATTTTATAGGGAGAATTGACCACAAATTTAAGGTTAAATGCCGGGCACAAAGAACGAATAAAAAAATGTTCTTTTCTAATTAAAGCAATTGTTGATTTTACTTGCAAAAATATTCGAGCCCTTTCCTAACAGAGTTCATACTTTTAAGAAAAGTTGTAAGGAATATATGTAGTAATTTGATTGATGTGTGGTGTAAAATTATATGTAACAGCTTAATTTTTTTTAATTTATCTTTTTTTTCTTGATGATTGATTGATGTTGATGAGATGGGAATTTTCTTGCTGTGTGAAAGAGATTTGTGTGTTGAAGTTTCCTTTTAAGTGTACTTTTGTTTAATGACTGATTTTACCTTTGTGATTATTTGGGACTTGGGTGCCACCTGACACTGTCTATCATCCCTAGTGGATTTTTAATAATAATTTCCTAATTTTTTTTTGTTTGAAATAAACTCGGGTTCGAGTTCCCTAATTTTTCTTGCCACTGTCGTAGTCAGTGAATTTCACTTCGTATCGCAGTCCGTATTGTCCCGATTTCATTTCCCGCCATAGCATCGGATTGAATGCAATAAAGGCGTTGTCATTGTTCGAGTGCTTCCACTTCTCCACCAGTTGTTTATCGTGCACTTCACTTCTTCGCCATAAATTCGTGAACCAAGCTTTTTCTCCATTTATCAGTACCTTTTCTCCCATATAGCGTGCTGTATTTCCTCATACATTGCTAACCTTTCGAATTCCCGTAATGTTCGATCCAGTCCCGGAGGTCCTTTGAAATGGCACGTCACTTCATCTACTCTCATGCATGGGGCGTTTATGCGGCTTGGTTGGTCGTTGGGGTGAAAAGCATTTCCCGAGAGGCAAGTGAGACCCTGGATTGTACGCGTCTCGTGACTGCACATACGTACGCTAAAGTTGTCGTTAACCTGCTTCCTGCGCTTGCACAAAAGGGGCGGCAATTTTAGGACGTGTAGTGTCATCTTCTCAGCTCTGGTGTAAATGAGAATGTTGCCTAATTTAACGTTGATGTTAATCAAATCTATTGAAATTGCAACATATATTTATTGCGATGTAGTCTTTTTTATTTATAATGTCTTGCATATATTAAATGGTATTGTTTATAGAGGATGTTGGGTTTTGTTTTGCGAGGAGAGGCAAGATTTGATAGCTGTGTCCATCCAAAGTCTACCTTAACCGGTAGATTACCTGCAGTAGTATTACATACCACAGTGAAATATACTACTTGAGGTCATACTGTAGTTCTTATGTGTGGCTTAACTATTACTCTAGAATGTTTTCCTCACTTTAATCGACCAATGGTATTGAACATTTTTTGAAATATTTAAAACAGTTCAGATAAGCTGTGAAATCCAGCTCTTTCGTTCTTGTAATTTCAGATTTTTACTGGGAAATTTACCAACTTAACAAAACATGAAATTTGTTTGGATCTAAGTACGTATGTTTATAATCGCCGGCCATTTTCCCTCCGACGTTACTCTTTATCAACCCTGCTGCATGTAAATCATTTGTTGTGTCTTATTCATATTTAAGTTCAAATTTACCTGTTAACTTCCTGAACTTGAATTTAAATATGTAGTGAAACGTAATGATTTCCCAATTACGCGTCGTAGAAGTCCGGGAATAAATATAGCTCTGGTACTATATACTTTGTCGTAATGGTATCCAGAACAAACCTGACTCGTTCAATACAAAACGTTTTCATCTCCAAAGTTTATCTTTTCCCGTGACGTCATACATGCGTGTACAAATAATAAACCTAGGAATAGAAGCTCAGTACGCATCCAGCTGTGGTAGCATGCAGACTGTGGTTCTTCTACATTGCTCACTGCGAATATGTGCGCTGCAATAGAAAATCCCGCGCGTTGCCAGCGAAAGATGTCCAGAAGATAACTTAAGTTTTGAAATAAAATAATAACCTAGCGACAAGACAAAATATCATTATATAAATTTGAAAGGCACGTTGCTAAATTATTTTTCTACATAGCCGCCATTGTAATTGGGGCATTTATCATGACGATACACAAGATTTTCAATTCCGTCTCTGAATAAATCTGCCGCCTTACAGTTTGACCACTTGTTTACACCAGCTTGCAATTCTGCGTTACTGACAAAGCGCTGTGTGGCCAGTTACGTCTAGCGAGAGATCCGTAATCGTAAACGGGCGATTTCAACAAATATTTTCGATGATATTCACCGTCAGCTCATCTGTCAAAAGGCAAGGCCAACCACTGCGGTTCTCGTCGTGAACATTGGTGCGGTAATTTTAAACTGAATGCTCCACTGCCTCACCCATTATTCCGTTTCCGTACACTTCACAAAGTTACCTTTGAATTATGATTGACTTGTGATTTTTTGCCAGTGAAAACTTTATCATAGATCGCACTTCAAGACTTGCGGGGTTTTCTATTACAGCGTACGTTTTAACAGCTTGCAGTGAGCAAAGTAAAAGCCCACTGTCTGCACAGTCGGTTGCCCTAGCCGTCGCATACTCCCAAATTTACAATGGTTAATATCTACCGTCCAAACTCCTCAGTTATTGTGATTTCAAAAGGGAAAACCCCCACTAAGCTTTTCTCGGCTAATTGTACTGAGGCCCAAATGGGCATAGAACTAATTGAATTAGATTTTGGCTGAAAGAAAATATATCACTAAGCATTAGTGACGAAAAAGCTCTTATTATATTCTCTCCTAAATTTCTTTTATTTTATGAATTTGTTGATTTCATTGGCCTCCCTTAGAGAAATTTCACTAGTTGTTTCGTGCGGGCCTTATGGGTGTTATGTGGTCTATACCTCGCGTGGGGAGAGGAATTAATCGCTCAGAGTCGAGAATAAGGGTAGTTTTAAAGAGGGAAACACAAAGAATATAACGTTATGTGTTTATTTATTCCCACTATTCCCTCACGGTCTGCTTAATCGCCTACAGGCACGCTTTTCCTATTCTTTCGGAAAAAACCAGCTGATAGCCCTTCCTCTCTGAAGTGTTTCTTTCTCCTCGTTAAAATCATGTGATTGCGCTCAAAATTGAGTTCCATATTGTTATCTCTCAGCTCAAAATTATATTCCTCTTCCTAATGTGTTTGCCTTTCGCTACATTTGAGCGTAGAGAGTATTTTGTTTTGCTACAAATAAGTTGTTAGGCAAAAATATGATTTAATTTACATCTTAATAATGGCATTGAATCAATGACTATGTAATAAAAAGTGAAAGGACTAGAGGAAGTGCTAAACATCTCGCCTTATCTCCTGGTAGTTGTTTATTTTGCGGTGAAAACTGAGGTATTTTATATTCGTACCTTTCGCAATGTTGGTATTGATGTAATTCCATAATGATGTAGCGAGCAGATTTTTTAAAGCCTTGTAAATCTATCGTCCAGATTTATAAGGGGGAACCAGTATGTTGGCCTTTAAACACTTGTAAGTAATTCTTCAATGAATAAAAAGACTAGATTACAGCAGTCACGTTTTATTGATGCCTATATTCTCTTTGAATACAAATGTAATAAATTTCACAATCTACCCTAGAAATAAGCATTACTACTACATCCGTTTCACTTCACTCGGCCAAGGATGTAGGGAGCATATCTTTAAGTAATACTTATTCCCCTACTGGGTATAAATTACTACAATTTATTATAAAGAAAGGCTGTGGTCAAAATTAAACGTAAACCCGTTTCAACTCGTATATACTATATTGCATTTACCGATTTAAAGATTTCCAGTAGCGATTACAGGAATACAGGATTACCTGTATATCATTTTGGGCATTTTAGGTGCAATTATGTTTCTTGCGATTTATGTTGCGGTATAAGTAGGATTAGTTAAAAGGCATTTAAAGTCACATTAAATGAAAATCAATGTAAGGCATTCATTTAAAAGTCTCCCATTTTCACTTATATTTATCTAATAGTTCAAAAGCGATGGTTGGCGCCCATGTTGAGGTAATATTTAAAACATTCACGTATAGTTTTGGTGAGACAAGGAAGAAAGTGTTTTTAAACGAAATTGCATTCTGTGTCAAACCTTTCTCCCTAAAACATGGAAGTGAATTGATTGATTGAAGCAAGATATCACGTTATTATTATTTTTAGAAGTGAGTATTAATTTAACAAATGAAAGTTTAAATCCAATTATGTTAGGACTTGCTTAATTTGTTGTTATCATATGGCATGAAATTCTTTGCAAATACGAATAAAATGCACGAATTATCCGTAACTAAATTTAAAATATTGGTGTTATAGGAAGATGAGCGAAGTCCATTTCAGCGATCTTTAACTCAAGGCCTTTACTTATTCATTGAGTGCATGCGTATTTCGGAATTGTAATTTCCGCAACGCACGTGTTACTTCGGTTTATTCTCGAGGGAAACCTCGTCTGTCCAAGCCATGGCAATCATCCCACTAAGGAGGGGTCAGCTAAGAATAAGTGAAAGGTGCTCTCTAAGTTGATGCCATCAATTTGAAAGACGCCTCGTGGCCTTTTTTCCCCCGGCATGCCCTCCATCGTTTCCTGTCTCGTGTTGACGCGTCTCACTTGTTTTATGTCCTTCATCATGGATGGCTCTTATCGACCCCATCCAAGTCCTGGTAGGCGACTATTTCCAACCGATACCTCAACCGCATCCCTTACTGTTCCTTCTTCATCGATTTTGTAGTGTTTGGGCCTTCGACATGTGAAAGCCGTTTAAATCCCTTAAGTTTCCTCATTTAGTTCGTTAAATTATATTGCATACAAATGTTTTCACGTTGATTGTCAGCCTGAAAAATTACCGCTGTACGGATTTATTGCTTGATTATAGTTGGACGTCATGCATTGAAAAATATTTCATTTGGGCTCCAGTCCAATTTTTAGTTTCAATTTTTTTATGATGAAATTATTGCTGAGTAAATCTTGTATTGGTAACAAATTACTGGGAGTAATATGCGTAAATTACGTCAGCCTTTTTTGCTCCAATTATGTAAAAATATTACTAAAACTTATCCTCACGAAAGTGCTATTGGACAACACTCGTGAATGAATGTTGTGCATTTTACTAAGTTGTAATGTGGGAGGTTCAAGGTTAAATTAGTGTCCCTTTGTCTACTACATCACATGGATCAGAACCTCATCGAATTTTCTCGACTGCATTCTTATTATTTGAATTAATTCTTGGAAACGGTGAGAGGGGAATAAAATGTCACTTTGCACATCATAACTTCTGACATAAATTATGTTCGGCATCAGTTTTGCATCGAAGAATCCATTGGAATACGGATAATTCACCTTCTTTCGTGAAATCTTGGTGCCTCAGGAAATATTGCTCGCAGTTTCAAAGTAAAAGCGCTAACATGTCCATTTACCTAAAATTAACTTGGCGAAGTGATTCCTCATCGAATATTTTTTCTCACCGGTTTCACATGTAATGATTACGAAATAAAACTGTAAAAGGGTGATAGTGTCGGATTAAAGGAAGTAGGCAGGCAAAAATTAGAGCATTTATCTCTGGTGAGTTGACTGTCATTTGTCAATTGACTTTTATGCAAAATAAGAAAATAATAATTTTCAACCGCCATTTATTTCGTACATTTAGTTTCAAGGCTAATGCATTATCCTCAGGTACAATCCTATCTTCCCTGAAGCATTAGGCATCCTATTTGGGTATTAAATCCATTTATACAGCGAAATAGCATAAGCATTTAAACACGTTTGGCGAAAGAAATAACTGTAGAAAATTACAATTTTATTACTTTGTATATTGTAATTTCCATATATTACTCTCTTTCGCCGTACACTGGGTATTGGCTTCATCAAAAAATTATTTTTCAATTTTGTGAGGTCACTCTTTTCAACCAAATTGGAACAAATATAGCATTCCGAAAAAGCAGCCAAGACGTGCATCATTAAGGCCAAAAAAAGGTAATATGCGTGTTGTATTTATTCGTATGGAATGCACAAATTTGAAAGTTTCAAAGTCACCAGCCTCGACCGGGATTCGAACCTGGAATCCTCGTGATCCGGTCGAGTCCTGTGGTCAGAGCTCGGCTGGATATCGGGAGCCACAATGTGTGCGACTATGTTTACTTGTGTCATGGCATGTAGGGTATTTCGTTATTACATCGTGTTCCTTTAAATCCCCTGGAAATTTAGGACCCCTCGGTTGGTTCATCGGTTAAAATACTGGGTGTAATATCGAGGGATCCGGATTCAAATCTCAGTCAAGGCGAATGATTTTGTATGCTTTTAAAGAAATTTATTTTAATGCACATAAGCAGATTACTCCGCTAAAGTTTTAATCGCGGCATCTCCCGCAGTTCTTTGAATTTGTTCATAAAGAGAATCCCCCTCAAGGGAGATTCCGTATCCTTCGCGGAAGCCTTTTGTTGTTTGAAATAGCTTTGTCAGATTGTGATCGGTCATAGTTGAAATAAATTGAAGGGCTATAGTTTAGACGTTCAGAAGGACTTATGAAATTCATAGCGAAGCGGAAATCTTTATCGGACCTAATGTGAGAGACTTGATGCACATGTGTGACAACTGCTACGTGATCGTCTTCCAATTCTTTGTAGAGGAGAATGACGCATGGAGCGTATGCAGACAGTCTGTTCAAATCTTACGAGATGTTACTCCTCAGGATACTTAAAATCGTCTGTCGGGGTAGTCTCTGTTTGAGAATACATTGATCGGACTCGTACAGGAGATTTTTCTCAGATAATCCCGGACAACGCAGTGATGAGTCAAGGTAAACAGATCTACCATGACATTTCCATTACTAGAGAGTGATATCAGTGCAAGTAGATCCATGCCGTGCAAAATTAAGTTAGGAGTCGCTCGGCATCATTAAGTGAGATAGACGTTCCAAAAACATTTGAAATTTAAGCACAGCAGCCTCTTCAATCACCTTTACTCACTTTGGTCGCTATTATTGTCTCGTGCAATGGTGTGTTATCAGTGTAATTTTCTTCGTTTTACATCTATCCCTATTTTTTTATCCCTGTTGTATTTAACTGCTTTCTGTACAGGCTCAAATCCTCGTCAGGTGGTCTAGGTCTCTCTAAATATAGGTCTTCATCCGAAAATCACAACAGTTGCCTTCCTCCGGGTGTTCCCATGCCGCCCTTTATCGTTCATTCCACATTATTTATTTAATTTT
Organism: Hetaerina americana; assembly: GCF_022747635.1. Classification (NCBI taxonomy): domain Eukaryota; kingdom Metazoa; phylum Arthropoda; class Insecta; order Odonata; family Calopterygidae; genus Hetaerina; species Hetaerina americana. Next base: position 14,885,119 of record NW_027286625.1, read on the forward strand.
CAATTTAAATTACAACGGTTAAGGGCAATACGAAGGCGTGCGGTATTTGGTAATTTAGCTCCATTCTTACCCCGGCCCAACATGATCAGCGTCTTATCTCAATACGGATAACGTGACTATCTTTTAGTGAGAGATATTAACCTCTAATTGGAAGGATACGGGACTCGTAAATTGTAGGTGCACACAAAGTTGTTTTATTTTAAGAATGGAGTCGAAGTGTAGGATTTTTACTTGGGGATTATTGTGAGGCATACTCATGATCCTCATGTGGCTGGGGGCGTTGAAAACTCGGCTCAGTAGGAACATGTTACAGTTCTTATGGTGTGCTCTCTAGGATCGCTTGATAAAATCACCCCAGGGTAACGAGGTAGATCGCTTTTAAGGAGTCTAAAATTAGTATCACCGTGTGCCCTACACCTCTCACTTCCCCATTTAAACATTCTGCGCACTCACTCCTCTCTCCCTCTCTCTCTGCCCTATTTTAAACCGGGGTCCCATGAAAAAGTTTTCTCATTTGGTGAATCCTCTCGCAGAAAGATTGAGCTCCAGGCAAAATTAACAGACTTTCATAAATAAAGAATTTAATCATAATTCTAAATGCATGTTTCTTCAGCAAATATTAACGCCCACCTTTTAATAAGTTCCCTAAAATTTTCTCATAAGTCACTTCGCCCAAGTAATGAATTAGGACGCGTTTTACTCCTAAAGCTGATAGCGTCAAAAATTTCATTCGTCTTCCATTTGCAATTGAAGAGTGTAAATATTTTGTGGTAAAATTCATAAGATAAGGTAAAATATCGTCTTTAGTTGACGTTTGGTCAACGAGTATTTGTATTCAATAGTTGACCATATTAAATTTGGCTGGTACTAAATATTTTTGCTGAAGTTGAATAGCAGATATTTTAAAAAGTTAATAATAACAAATTTGTAAGTTTAACTTATTTTATTTTTAAAAAACAACCGGTTTCGTCGGATAGTCGAAGTCATGAGGTGGTATTCGACGAAAGCGGTCGTTTTTAAAAATAAAAATCAGTGGAACTTAACAGATTTGTTATTATTCACTTTTCATCATGAAGCCCCATCAAGTTGAGCCGGAAACCATAGAAAGTGGATTTTTTTTACTAATCCTGATTCATTTTTGGAATTAAGTTCTTTTATCTTTCTGTTATGACGTTAGTTTGTTTTAAATGATAGGTAATCGGCGACTTTCGCATTCCTTGGTCCTTTGAATAGAATTCCTGAATTAAAATCTATGTTAACGAGCTTACTCCCTTACTAAGTCTAAGTGACACTCGCCCGAAATAAATGAAGGACGGTATAGATAAATCTCGACCCGGTAATTGTAAAAGACCATTGGTCACTGCTGGGCAATTGGAATTCATTCCAAACCCATTTCATGTAGTGATGATAATTCTTTGGCGCGGAAACGATTTTTTTCTGAAAAATGGCGATTGGAATAGTTTGAAGATGGTAAACATTTGTGCATTTTTGCGAAATTCGAACATTCCTCTTTCATATATTATTGGAATAAGGCAGGCCGGGAAAAAATATCATTGATTTTAGTCTATTAATAGAAAGTAAAGAAAAATAGCATCAAATATGTAATGTATATTTGTGTTGGTATATGCATAGCTTGTATAAATTCATCAAGGCACATCACTTCAGCGTTTCTTGAGCACTTTTGCCAGCGGCTTTTCCACGACTCAAAGGCTCCCTGGTCGGCAGATTCTGGAAGGTCCTGAAGGGTACGCGTGAAACTTTTTTTGACGGTACTTAGGTTCCCATTGTGTAGTCCTTTGAGGGACGTTATCAATTTTTGGAATAGCAATTAGTCTGCTGGTGTCAAGTCAAGATTGTAAAGCGGTTGGGGAATCGTCGCGATGTTATTGCAGGTTTTCTCAAACAAATGCTCAGTGATAATAGTATGCACTGTCATCTTATCAATTCCAATACGATCTACGATCATGCGCAACTTAAACGAAGGTCTGAATTTAGCACTTAACGCACACGTCAGGAAGAAATTATTACCGATACCTTTTATGCAAACCTTTTGTGTACGTGTGTGCCAGTAGTCCAATTTAGTGTGGCCGACCATTTTCTGCTCACCTTAATGACTTCGTAAAGTACATACAATTAGGCAATAATGATAGTAAGTGGTGTGGGGTTCGTGCATCTAGGCGTAAATCTAATTTTGTTGGTTTTTTGTATAGGTCTCGTGTGAACTTTAGAACATCGCGAATTCCCATTGGCTGCTCAGTCTGAAAATAAATAAATTGCTTTACGTAAAGTGAGGGTTCTTAACTTATAATTTCTAAAGTTTTGCCATTATGAATTCTCACTACCACATCGCATGCTCATTTTTGGTCACTTGAAAGTCTTAAAGCGGAGCGAGGAAAACTCTCTGGCTATCAACAGACTTGACTTTATTGTGGCTGCGCACCTTACATTCTCCCGGTTAACTAAATGGCTTCTTTCGGAAGAGACTGCTTCACAATTGGGTTTTTCTTTAGACGAGCTTAAGCGTTGCCTCGGCACAACTTGCCCTCGGTAAAAAAAGAACTCGGATAATTGGTTCATCGGCAAGAAAAACCCGCCCTGATTGAAATTTATTATTCGGTAAAAGGGAGGGAAAATCGCTTAAGGATTTCTTTTGGGGTGGAGAAATTGAAACCGGGGACTGCCGCTAAGATCGTTGTCATGGTTGCTCTGTTCCGCCGAAAGTTTCCGATTCTTAAATGGCCCGAGCCGTAGTGGGTCCTCCTGTGAGTTCTTGGATGTTTCGGTAGATGGGTGGCAAGTGAGAGGGAGGGAGAGGCGGAGGAGGGATGATGAGGTGAGTGGACAGGATGGAAAGGGGAAGGCATTAATCGAATTTTCCAAATGTTCCCAACTCCGCCTGTCGTATCAATCCCACCCACTCGGGGTGGGTTCGTCGGTGGGAAACGGGAAACCCTCGGCAACCCTTTCATTTCTCTCCCTGGCCCGGACCACCTCCTCACGCGATTGTATTAGTTCCCCCTCCCATTCGCCTCCCACTATCTCCCTCTCTCTGCTTAGAGGTTCCCACCCCAACTCCCGCCCTTTTCAGGTGCCGAGTGTTATGCCTCAACCCACCAGGGGGGCCTAAGAAAGAGTTCTTTGTGGCCTCAAAGGGAAATTCTGTGCGTGGGGAGAGGTTGATTTTGCGGGCACTAGCTCCTCTATGTATTCCGGGGATCGCAGTCACAAAAAGTAATGACCTACCAGATAGTGGTGTGCCTGAAGGAAACGTTACTTTATCTGGAAAGATATCTTGTATAAGCCCGATATGTATGCAATAATGTTACAGATTAATGTTATTACAAATTATTCAGTATAATTATAATTATTCGTAGCATACTGGATTGGCGCATAAACTTTAAAACGTTGCCACCGCTACATTTCTAAGTATCATTAGTTACTAAGGACGGCAACCGACAGCTAAGGTAATTTGCGTCATAAGTGGTAGGTGGGTTGTTTAGTAGAGGCAGGGTTTTCAGGGAATGGGGAAAGGTCGGAGAAAAATCCCACATCTACATTAGCCTACCATCAAAGAAAGGCTCCACGTTTTGGTATCTCATCCGACGGGTAGCTTACTCCTTTAGAAGTGCTGTCCATATGACATCCCAACTACAGATTGGAATACATCTGAAAAAGAATTCCATAGTTTCAGGCATATGGTGGAATTGGAACATATTAATAACCATGAATTATCTCTTTTCCTGTAGGCAATTATTTCATTTCCATTAATATAATAGCGTAACAAGTGGGTAGAAAATTTGCACCTTGTATCAATGTGCTTTTATTTGATCCTTAACACTTCTGAAACATATTGCGCTCTCCTGTATTTTAACCGTATCCTCTCGGAGTGGAAAGTCTGTGCACAAACCACCGCACCAAGCCAATTTCCACATTCAGTAGTCGTGCCTTACATGTCCCTCCATACATTACAATAAGCCCATCTTCAATTTCACTTAAATTAAGCCTCCCTTCATTCCATCTAAAAAGCCATACCTTCTCCTCCTCCTACCTCAACATTTTCCCTTTTATCATGGTCTTCAATATTCCAAGGCCAACCAAAAAACCTTTCCTGCCTCCCACTAATGCCCTATTCTCCTCCATCATGCATAATACTTCATATTTTCTTCTCCCATCCATGTATTTTAACATTAGTTTAAATTATATTTGTGAGGAATTTGAATGTGTCAAAGAACCTTGAAGAACCTAATGCATCTTACTAAGATTACTTGCCTTGCACGATAGATACCTCAGATTTACTGCTTTTTTCATATTTGTTTTCAATTCAATGTCATTTATGTTCGTCGCCCATTATGAATTAATTCATTTTTATTAATTGTCTTGCTCAGTCTTTTTTTTAATAAACTTACTCCTCTCTGAATTAATCTGCGATAAAGGTGAAACCTGCAAATAAACTGGATATCATAATGTTTATTTTAAGCTTCAGTGATGCAAGGTGGTGCGTGAAGGTACGCCTTGTTACATTCTAATGAATGAGGAAGTTGAGTCATGAGGAGGGAGACCAGGAAAATTCCTTCTGGGAAGAATTCTTTGGGGTCACGCAACGCGCGTCATTCTGCAGTCAAAGTGAACGAATGACGTTATCTCCCAGGTGAGGTGGGGACTCAAGATACGAGATTCCGTCACTCTCGTCACCGACTTGGAAGTGATTACGTCATGATGATCGAATAATGCCTTAAATTCACTTTTAATCTTGGGTGTGTTCAGTGTTTTACGTATCATTCTGCGTTACATTACGTTTATATTTTACGAAGTGATAAGAAAAGTGCCTGTATTCGTTCATTGTAGGTAGAATTTCTTATGCATAATTTTATTTTTCTCCGAAGTGGAGGGAAATGTATCATTTAACTTTTTATATTTATTTTTTAAAGTGAAACCAATGGAGGATTTTTAGCTTAATATAATAAAACATGTAAAAGCAGCGGACTACGTGAATTTTCGGGGATGCACAGGTTTTCCATTCAAGACAGGATGAAACAACGGGTATGGATGTTGTAACAGTATGTTCTTATGCAGGTTTTATTGAATTAATTGACGGTATTTTATCCTTTAATCCCAGCCTACAAAATAAGTGAGTAATAATGAACTATTAACATTTTTCTCTATCGTGAGGATGGTGTAATACGTGGTAAGTACTGGGTACCTCAAGTCGATTTAATAAGAGCATGTATGGTTCATCCAATTTAAGAAAGGGTTGAGGGCACCCTGTGTCGCTCAGCGTATTTTTAGACATCTTATAAAATAACGAAACTGTTACCGAGTACGTTATGCAGTCTCAATTCCCTCTCTCAATGTCGATATCTTGTTTTGCACTGAATTAAGGGATCTAAAAATATTCCGATTAACTCAAAATCTGGTGACTCAATTCATTCTTTCGGACGCCGTGAATTTTAGTAGAGAAGTTTTCGGAATGGGTAATATCTCAGAGGATGTTATTCTAAAAAAGTAACGAGGGAGAGAGAAATATTAGAAAAAGTATAAATTTGTACTGCCTGATATGCTTAAGTACGTTTCATAGAAATGATTCAATTTCACATTCCTATCGTACCTGTTTGCACTTTAGATATTCTTATCGGAATATTAGTCTCATCGTCATTTTGTTTGGTACAAGATGTGTGTCAATATAAAATTAACTATATAGCGATGTCGTCATTATATATTACGAGTTTTTTTGCCACTTATTGAGGATAATTGGGATAGACATAGAATCGTAATGAACTTCAATGACCAGTGTTTTTCCACTGTATAAAATATTACAAATAATCGGATCAGCTAATTTTTAAATGAAAAGCATCCAACAGTGGAGAGTCTGCTTGTGGCCCCACATTGACATATGAGCACATGATTTCTCATGCCGCCTCCTCTATAATTTCCTCGATGTTATCAGAACAACAATAATTTAACTGTAGAAAGTGATTGACGGCAATTCCTACCATACGCAAGGGCCTATTTTGGGCGGAAATAATGTAAAATGGACAATGAATAGGTCATTTCTCTTTGTAAACTGTGGCTACTGTTTTTATGTTTCAATAGAATACGTAAAATATTTCGCGAGTCATCACTAAGTGTAAGTTGGACGGATTAACCATGTTTCCGACGCTACTAGTGCACACTCTCTCTCACCAGTTCGATTTCATGCGAGCACATATTCGCTCAGAATGTATTGTCCGTGGTAAAACAAAGGGCTTCCGACGGATTCTATTGAGCGGTGTCGACGGGTAAATTTGGTTACAAAAGGCCCGCGGAGGAACTTGATATGAGGGAATAGAGTTGTATTGACGTGAGATAAATGTCATTGGGTTCGCCGAGGGGTCGGGAGCGAGCTTCTGTTTTCGTCCAAGTGAGATCCCTGGATTTCCCAGTTCCATGTCATGGCTCGCACTTTTTAACTTCTAGTATCAAAGTTTTCAGTATAGTGTCCCATTTTCCTTTATATTTACGAGACATATATTAAACTTCCAGTCGAAATGTCCGCATTATTTTCTTAGCTGATATTTTAGATGGTATTCGTTTGTCAAAATGAAGTATTGACAATTAAGTACCAGCGTGCTGTCATATTTAAATTTGAAAATTGTACTCTCCAGTTAACTTTTAAGCATAGTCTACTCATTAAAATATTAAATAATGGCTGAAAATTGTTTTCCCTGCATACATTTATTTAGATAAGACTATGCAAAGGGACAATTAGCCATCATGATTTATTTAAAATTGTTAATATTTCTGCAAATATACATGCATTTGGTCCAATATTAAACACCTACGAATATGCACATAATTTGAAAAGGTGGGTAAATGATCGCCTTGGTGAATACTCATTACTTTTCTACGACATCACATAAGAGAAGGAATCAGTTTTTTATTAGGTGCAATGATCATATTAATCCTCTTCTTGAATATTATTTGGATGCAGACATCACTTAAATTGCTTTCATTTTAGTTTTTGGGGCCAGCCAATATTTCACTTTTCTTTAGTGATTAAAATTTTTAAAGTACCTATTTATTGATTTCTTTGCATCTGAAGGTATCTATTTTTCGTTCATTTACAATAGAAAATCAATCATCTGGGCGCTAAATTTCTCCCTTATTAAGATCTGTAAGTGACGACATTATCCGTGGTATTTTTGCAACAAAAATACCGCCCTCTTTTACCCTATTATTTTTTACCCTCTAAAATAGATAGTTTTGAAATGAAATACCATTCACATATTTCATTTATCATTAAGATTTTTCTGAGGAAAATTTGCATTTCAAAGCTAGTCTAGATAATTATCAAGCCATAAACCCAGCAATGCGTGCCCCCGTTGGGCGCTTGGCTTCGAACCAGTCGCAGTTGCAGAGGGATGTGTGAAGTGAATTGCAAATCCGCACAGAAAACGAGAACGTGTTGTTTTTCAGTCATAATTCCTTGAATATAGGAGGAACTAATAATAATGTAATAGTGAAGAGGCAAAGTTTGTACTTAATTATTTTAATATAATTGCAGCAGATTTTGTCTCGGTGAAAGCTGAAGCGTTGAAAGACTAAGATTTCATTCAATGGCACTGAACCGTGCCTCGCCCTTTTTTTCTCTTTAAGTTGTGTGCTCGATTGTTGTTAATTTTTTCGCTCAGCATGTACTAATATTTTATCGAAAACGGTGATATTTTACCTCGAAAAAAGTATGGCTTTTGGTGTCTCTCTTGCTTTGAACACAATGGAATAATCTTCGATATTGGCGTCTTATGTTCGCAAAGCCATAGAAAATAAATTAAAAAAATAATTTGTCGCCCCACAATTCAAAAAAGAAGATTATGAAATGAGTTCGCATCAGGAAGAATTCAAATCTACGTCCATCTCAAGTATGTCTCTAAACTAAAAGTACTGGCTGTTTTTATTTGAAGAGTTTAACTTTATGGTCGAATAACCTTTGTGGGTAAATAGTTAGCGTTGCTTACATACGTATACACGGATCAAATGTAAAGGAATTAATTATATAAACCTTTTTCTCTTTTCAGGTAAGCTCTCTTGACCATATTGCAGCTGTCATTCGGTGTCGCAGATGGGACTTAATCCTTCAGAAGTTTGAATCACGGTAATGTAAAATTATTTGACGATCGGGCTTATATTGGGGTGAAGAGTACCAACTCGTTGGAGGTGGTGCTCTTCTCGTTATCCTTACGTAATATCATTCCCCCGATTGAGTTTAAAAAATGTTTTCTGCTTTAAGAACATGCTTCAATTGATTGTGTTATCACCTTTAACATTCGAACGTGAGAGCATATCTACGAAAGGTATCTCAAGATTTGAAACTACAATGCTGACGAATGGAGCGAAGTTTCTTTAAAATTTATTTAACAAATGAAGCCCTGCATAAAAATAATTTATAAGGTAATTCATACTTTAAGGAACTTTATTAAAAAAGCAGATTGTGTGAGTATATGTGAATGCTTTTGGAAAAAAATGTTTCTGAGTTTTGAACCGTACCAATTGCAGTATAATAGTGTTTGCCATGAACTGGTGCGGATTTAATATTTGAAATAACACTTTTCGAAAGAGGAGCTTGGGGGATAATTTTATTAGCGTAAATAAAAATATGTATTTTAGTTTCACGAGGTACTATAAGCAAAACATTTTTTTTAAACTGTTGAAAGTGAAGAAAAATATCACATAGAATGATTTGAATGCTTAAGAGAGACATGATATCTACAAAATATTAGTGCTCTATTTTATCGTCTCTTCCCTTCCATCCATCTTCTTTTTCATTTCGCTGGTCTTTAAGTTTTCTTTTTGTGTGTTTTTTCAAACATCTTACATTATTTCCTTCCTTTTTATTTTTGCATCCGATAAATTGACGATGAACTGAACTGAATTCGATGTCATTTCTAAAAAAATACCTAATTCAGGTTTCTGTACAACTCTACATATGTGTAAATCACAAATTTTCTTCGAATTTCAACCCTATTTTATGTGTTAAAAACTTGCTTTTTTATTGAAATCGATTGTTTCAGTTTTCACGCTCTGCATCAGTTATACTTTAAAATAGTCTTAAAATGTCTTAGTAATTTACAGTGGAAAATACTTTGGAATTTGATGTTTTGGGGAAAGTGATGTCTTACTCAGTGAAAAAGCTAGACAAGGGCCTTCTTATACTCTGCATTATAGAAAGATTATTGGGCGGGCGTGACTTATCGGTGCATCATTTCAAGATTTAAACACATTTTGCTCGAGTTCACACTTATGCCAGAATTAACAGGAATGAGTATGAGGATAATCAGTGTTTCGAGGTACCCATGTAATTTCTCGCACCATGGCTACCTGTTCTTTAACAGGAATTACCGATAAACTGCTTAACAAAGCAGGAACAAAATTAAAATCATACGTGGAAGATACTACTGATTGGTACAATTTCGCCATCTTTTTAATTACTATAATGACGTGTGTGATTTTTAAAAAATCATCATCAAGTGTGCTGCGCATTCAAATCACCCACCATGAATAGAAATAATGTGGGGAGTTGAAGATAAGGGGAGGGATGGTAATCTGTGGCCAGAGTGGCTGGGGTAAAATGGTTACGAAGCACAGGGAAGGTTTGCTTATCTCTCTACGCTTAAAAACGGAATTTCCCTAGGCTAAGACTACTCTGCTTTTATTTCCTAAATGTACCTCTCCTTTGATTGAGAGAAGATCTAGGACACAATATCTTCGCTCTGAAGCTCTTTTTTTTTAATTGGCCTAATTTGAGATCACCAGTGAAACCGACGAGTGAATGAGTGGTGGTTTTTCTTTTTAACCGATGAAAAACGGGACTATGTACACTCCAAAGGAATTTTTTTAAACGAATTTTTGAGATATTTTCAGATCGAAACTGCAAAGAAAAATTATTTCTGAGGCCCATTTCCATGCATATATTAAAGTACGATTATTCGCTTAAAAAATAGCCTTTAAATATTTTGGCCGGCTAAAATATAGTATGTTCCCAGTTTTCGATTGCAAGACCCGAGGAAGAAAATTATTAGACTTCATAGACATTCTCCGTCGGATTCAGGCATAATAAATTTATCACGAGCGTTGGTGTTATAACCCCCTTCACATCCTTGTAAATGTATGCCCCGTGGGACATGATGAATAAGTATTTTTCAGTGAATACGTATTTCCGTTTGTACTTGTAAGAAATAATCAACTCAAGTGAGTCTTTGAATCGCGTTCATGAAGCAGCAGTTAGGGATCTGGAAGTCTTGCGCCAATTTTTTTATTTAATCCCACCGTGCGCTTGGTGAGAGATTCATTTTTGGAGTATAAGAGACTTTTCGAAGACTACCCTATTCAAATACCCCTTCATGCAAGTCGCTGTTTAATTTTTTGTTTGCATGCAACTGCGATTCGTTTTTTTTTACTTACATCCGCGTGCATTTATTCTCCTTGCGCGATATGGCGCCGGTTCACGTCCATTTGCGAGAGTTTGCTCAACTTCTAAGCTACTCCCCTCGGAGGCTATCAAATTTTCATGCTTCGTCGGGACCGTCAGAAATTCGTTATTAAGTTGGTTTACTCAAGCGTGAAAAAAATACTTACCCTAAGTATTCCGTGCTCTCCTATTCATTTTTTTCCGTTTCCGTCGGCGTTCAATCGAGCCGAGCGCATTCAAGCGCCCTTCTGCCCTGACTCGCTCCAATGTTTCGATGGCTTCATATGTCACTGTATTGGAAACTCCGATTTGATCCTTCCCATTCTGTCTCCACTCCCTCTCCCTAACACCAACTCAGCGATTCCTATTCGCGCCGCCCTTAGCATACAGAAAACTCTTGTCTCCTCCCCCTGTCGGCAGGTCGATCTCAAAAAGGCAATGGTTCCCCGGTTCGTCCTCCTAGCCTTCCACAACAGTCTTCCCTTTTCCGTCGACTGCCACCAAATGACTCTGCGAAGGTGAGATGTGGTAAGGGGTCGAATGCGAGCGGAGGGAGCGTTCGATACCCACTGGGGGTTTTTGCGAGGGCGGCTGCGTCATGTGACCCAGTGGGGAGGGGTACATCAGTGATATTTCCATGCTCTCGAAACTGTTCCCCCACCACCCAAGTCGTCGTCATTGTATAGGCTCGAATCGCTCAGAAAATTCATGTTGCGGGAGGAGTTCTTGCGTCTCACCTTTCGCTTTGATCAACCCCGCTTGTGCTCGGTAATGACCCACGTCACCATATCTAAATGAAGACACCTGCTGTGTAGAGGATTAGTGACTAAAGAGCGAGATACAGAAAGGAATTTTCTCATAATTAGTCGAGTTTTATGGAATCGAAATTTTGGAAATCGATTCAACTCGCAAGGTGCGAATCGAATCGTGTCTACGCGTTCAAAACTAATGAAAACATTTTTTTTATCGGCAGCTTCAAGGGACTTAAAGTATTTCTTTAACAAGGGTTAAGCCCAACGGCGTGTTAATTTCACACATCAGTGGAGTGTGGGCAGGTCCTTTCCCTGCGTCCCCCTTGGGTTACCCAGGAAGAAATATTACCCGAAAAATCGCACAGCTTGGGTGAATCGTTAAGCGTGCACAGAGGCGTCTCCGGAAATTGAACCCGGACCCTCCGGTTAGTAATCCAGCACTACTCGTTGGACTATCACACTCAGTTAGCAACAGAGTTTGCTGCTGAACTGAAAAAATATCTAATTAATTATTTATAAATTGAGAATAATTTATCAAACTCGCGAAACAATACATAAATTGTGTCATTACGTTGATGACGGTTTCGATCGGAATATTAGTCAAAATAATCAAATTCAATCGGTTATTACCTAGAAATCAGCCGACATCAATTACCGTCTCGATTATAATCAATAGTGAAATCGTGTAAGAGTGAGATTGACTCATATGATAGGCGCATATCCTACACTCTACGCTTTCCACATTTAAAGGTATAACACTGAGTGATAGGCTGATTGACAACCTCAGCATACACCCAAGAACATACCGACTTCGGAACCATACATACTTCACCTGAAAAAATATTGATTCTATTTTTGAAGTTCGGAAACGTAGTTTGCAGTTGGGTAGATTGAATTCAACGAATTGGGGATTTTTTAGGTTCACCATTATTATAGGGGTTCCACTTATGTCACTTTTATTTCTGAGAAGCAACACTCCGTGGAATTTAGAAAGGCTCTTTCTATCAACGAAAATATATGTAGATAGGGTTTATCATTTTCTTATCTAGCATAACTGGTTTTCAGTTTAAATCTTTCTTGTATATGGGTGACGTCAGATACTGTCCAAATTTCTTTTTAGTGTGCCAGTATTTTTTTTCGTGCACAAAATATTCGATGATATGTGAGAGACGAAAATTGCAGAAATGGAGCAATTAGCATAGAAGCAATAATTAAATCTGTTTGTAATCTAACGTACGTGTAATGGGTTGTAGCCAAACGACAGCCGTCAGCCTTGATGACCAAATTGTTGAAACTGGTGGCAGGCGAATAAGTTGTGTACTTAAAAGTTCGTTAATTCACTTAAACTGTACTCCACTGAATGAAACCGTCCTCTTTTATTTCTCACGTCAAAATAAAACGATTTCGAGCCCATCCCAATACGCCAGAGATAAGGTCCCGGTAATCGAATGCCTGGGGTCCTCACCGTTTATTGCCTTTGCTGCCTGCGTCATTTTTATGCTCAACTAGGTTTTTGTGGAAAGCCTCAAGGAGCAATGGAAAAGGGTTTGGGGGCAAAGTTTATTTTTTGAAGAGAGATTGTCATGGGAACAATCTCGCGTATCAATTTTTAGTACGTAAAGTATGCAGCTACGAGGGAGTACTATTTCCACTCTCGGATTAGCGTTATGATCCGCAAAGACATCGAATTAATTACAAAGATAAATGATTATGAGAACGTGTTAAGTTGAAAACGTTCTTTACGCTACCATAAAGATATATTTCTGTGACCTTCATTCATATAATTTTTACCCGACGGTTTTAAAACCTTTGTTAATACACAGTACTTTTGTAACACCTTTGGCGTGTGATTGCTCTGCAGTGATATTGAGATAAATAATCTGTTGATAGAGCAAACAGTTGTGACCAATATCCGCTCGTTTTTTTCTGTCCCTCTGTTTTAGTGGAAAAAATTTTGGCTGGGAAATGCAGAAAATTGGCAATATCATGTATGAGGAATTGTGACAACTCTATAATTTTGCACCTCACAACTTGTATGCGCCCTCGTTACCAGTCAATGGCATGAAAGGAAGCGAGATATTCAAACATTTATTCACTTGAAAACGTTTGTTAATTTTGGTAATTCTATATTTGTAAATTCGTTTCGCAATATGTCCTTTTATTTAAGAGAGTCGAAATTTTGAAGGCCCTCTTTTTGCACTATGACTACTGTATTCCGCTTCTCTCTTCCATATTTTAGACTTCGTCTTATTTATGTTCATATTGTATCTTTGTAAAACTTGATCCAATACGTTTCCCCGCCACACGCCCTTGTGGTTGCTTGCAGGATATTAGGTAGATGTAGATGTACGTATAGTGACCTTTGAAGATCCTCCTGGTTTTCTGCTTTCATTGCAATATCGTCGGCGAAGTTCAGTATGTTTATCTCTTCTCCATTGATCCTAATTTCGTTTAATCCGATGCCTTGTACTTCTCTTATTGCCTGCTCCAGCTGCACGTTGAACAATTCAAGTTAGAAGTTGCATCCTTGTCTTACTCCTTTGTAAATTTTAGCCTCTATATGGCTTTCGTCTCTCATTCGCATTGTGACTATTTGCTTCTTATATAGCTGATATATTATTCTTCTGTCGTTGTAATCTATTCCGATTTTTTCCAGCAGTCCAAACATCTTGTTCCATTCCATATGGTCGAAGGCTTTCTCAAAGTCCACGAATGCCACGTACAGTTGCTTGTTCACATGTATTGTTATCTCTATCATGATTCTCAGACAGAGTATGGTTTCCCTGGTTCCTCTGTTCTTCCCAAACCCAAATTGGTTTTCCGATAGGCTATCTTCAATTTTCCTTTCCATCCTTCGACTTATTATTCGCGTTAATACTTTTGATGCATGTGATACAAGACTCAAGGTTCGGTGTTCCTCACATTTCTCTGACCTCGTCTTCTTTGGTATCGCGATCATCACACTCCTTGGAAAGTCTTCAGGAAGTCGTCCGTCTTTGTAGCTATCTTTGATTAGTCCATACAGATTGTCCTTGGCTTTGTTTCCGAGTGCCTTGATGATGTCTCCGTCTATTTTGTCTTCTCCAGGACCTTGGTTTTTCTTAAGGTATTTTACTGCTCTATCGAATTTGCTCCTCAGTATGTATGGGCCCTGGTTTAAATAATCCGTTTCACTCTCGTCCTTCATCAGGTTTTCTTCCGGTGGCCTCGGACCTTGGTGGAGTTCTTCAATGTATTACTTCCATCTACTGCCAATATATTCAGCTTCTATCAGTATATCATATTACATCCCTGATGCTGTTGCTTTTCATATTATTTTGTCCGAAATGTTTCTTTACCAGTTTGTATGCGTTTTCGGTGTACCACTTCTTCATATTTTCGTTGATTTCCTCGCAGCAGCCGTTTATCCAATTTTCCCCAGCCTTTTTGCATTCTCGGTTGACTTGGTTCTCAAGCTTCTTGTGGAGCCTTTCCTCATCATCATTCCTGGCGTTCCTGTATTTCCTTATTTCTTCTATTAGTTCCTTTATCTCCGTTTTGATCCATGGTTTCTTCGTGTCGGCTCTCTTTCTCACCATTTGCTCTTCTGTAACTTCTGCTATTGCCCTCTTCAGTTCATCCCATCTCTCTTCACTGCTCTTTTTTCCTTCATCACCTAGTTTGCTGTCAATGGCCGAGGCGAATATTTCTCTGTTGTATTTTACCGCCAGCAATTTTTAGTCCCATCTTGGCTCTTGTTTGGTCTTCATAATTTTATTGTGGCGAATTTGGCTCTCCGTGATTACTAGGTTGTGATCGCTATTATATCTGCTCCTTATATAGCTCTTGCTCTTCACCTAGTTCTTCATACAAGTATTTAGTCTATATGGTATCTTGCGATATCCCCTGGAATCTTCCATGTGTACCTCCTGCGTCGATATTGTTCGAAGTTAGGGTATAAGCTAATACCATATTCTTCTCATTCGACCACAATTCAACAAGTCTTTCTCCTTTGGCGTTCCGTTTTCCCAGCCCGAAATTTCCGACACTTCGTTCTTCGTTTCCTTCTCCTACAACTGCGTTTCAGTCTTCCATGATGATGAGATTTTCCTTCCCCTTCACCTGTCCGAGGACTTCTTCCATTTGTTCGTCCACTTCTTCTATTTCATCTTCTGTCTGGCAAGCCGTCGCCATGTATACTTGCACGATCGCGGTATCTGTGGGATATCCTTCCAGCTTCACCATCAGAATTTTCTCGTTGTACGTCAATATAGGCCTTCACTCTTCTGCCCCATTCCTTCTTCAATACGATGCCAACGCCTTCGATCCTCCGGTCGTCTCCCTAGTATATAACTAGATATCCGTCGCTCCAGTAGTCGTCCGCTCCCGTCCACTTGATCTCGCTAACTCCCAGGATGTCTATTCCCAGCCTCATCATTTCTATCTTGGTGTTCTCCAGCTTTCTGCTCACCCCTTAAGCTCTTAGATTCCATGTCCCTATCCTGGATCCGTCTTTCCTGACCGATGCACTCTTTCCAGACCCGGAGATACGACTATTTTACCTCCGGAATATTTTACCGGGAAGGATGCTATCATGTCATAAATAGGTGGTGTATAGGGCTGCATCTCCTCGGGAGACTAATGCGGTTGATGCCGGACCGATCTCCTTGATCTACGCCATCAATGCCTTTTGCTGAGAGCTGCTTCCTCTCAGTAGTGAAGTCATTTTGTGTTGCGTGTGAATGTTGTCAACCGCTGGTAAATATTTTCCGACAAAATAGCCTGAAAATTCTCCATGCTATGTTCTCGAGCTAAGAAAGTTGAGCACGCTACCACGTGTCCACCCCGGTCCATAAATAAATAAATAATTCGACAAATACAATTACAAAATGCCAGTTTAAAATTTAGTCTCCATTTAAGATGGGAGATAATACTAAACCTCGTTTCATTTTATTTGACTTTTGAACTATCCTTATGATAACGTTTTTAAAGTTATAAGCCAAAGTCTAATTATCCCTCGCATGAGGTATAATTCAAATTATCGCGCGGAGTCGAACCAGGTTTAAGGAGTTCATGATTCAAATCCCGTTCCTTCATGCTGATATGATGCTCACCTCCTTTGCGTGTACGAAAATAAAATATCGGCTCTTATTTCTCTACAGTTACGCGGTCGAAATATGTTAATTAAAAGAACCAAAATATGCACACAAAAATTCCCCTCGGGGCCCGTCTTTGACCCAAAAAAATCCTGGTCTCTGGTTGTCCAGTCTTAACAGCTGAGAACGGCAGAACGTGCGGCTTCTACTCCTGCCGACTTGAAAAAAGTGAAAATAAAGAAAACGCCCAGCTTATCCCCTCCTTATTAGAGGCTACGGGAATCCGAAGTCCTCGTGTGGATGTGTTGTTGTTAGATCGACGCGAAAGAATGGGCGAAGTTTTCATTCCACTATCACGCCGCTGCAGGTTCTATTTTGCCGCGACTTCTTCGTGTATAAATCATGCTCTTAGGCAGGAAGATAAAAGTCCAGGTACTCGTTTGAAAAACGTACAAATAACCGCTTTTGAGTCGTAACTCTCGCGAATCGTGGACGGAAACAGTGATAAATTTCAAATGCGAAATACATTTCAGTCCCCATGGAAATCTTTGTGACCCATGAAAGAGGTTCCGTATCAAAAAGCGTTATATTTGTGTTAATTTCTGACTAATTTTTTATGGATTGCTCGTGTGAAAATTTGTTTTATGCTATTCATAATGGAATTCGATTAACGTGATTTCCTGGTAGTTGTTTTTAGGTTATACATGTATTTCCTCATGATATGATACTGACTTATTATTGTAAGTTATTAAATCGATCTGTTTATATCAGAGTTTTAGTAATCACATTTTCTTCGGTCGAAGAGATACATGAGTTTATAAATAGAGGACTTTGCCTCTTATTTTAATTGTTTTAATGTAAAGAAAATGAAAATATGGAATCTATTGAACGATCACTGTAATTCGCTGGTAAACTGACTCAAAAATTTTGATTTCGTTTCATCCTTGCCCTAATAGGCATGTTATGTATTGCGTATAAATGCATAAAATGTTTAATAGATTGCCTTTACACTAAGAGTGAAATTGGCATCCATGTGTGTGATCTTTAAATCGATTCTTCTCGCTATCATTCGTTATCCTCGCATTCTCGTTTCGATTGGGACAGTACAATAGCGTCTTCCCTTTCGTTCATAACCGTGTTGTGAACAACTCTTTCAATCGAATGCTATGATCGTTTTTACAATACTGCGGTAAGTTTAGTATTACTGATAATGATAATAATAGATTGTGTAGTTTTTAGTAATAAATATCAATTATATTAAAGAGCTTACTAGATTTGAATCTAATTATATCGAAATTGTGATGCAACAGTTACATAGTGTAAAAATAAATCGTCTTGACCAAGATTTAAGATAATGTTACTCAGTTGAAAGTTATTGTTACAGCATTTCCCGCAGTATCTTAGAATTCGGTAATTGTGATTTGAAGCGATGCATAAATCATTTTTTTCCATCTTAGAATAAAATACTTACTGAATTTTTGGCATGAAATTCAGAGAGGAATCCTGAAGTCACATGCCCTTTGGTGTACAAATGTAATGCCTTGTCTTCATGGTCTTAACTCTAATTACCATAGCAGTTTGAATGAATGAATGAATGAAACTCCAAATTTTTTGCATTTTATAAATAGTATGCAGTCATATTAATCAAAAGAGCGATTCTCTGAAATCCACTAAAATTCCGATACATAAAAAACGACTACGTGTATTAAACCGAACCTGATGGGTATCTTTCTAATATTGAACTTTTCTACCTAGTATCGGAATGTTGGATACATGTAATATGTTGCCATGTATTATTTCTTTAACAAAAATTTGGTGCACAAGGTTTTGATGTTAATACGAGGGTCATCCGGAAAGTAGTACCCGTTCGTGAAATAAAGACACAAAAGTAAATATTAACAAACATAAAAAATTTTATTTGAAAGAGGATACTTTAAACTACTTCTCAACATAATCTCCAAGCAAATTAAGGCATTTGTCATAACGTGTGACAAGTTTCTGTATTCCTGCTGCATAGTCCTTCGCCGCCAGCTCATTGAGATACGCGAGGGACCCATCTTGCACAAATTTTTGCATAATGCAGATGGTGTTTAACAATTTCATGAACAATTGTTCGAGAAACATTGGGAAAATGCTCACAGATGTCATCAATTGTGACGCGCCGATCGTTCCTCACGAATTCGTCAACTGAGCTCACCAGTTGGTCTGTAATGACAGACGGTCTCTCCGAACGCTCATCGTCGTGTGTGTTCCCCCTCCCCATGTTGAAGTTGCGACACCACCGCCGAACAGACGACTCGTCCATTACATTGTCTCCATACACCTCCTTTAATTGGCGATGAATATCACATGGGCGAACGTTTCTTGCATTGAGGAATTTAATCACTGCCCTCACTTCACAACTGGCGGCGTTCTCAATTTTTTTAAACATTGTAAACAATCACAGAAACAACACAGGCAATGCTAGCGTCACGCAACTTGGCTCAGAGAAGGCAGACAAGCCACTGAAGCTATCTGACCTCGTCCAGCGGCTACTAGCGTCGTCAGCACTTCATGCGGCACGAACGGGTACTACTTTCCGGATGACCCTCTTATCTTATATACGTACAAAAAAGTCCCTGAGTACTTAATTTCCCGTTTTTCTCAGAATTATCTGTTTTTTTAACTTTTATCTGACTAGTCTATTTCTTCTTTCTTGTGCTATATTTTATGATCCAACTTGGGTATTATAACTTGAAAATTACACATTTCAAAACAAAGCTCATATCAACTATTCAATCTTTCATCTTGACATTTTAAATAAATATGGATTTTTCATAATTTTTCCCAAAATACTTACTTCATTTTCCCTTTAGGTTTTCTCTTCGTTTAAGTAGCATATCTCTAATATCACCTCAGTATCAGCCGAATGGAGGGCTCGATGGAAAGCGGATCGTTAATGTCAATATTAGCCTAAATGTAAATATAAAAATGTTTGTGGGATTATTTTTAAATATTATTTCTTAAACCATCGATGTATGTGACGTGGCCTTCGTGACGGGCTAGCATCTTACCCGTGGAAAAGGGCAAAGCGAATAAAAAATCCAGATTAGGTACATCAAAAGAATCTGTCCCAAAAAAAAAGAGGCCAGCCGGCCGCGAGGGCTCTTGGGGGCGGAGCTCCCTCCTCGTTGGGTGTGACCTCTAACCCATTAGCGCTTGCTCCCAGCCACCCTCCTCCTCTCCCCATTCCCACCAATTTCCTTACCCTCTTCTGCTCAACTTGCTCCCATACCTTAATCCCCACGATCTATCCAAGCACGCTTCTTGCTGCCTCCCCCTCTCGTCCTCAAAGCCCCTCCCCTTTCGAACCCCATCCCTCTTCGTATTTCGCCTCGCCCTCCCATTCACCCGGCGTCTCAGAGGACCTGCGAGGTCGGAAGGGTAGGTTTCGCATATTTCGTGCCCTTAGATGAGGTTTTTTCATTAATATATCGTTTTTTTCAATATTTTTTTCCTATATTTTTCGTCATTCTCCGTAATCAATAACGGGTCCGTGAGCGTTATTGGGGTTCATAACACACTCATTGGATCCCATTTGATAATTAGAATCCATGCCAAACGCCAATCACAGTTTCTCCGGTTTATAGAATTGGTTTAAAGATGAAACGGAAACATTAGTTTTTCGGTCGAATTTTTAAAACTTTTAGCACTGGAAAACCTTACGGAAAATGCTCTCTCGC
Source organism: Hetaerina americana (assembly GCF_022747635.1). Lineage (NCBI taxonomy): Eukaryota > Metazoa > Arthropoda > Insecta > Odonata > Calopterygidae > Hetaerina > Hetaerina americana. The sequence continues at coordinate 14,905,109 of NW_027286625.1, forward strand.
AGCTCTTTAAAGTTGTTATCCAATGGAGCGGCAGGAATCGATATTTTTATTATTATTTTTTTCTTTTTTTCTGTCAACACGACGTGAGCATCGTAGCCATGGAAAGGTTTATCGGTAAATTCAATTATGGAGATTCCTCTTTGCTACAGAGGACAAAATAAATGTGGTTACGAAAATGTACCTTAATTGCAGTTTAATAAATAGTTTTACTGGCATTGTTTACTTTGATTTTGGCTCGTAGTTCATTAAAAATAGTTTTGTCGGCGTCGAAAAGGTCGTCGTGTGATCGGGAGACTTGTTGGTTTAGTCTTCGAGTACGACTCTCCAGGACTCGTCGCAGCGTCTTTTCCATGCGAATCAGACGGTAATGCGAAATTAAATTTCGCTCTAAAACCTCCATTTTGCCTTAGCCGAGTGAAGAACGGCTATCAGCTCGAAGTTTGTTTTGGATTTCGCGATTTTCATGATTATTTCTCACTAGCCGGATATTGAGAGATTCGGCGTTTTCGCGCGAAAACTCGGTTGGTGCAAAGATCCGTCCTGGCACAATTAGTCTGGTTTTTATGAACTCAACAGTTAATTAAAAATGAAGGAAAATTTTATTCCCTCTTTTCACACAATCGCGATTTTCATTAATTTTTCTCTGCATAAAAAACTAATTAACTATCTAATTGTCTACAGGGTGGAGACTCGAGATCCCTCTTCTCAGCGATTGCTTTTTTTGCCTTCAAACCTGATGTTCCAAGCCCCTTAGGCGACCCTGTTTTTTTGCAAATTTTTTTACACATTTTACGCATTTCTTGATTTTTTACTTATTGCGGCATGACGAGAAACCTTTGAAAATCTTCGTAGCTGAATTTATGCGTGTAACCTTTTGATGGTGTAAATCTTAGGATCCTTCTCAGCGTTAAATGTTTCCCTCCTCTGCTCATAATTCTCCACATGGACGGTACTGGGTTTGTATGCAACACTGCCCATTCGTATCTTGAAGCGCCCCCTGGTCGAACCTTTCCACTCTTTTATTTTTTTTTCGGTCTCCCTTGCCGAGGCTTTGGGTGCGGTCGTCTTCGCCACCGCCCCCAGTCGTCCCTGAAGTTTCCTGAAAGGGCTCCTCCTTTTCGGCCCTTAAGTCCGGTCCGTTCCATCGCCCTGCTACTTCTTGTCAGCTCCCATGCGTCTTAGTATACATTTATCCCGTTTTCCGCTGTGCAGATACTTCCCCACTCATAGTGAAGGTTATTCGTAAAAGGAGAAGGATTTCGAATTTTTACTTGGAGATTTGGCATTCAAATTCTAAAGATCTTGGTAGGAAGCGGGTATTATAATGCGTAGCTGCTTTTCCTCAAATCCTGTTACTGTTTTAGTGCAAGACTAATGGAGTACTTATAAAGGATGGCCAGGGACTCTTCAATTTTTCAGTACTGGGTCGTCCAGAGTTTATTTTTTTAACGGGAATCAGTCTTAAAATTTGTTTATTGCTTAGAAATTTGCTTATATCTGTCGACCTGCTCTATGTGACATACTTATAAAAAACATTAACATTATTTCTTTTGTTGCAAACATCATGTCGTGTTGAATTAAGGTACAATCTCAGTGAATAGTACCTTGATGCCTAAAAAATACCGATTAATGATTTTAAGCTATAGGGTGAACATTTTCATCTGAAGCCTGAAAAAATCTGAATCTAGAAAGCAACTAAGCCGTAATAATACTATTTGCATTCAATTTAAAGAACTCAGAATACGTAGTAATTCCAAATTAAAATCTTTATTGCATGGCCCAGGTTAATTTGCTGTGCTGGGTTTCCATCTGATTTTTTTCCAACTAAAGTTTTTTATCATAAAGCGCATGAATCACGAAGTCATCTAGAAAACAATTGCCTGTTTTCAATGTTAGCTCCACGGAGAATATCAACATTCTTATTTGAAAGGTGGTGACTTTATGTAAACATTGTTTTTACAATTAAATGTGCCTATTAGAATTTAATTACTTATTGCAGAGTAACCTTTGGGCTTGTTTGTGCGACTTCATCACGAATCAGTGTTAATATAATGCCAATATGATATCCTATTGTGCGTTTCATTTTTGGCATGCGAATGGTGTTTCCATCCTATTAAGAGAGAGCACTTGCCACCAAACGCTTTAGGTGGAATAATCTTTGCCTATTTTTAAAGTAAACTAATGGCATTCAAGAGTTTAAAACATAGCCCTCCGATATAAACAGCTGCGGAATACAGAAAAGTGCGAGTTAGAACTATGTTGAAACATTAGGCTAAACATGCCTATCACAGCAAGATGGCATAGAAAAGTATAGCCTTACTTTATGCAATTTGCCTGTAATTTTTTTTATTTCCAGTAAGCGGATGGCTCTCGCTTTGAATATTCACAGTTATCATAATATCGGTTCAATGGATGGCCTAGAGCTTCCTTTTACGCAAGCTTCAGCATTCTCCGGGGAAATATACTTCCCAGATGCTTTCAATGGTCTGTCGACCACCTGAGACCAGCATGCCCTAGGAGGCGGCGGAATATATGACACACTGACCGTAATATATAAATCATCTAAAGATGGAATTTCTCATCTATTTTCATGCACACTTGCGCCCTCCAAAAATGGAACTTTTCATGCGTTGCGATTGCTATTATTATATGGTATTATTCCATAGAACGTAGGTTTTGGATGGGCCTAGAATATGTACTCCTATTTTATTTCTTAGCCTCGGCCAGCAAGACGCAACCTAACTCATTTCACAACAGTGAACTGTTCTACACATTCTGCATACATTCTATCTACCTTCATTCTGTCCAGCGTGCGTAAATTTTTTCTCTCCCCACCTGGCTTGCCAAATTCCCCTAAATCACAGTTGTCATCACTGATCAAGATGCTTATTTATCTTACCTTCCTTCTTTTTTCATTTCTCTCAACAGCCCTCTTTCCTTCCCCTCCTTCTTCCTCTTCCTTTAGTTTTCTTTTCTGTACATTTTACCTCGCCCATCCTTGTACACTCTCGCCTCAAAATCCTCCAATCAACGTCCATCATCATGTTTCAGAGACCAAGATTCAACGCCGTATAAAAGCATGCTCTATATTCAACTTTCCACTAATCTTTTCTTCCTTACTCAGAATCCCTGCCATAAATGCTGTCCATTCAAAACCTTCTTCCCTTGTCCCCGTCCTAATATGATGTATTTTTAGGCTCATTTCTTCCGTATTTTTTGCAGAAAGAGGATCCCGTTGTGGTACCCTTCTCTTATATATATATATATATATATATATATATATATATATATATATATATATATATATATATATATATATATATATATATATATATGTGTGTGTGTATATATATATATATATAATGTATGTATTTAGCAACCTATATATAAAGGTCCTTCTTAATCCAGGAAGCTCTTTCATTACTAAAAAATAAAGCCTTATAGTAAAAGTACTTCAGCTTTATTATGTTTCATTTAAAATTTAATGATATAACCTATAGATTGATGCTAATTTGAATGATGAACCGGCTTCAATTGTGTTCACTGATTTTGGATAACGTCAGTACTCTTACATTGTGTTGAATAACTCGTTAAACTCAAGCATACGGTAAATGTGCCACGAAAATATTTTTAAAATTTTCTGTCGATGTAACTGAGGATTAATTGTTAGATTCATATGATAAGGTCCAATCACGGGTCGTTATTTAAAACGTTCGTGAGGTAACTATTCAGTACAAAGCTGGGAGGATAAATAATATAATTTGGTGAACGTTAATTCTTCCTTAAACAGACCAGGTTCATGTAACTCACGTCTGGCAGTACATTAGCGGCAAGGTAGTAAAACAACTACAGTAACAGATCGAGAACGCTAGTTGTGTTTTCGATTAGTTTACGTTTTATAGGCGTAAATGATTGATCATTTGCCCTGCCGATTAAATGTATCCTGCTGATTTAATCAATGGTACTCATTCAAAGAAGAAATTTATTTTTGAACCCGGTAAAAATTTCGCACGACTCCGAAGATATTCCTCGATTGAATACGCTCAGAGTGTATTGAAAAAGTAAATGTGTGCCTCCTTTATTAAGCACAGGGAGCAGCAATATAACTTCCTTTTTTTAATAGCGTTTTTAATAAGAAAGGTATGTTGCCGCACCATGTAGTATCACATACCACCTATGGTGAATTTCTTTTCAATTAAAAATTTAGAATGAATGCTGTCATTAATTAACATACGTCATTGTGTGAGAGTATAGGCCTTTTAGCCATCTCCTTTCATTTAAATGCCAGCATAGGAGCAGTTATTGTTTGCGTAACGATCCCCTAGAGGTATAAAACCATTATTTGGTAAATTCCCGGAGCAGGTAATGCGAAATACAGGTATGTGAATGAAGGAAGTGCTGGTGCTCTCGAAACTCCGGTCGTGGAATCGGAAGAAGGAAAACATCATCTATTTCCTTCTGCTGGTTGGAAAACATCTTCAGATTTGGGGGAGCGGATAACGCCACACACACACGATTCGAAGGAGAATTTGGGGAATGGGAACCTGGGAAGAAGAGTAGATGGTATGCCAAGAGGATGCATGGAGAAGGGTTCGGAGGGGGTAGGGGAGTGAACCACCGTGCATGGGAGGGTAAAATTCGATGTTTCTCTCTTGGCTTCATCTCCCCGCTTTCCCCTTGCTCACCCTCACCCTTCGCAGTCGTCCGGGTGAAGATTGGGGCGTGCCCTATCTACCGAGGGTTATATTCCCCGACGAGTCAGAATAAGGAGATGAAGAGACGACGACACGTATGCTAGGAATTGACGCCTTCTCTCTTTCCTTTTTCTCGCGGGCGAATGCGGTATGAAAGGAACGCGTTCGAATGCTCGGAGGGCGCGTTTTTTCTCTTATTCGTGCACCGTGGAGATTATTGCAGCGGAAGTTCATGTGTAGTACGCTCTAGGAGGAAGTGCCAGGGGGAGTGGGATAGAAATTGGGAGGAATGGAATGGCCGCCTCAGCCGGAGGTCGTGCTCGGTGGGGCGAGGATACGGTCCCTAAGGTTTGGGGGTTGAGAGAGCCGGAGGAGCGTAACGATGTATCTTGCTATGGTATTTTGATGCATCGGTTTTTCCGAGAGATAGGAAAATTTAATCGAGGAAATACATCACCTAGCTATGACATACCTAGGGCAGTGGGGGCGAACGTTCCGCGTAGGATATTCTATGTGATCTTGCTCCTGAGAAACGTGGAGTTTCAATGAACTCCGGCTGATCAAATATATCTGAGGATAATTTTTGTAACCTCACCTGAAAATGTCACAAAACAGCGAAACCTGGTCTGTGCATTAAATATTATACTGTGGGATCACCTAGTATTCTGAAGTCTTCTAAATCATTAGGCATTTCCTTGAATTCACGCTGAACATATGTATCTATATCTTTAATCTATATCATATATATATATATATATATACATATATATATATATATACATATATATATATATATATATATGTATATATATACATATATATATACATATATATACATATATATATACATATATATATACATATATATACATATATATATATATACATATATATACATATATATATATATATATATACACATTTAAACACGAAATACCGCCAAAAGGCGGACAATACGTACATGTGTTTCCATTCACATTGAAATAGATATGAGGAAAACGGATAGAAACACACACAAAGGACGAACTCAGAAGAGGTGGGGAAGGCGGAATCCAGGACATCACGAATGTAAAAATATTTCCTAGACCGGGATTTGAACCCCGGATCTTTCCACTTGCCGGGCGGAGGCTCTTAACCACTCGATCTTTGCCACCTCTTCTGAGTTCGTCCTTTGGGTGTGTTCTTATCCCTTTTCCTTATATATATATATATATATATATATATATATATATATATATATATATCTCCTCGAAACCCTCTTTGGCGACGCACAATTATATAAAAACACTGATATACCTGATTTTTAAAGCATAGAAAGACAAAGAAAAGACACATTTGTATGTAGTTTTGACGTTTCGACGGATCGACCGTTATCATCGTAATGCCGGGGAGAGCGGAGAGAATATGTGTGGTGGAAGGGTGAGGGAAGTAGAGGTAACGGACGAATAGGAAACATACAGGGGGCGGGAGGGAATATGTAGGCGGCTATTGGATGGATTCAGTGAGCTTGATTCAGTCCGGGAGGTATCGATGAATGGAGGACCCAGATATGCGCTATCTCGCGGGTTCCCACCTTTATGCTGTTTAATGAGAACCCGCGAGATGGTGCATATCTGGGTACTTAAAAAGCGTACTCGTCAGTCTCTGCAATCTTAAGCACAAAGGTTAAAAACTGTATTTGGTTCTTGTAAATCCGCTTCGCTTCTAATGAGCCGAGGATACCTCTAGCTTATTTCATCTCGCATTCAATCTCCTGCTTCCTCTTTCCTTCCCCAAGTCATTTACAAGAAAATAGAAATATTTTTTGCCGCTCAATCCCAAGTTTAGTTGGCTACAACACTTTATTATTAATTACAAAATGTTATTTCCTGTCATATCAGACCAATCGTGAAAACACATTTTTTTGCCGATTGATTGAGCCAAACAAAGACTTGTTGTTGAATTAATATACTGTAATACCAAAATTTAAAAGTAGGAACCGCTAAAAGGCGCATTTAGGTGATCACGACAATACGCTGTGATCGAAATTTCTGTTCCCTATTGGTCCCAGAACCTCCGAAATTTGAGAAAAAGTGGATATATTCCTGAAATTGCAGTATACTCCTATTTTGGGACGAATATGGTCTGCGCGCCTGATTTTATTTCATGAAAAGCTTACTTCCTCCACCGCGGGCACAGGATAAAATCCCGGTCTCATATTTTTTTCAAGAAAGGCCTCACCTATTTGATCCGCACCGTCGGCTTAAGGGCCCGATGCTGTTCTCGTTTCCCGTGGCTTCTGCAGAAAGAACCCCCTCCATTTTGATCCCCGCGTCTAAGTACTTTCTGCATGTTTTCCCCTCGAGCTATCCGTGTCAATTGGCTCTCCTCACCCCCGGACATTTCTTTCGCATTTGCAAATCTCTCCAGTCAGAGAACGGCACGCTCGTTCATCCATAACCTTCTTCTCCCTCCAGACTCCCTTCCATCTCCTCTTCCGCTGCCGCATCTCCGTCTCTGCCGTCTTTTTGTTTCTCACAGATTCGTCTCTCCGCTTCTGGAAGCGCAATATCATTTTATTCTTTATTCACAAGCCCCGAGCAAACAATATTCTCTCTGTAATCCTCTTCTCATCTCGTCATTGTCAATGGTTTATCTCGTGCCCTCTGCAGGAAGGGGACCCCCACGTCTTAATACTCTTGGAATAAAATGATACGCCATTTCCCATATCCCTGGACGACAAGTTTGAAAACGATCTGATAAAACTATAATAAAAAATGTATAAATTGACCGACTATAGCGGACTATTGCTTGGGACTTATAGAAAACAATTTTCTTACTATTATTCCAATGGTTTAGGTTCTATCCTGATAAGTTCTCGGGTTGAATTATTACAATGATTTGTGATATTTTTCTTTTAAATATTGTTTAATGATCAACACAGCACATGTGGATATGACAACTGTTATTTGTCGTGCTTTCTTTTTGGTTAATTGCGCTTACGTTGCAAAATATTACTCCGCTTTTCCTCCCTCTTCCTAATTCCCTCCAAATCTCTTGCTGTAACTATAGTTTTCCTTCATCTGCCTCGCTTTCCGAACATTCTTCCTTCGATCAGACTCCACTACCTCTCGCCGCCTCTGCATTTCACTTTTCCTTCCTTCCTTGCATTTTCCTCTGTGGTTTCGTTATGTCCGTTTTAATATCTAGCATTACACTCATTGTATTCTGTTATGTATTATTCGTTTATGCCAATGTCCCCACTTAAAATTACCCCAATATCAGCTCATTTTCTATTCAATACCTACGGTTTCCATCGTTACCTTTCACGCTCGACATGATAAGTTTCACCACCCTTTTCTTTGAGTCTTCAATCAGGTTCCCTGCTGTGAAATATGATTTCAACTAACTTCCTTGGAATAACTTTCCCAACCACGTCTTTCCCGTACTGCTATCCTCTTTGATATATTTTCCCGTTTTAATTTCGGACTTTTTTGACTTCTTTATTGAGTGAATATTTCTTCTTTTCTCTGCCTTCAACCATGTTTCTCTCCTGCATAAGTATATTATCCTACATGGCTATTTATTTTTTTATGCATTTTTTTCCCTAATTCAGGTTTTGTTCCCCATGGCATTCTGTCTTCGGAAACACATCTCCATGTCTTCTTTAATGTTCGCGGTTAAGCAGTTTCTATTTTTTCCTTTAACATTTTTTCTACCCATTTTATGATCTACCTATCTAATGTGAGATGATAGATACGTGGATTCTTTCCTCCCGTAGCTTTTATCCAACCTTAGTCCTAGTCTTTTATTATGTTCCTTCAGGCGAAATATCTAAGATTGTGGGCTTTCGCACCTTCTACTGCCTCACACAATTTCGGTGGATTGAGGGCTATTTTAGTTGTCCTGTTAAAACTTATATTAAAGTTATCATGACATTTTACTTGCTTTACTTTTCAAGAATTTTGGAAGTGAAGATCCATTAAAATATATCTTTAATAATTCTTTGAAAAAGTTTTATTTCATGACTTTTCTCTTAGGCGAACTATTTATTCCGACTGAAAACCTGAAATTAAAAATCCAGTAATGGCGGGCCACCCCGTCAACGAATTTATATGCGAATGAAAGCCCCGAAATACGTTTTCCCTGTAATTTTTAATTGAATTTGAATTTTCCTTGATAATTCTTTTTTCAATGTCCGAAGATTTTCATGCAAAACGCTGCAACATACAATTTTTGTGATCTAGTTTCCTAATATAATTCCAGGCTTAATCCCTGTAGGACCAGGTCGGCAGCTATCCGAGTCCATAAAGTCCAGGAACTGTTGTGGCTTAAATTAATGCGGGAAGTCCTTTCGGATTTTCTTTCGCTGTAATTCCACCGTCGAAATGAAGGGGAGCCATTGGTGGATAGGGGTTTAGATTTAAGCCCTCATCTGCGTCATACCCGCGTAAAGACCGTGCATTCTCGGCGTGAATTTGCGACAACGAAGATATAAAAGAAGAAATGAAGATTTTCTGCTGCAGCAGAGCCTCTTGGGAATTAAATATATTTCAATCATCCATGAATACAGCTTCGCCAGAAATTCATCGAGTTAGGAAAAAAATCGTATTCGCACATGTATTTAGGAGAGAGAGTCATATCCTGGCCGAAGCTTTAAATTTCTTTCAGACTGCGTGATTTCTTGTGTGCTGGTGATTGAAGAGGTAACCTAATTATATTAATTATATGTATTATACGAAACGCTTTCCGCTTCCAAAAACTTAATTATTTTTTTTTAAAACTACAATAGTAAAAAGTGGAAACTTTTGTTATGTCTCCACAAAACCTCTGTGTAGAGTTACACAATTATCACAGCGCCGATACTAAGACTCCATGACCTTCAAGAACACTTTTTTACGGGTCATTTTTGCCCACTGGAGAATTACTGATTCAAGAGTATTCCTGACAGTATTCTGCCAGTGCGCTCTTCTCTAAACTGTCGCACCCTCGAGCATGAAATTTTCATAACATCACCACATGTCGAACTCATTTAATGCGTCATGCAAATGGAGGACAACAATTAACATGAACTCTTCATGTTACCCACAACGTATTTCGAGCATTTAAAACGTGTCACACTCTATCGGCAGCTGTGAGTACGCTGCAGGATGTACGACGCATCCATTTATAGCATGTTTTCATGGAAAGTGCCCGCTTATTTTAAGTTTAACCACATCTCTACTACCCCTTAGTCCCGATAAAACACTTGTCTTTACTTAGAACTCGAAAACGACCCGTAAATCAAATCTGTAATGTATTTTTCATAAAAAATAAGCAAAAACCGCAGTAAACAACCCGAGATTTGATTAATTAAACCCTTCTGATGGTGCGGTTGGTAAGACAGTATCCGTTCACAGTAACCAACCGGAATGCTGGATTAATGGGTGAGGTTAGAGCTCACCTTGTGCCAGAGCCGGCGGAATGTGTAAGTTATAAATTATTTTATGGGAACCCAATTCCTTGCAATCACCGAAAACTACCGCAGCTCGGGTGAATCTGTATTCTTCAGCTTCACTCGGATTCAAACCTAGTTCTCTCGAGTTAATTTCCGCACACCCCACTCACTAGGTTATCCCGCCCCTCAGCAAAGTAAATTTAACATAAATTATTTTAGATTAATGTGTATGCTAATCGGAAAACATGTCTAGAGACCTTAATTCCAGACACCGTGAATGAATGAGAAGATTGGATACAAGTAGGATAGCCCGAAGGTCTGCTTCAAACCAATATCCGTATTGAAAACCGATCATGATAATGTTTCGCTGCCTATATAAACGGGGTTCTTTGTTTTCGCGACCAATATCGATATCATAAGCAGCGGATGCGATTGATAGATAAACAATGACTTTGTGCCTGAATGGAGACTATAAATTAGGGCATAAATTATAATTTTTTGGTGGAAGAGATTGTTAAAATGTTTTGTGATAACTTGGTAATTTCTGGGCCTATGGAAAGTGGGTGAGTTAAGGCTGCTGAGCCTTGTGTGGTGAATGTATGATGGATAAAATACGCTGAACAGAGAAGAATCGAAACGGAATGTAAGTGGAGGTAAAAAAAGGAGATGATGGGTGGATTTCGCAGAGGAAAAGAAAGGGTGAGGAGAGATTATAAGATATAGCGTATGATGATTGTTCCGATGGAAGAGAGAATGTTAAATTTGCAGTAAAAAGAATTTGGTGTCATTTTGGATGACTTTAAAGAGAGGAAACTTTTTAAGAGAAGAAGATAGAAAGTGGTATGGCAAGAGGCATTTATATTATTCAGAAGAATTTAGGAATTTCTCAAGAATGTCTTGTGATATACAGGATGTATCTTCTTTAGAAAGTACGTATACCTCTTGATGCTACACGGCCTTAGACCATTTCTTTCTCATCGCCAGCATTTTTATGCTTATATATATATATATATATATATATATATATATATATATATATATATGTGTGTGTGTGTGTGTATATATATATATATATATATATATATATATATATATATATATATATATATATATATATATACACACACATTCAAACACGAAATCCCGCCAAACGGCGAATAAATACTCATATATACAGAAACATATATAAGGAAAAGGGATAGGAACACGTATAAAGGACGAACACAATAGAGGTGGGGAAGGCGGAATCGAACGGATCACAAGAGTAAAAATATTTCCTCAACCGGGACTCGAACCCCGGATCTTTCCACTTGCCGGGCGGATGCTCTTAACCACTTGAGCTATCGAGGATATGTAATTTACCCTGAGATCCGTGGGTCTTATATGTCGCCAAGCGCCCCGATTCTTTAGCCAAGAGATGGCGTCAGGGGGCTGTTTCACCCACCAAAGGATACTTTACGTGTGTTACGTGATACTTTATACGTGTTCCTATCCCTTTTCCTTATATATGTTTCTGTATATACTATGAGTATTTATTCGCCGTTTGGCGGGATTTCGTGTTTGAATGTGTATTTGGCCAATGTGGCTCATCTCTTTCTTCTGGCTATGCGTGCCACGAAACGCACTGTTCTTTTCCTGTATGATGTTGTATGAATTCTAACCACTGTCCTTTCCTCTTGTGTATTGTCTATTTCTCCTTTAACCTTAAGGAATTTCATTTCGCCTTTGAAGAAGAATATTTGAAAATTCATTGTTACTCCATTCAAAAATGGAATAAAACTTGCAAAATTTATCAGTCGTACCAGGGTTCTTTTGACGGCCTTTACTGTGGCGAAGCGTACCTTTAATCAGACTCTCATGAAAATTGGAGTATTTTTAAAGCAATTCACAATTGTATCGTAATAGAATGATAAAGTTCGAAGAGGTTCAAAGTTCGAGGAATGCTTTCCCTTCAAAGAGAATGTTAGCTCTGGCAAACGTTCGAGTGTAGCGTGGCGGCTGTATGTATCGTGTTATGGCCTAAGAGCTTCATTATATAATTCCGGCCATAAAACCACGGTGCCTGACAAATCCGTCTTACGAATGCATTTAGTTCAAAAGGAGGTGAATTTATGGTGTCTCACTGCAATATAAGTGGGTGGACTGACCCACCTCCTAATAAGTAACAGCCAGTAATTTCACAATGTTGCTTTACAATGAAAGCGTATTTAGGTTATGAAAGGCATATTGAATTACAATGACGTGATGATTTTATTCCGGACTGCCGAACAAGGGATGCAACTTATAAGGTCGCAAATAATGTTAATCGTTGCGCTTAAAAAGTTACCTTAATATTTGCATCTTTTTTATTAATTAGAAGATGATTTTTATAATTGACAAGATTTTATGTTTTTCAAGCATCCATTGTGAAGTTGTCCTGGATCTATTTAATCATTTGAAAAATATTTCATTTTTCAAATGATATTTTGATTAATATTTCAAAGATTTATCTTGTTTCCTGCATGTATGAGCTCTGGTACTTCAAAACATTAATGGCATAATAATTCTCTCAAGATATGCAATAATATTCTACTAGAAAATTAGTCTGAACTTTCATTTCTCTATTTCGATTGCAGTATTTTTGAAAACTTGAAATGATGTGTTCGACAAAAATGTGTGTCTGTTTCGCCATTAGTTTTATTTCATCAGTAGCAAGTCTCGCCGCCGCAGGAAGTTACAACGAATGTAAAATTGTGGAGAAATACGAATCAATTGTCGTGGATCCGCCGCAGCATGTTGACAAAACACATGCCAAAGCTTTAAGATGGGCTCGGCGAGAATCGCAGCCTAAATCTTTCGCCAAAGTATTATATCTTCTCACGAAGATGTGCTTTTACGACCCAAGTCTCTTTGTGCCCTTATCGTTATCCTAGCTCGCTTTAAACTCCCCACACAAACATTGAGAATGGCGCAGGTCTCAAAGTTTGCAGAGGTAAAACCTTTCTCGCACCTTATTAAAGGGTTGCTATTTGTGGAAGTGCAGCCAAGTAAGCTCTTTAAAATCGACTAAAATAAGGGTCAACAAGAGAAGCCCTGGGTGGGTAGATCTGAGTCTTGCATGCGCAACCCTTACATTGCCCAAAAAAAGAGTTAATGCTTGAGCTGTACGACAGAAATGTCCTCTTTCCATTTGCAATTCTTGAGGGTAATTTGTGATAACTGAGGCGACAGCAAAGTTTTATTTTATTCCTATCGTTATGGAACTTATTATAGTAGTTGTGTGTGTGAGTATGTATGTACAAACACACGCATGTACACCTCCCCCTACCAAACGGTACCACGATACAGTTATTTGCCTCTCCTGATAAAAAACAACCTTTCAACGAACACTACAATAAATTCTTCTTTAATTTCACATACCTCTTCCTTCCCTTCATTCTATCCATTATGGCTAACCTATTTATTCGCCTTCCATGATTGTCTAACGTTCTCTCTTCTTTAGCTGTCTTCAACATTTCATTTCCGATTAAAATCTTCTGATTCCATATTTCCTGTATTCTCTGTATTTCACCCATGCCTTGAACTATAAAAGTCCTCAGAACAATTGGATGTAGATTGCATTGTATGCATGCAGAGATATTACGTAGTTGCCTAGTAATAATGAATGCATTCAATCTCGACGCTTATCGGGTGATTCTCCCTCGACCAAGTTGATTAGACCTTAGTGAGCGGAATCTTTTACATCGCAGTGTTTCGCGGGATAGAACCGAAGTGTGTAATTTAGGGAGCTTGCGACCCCTCGTACGAACTCCGCGTGCGGGAGCCTTATCCCCACCCCTCCCAAGGGTCCCTCGCCCCGTTATCTTAGGATGAGAAGGGAAGAAGGTTGACCACCCAGGGGAAAGGTAAAACGACGAGCGTGTGGCCACATTGATCCTTCGATTTCATTCCTTTCGTGGTAGGCGGGGAAAAGCGCTCTCGTCGATTGGTCTCTCCGAGCGAATTCCCCCAAGGTCCCTCACGAAAGAATGAGAGAAAAAACGAAACGACTGGAGAGAGTTCATCTCCTTGTCGTAGGATGTACCCCATTTCTAACGTCAATTGGATCATAAGGATCTTGGCCGGATATAGAATAAATTGAGCAATGTCTTCGGGTATTGTGAGTTTTTTCAGCGGCGCAAATGGATGATAATGAGGCGGGGAAATTATTAGCTGCTAAAGTTTTGAAAACTAAAACGAAGTGTATGAAGTGAAAGAAACATTTCACGGTGTACTTTTTTTGCATATATTCTGATAAAACATTTTTTTCTGCAGGCACGCGGATGTTATGAATATTAATTATCTTTTTTTAATTCAATAGAAACTGAAGTCACATAAATTCAATGGAACGGTAATGATGATGCGCCGATTAATGCTCTTAAAAACACTGAAAAAACGCTATTTATGTTTTTCACTGTAGAATTTTGTGCATTTTTTTAGCTGTCTAGTGATATCATTTCGCGGATAGTTAGATGTAAGGGTTTGCAATTAGTTGTATTTGTTGTAATACATATACAAAATGACACAGGGTTGCAATGCATTATCAAACATTTTATCTCCGTATTGATTTGCGCAGGTTATGAGCGCGCAAGTGTACGGATATAAATATTGAATGGCACAAAATGAAATGAAGCTGATATTTACTCATTTTTTAGAAAATTGATGCAACAGGTTAAAAATATATCCCTATAAATTTTTGGTAAAATGGACTTTTGATATGGTAAAGGGTTGGACGAAGTGAAATGCTGGAGAATGCAACAGTAAGCTAAGGTTCTCCCACGAATTCTGGGACTTTACTGTGGAATTTTGGTTCCAATCCGATCTGAAGCCCGTTTAATGACGTCATGCAATCGTTAGACGGGCCGTTATTTAAAATGCAAAATTAATAGGAGAGGGTGACGAATGACAAAGTTTTTTACTTATTTTATGGGGAGAGAGGTCGTTCCTTCGCATTGAGAGATACTGGAATGTTTAAAGTTGCAAAGAAAGGGAGAATTTCAGTGAAAGAAAGAAAGGAGAGGGAATAAGACGTCATAAATTTAGAATACGATTGATGAGCTAAAGATGAAACGAGGTAATGTATCAGCAGTTTATATTTGGCATAAGTGTGTTGGAAGTAGACTATAAGATGAAATAGATTTGAGAGACCGTCCAAAATGTCAAGTTAATCCATAGGCTACCCTTGATAAAAATAGCCGTACACGATATATTGATAACCCACGTGGATGAATGAGCATGAGTAAGGCTGGCATGACTATAACCGTCAGTTAGTTCACCCTTATAACTGCGTAGGTTATACTATGTATATTTATGCAAATATTTAATATTTTCTCCCTGTACTTTTTTTAGAAAAAAATGGCTTTAACAGGCAGTGTATAAAGCATTTGGAAACTAAAAGCGGAGGACTCTATTTGTAAAATTAAATACCCCAAAGAATGTTCCTTAAAATACTCTAATAATATGCCAATTTTTTAACATTCCCTACAAAAAACAGAAAATGAGAATGATGTCTGCATTAATACTTAGAAAGTTTAGTAACATTTTGGAAGCTTATAATAAATGCTAATGCTCACTGAATCAACACAAATTGTTTGGGAGATATAGCAAATACGAGCTCGTACTTCGTTAAACATATTAAAAAATCAAGTAAGTATACTAGCGAAGATATAAGTAAACAAAATAATGTTAATACTTTTAGAAATTCTTTGTTATGGAAAAATTTATTCTCATAAACACATTGTCATTTGCAAAGGGGTAAAATTACCCTGCACATACTTGAAAAACTTAAATTTTCAATTAATATTTGAGGTATTTTAAAAAATGATCTCATTTCCTCTACGAAATTGACATGTCTAGTTTAAATTGGTAAAAGTCATTCAAATTGACTAAAATTCTCTTTCTGTTTCTTGGTCCAATTTTAATGACATATTCTGTGCCATAATTTCAACAATTATCTGCATAATAGCCAACCATGGTTTTTGAGCAGGTTTTTGAAATGAGATTCCCCAAATTTATATTAGAAAAGTTTAAGTAAAATGAAGAAATTCAAAGTAAAGTTTTCGAGAGTCTTTTTGTTCAATATAAATTCAATTGGTAGATAAAAATGCATTTCTGGAACTTCTACTTGTACTCTAGGCCAAGTTTAGTTGAACTCATTTGTTGCTAAACCGGCTTTCTTACTTTAAAAAATTTTATTTTTTCAAACCATGAGATTCAAAATGTGTTGGTTCTACCGTAGTTTATTGTAATCGCTTTCAAAACCAATCCTCAGTTAATAACTACGTCCACTAACCAGTGTATTGCAAAATTTTTAATTGAATCAAATTCACAAGGAAATCCATTCATGAAGGCCCCCAAAAAAACCAAATAAAGCTGCAGAAGTCAACACCATATCATTATAAGCAGTAGTCTACCGTGTTAGGGTAGGATTTTGATGGGCCATGGCACCACACACATTATTGTACTCTTAACCCTTAACTATGGTGACACAAAACATCTTTGCATCCCATAAAACATATTACACTATCTCCTTCGGTAACTCTGTTTACCTTTTAAATGTGTGTACTTCTCTCAAATGGAGTCAGAATTCCTATTTTTCCCTCTCTATACCTAGCCTTCCCAGAATTCTCCCACTGTTACAGTCTCTCTATCCCTAGCATCCATTTGTGTCCGTATCACGCCTAGAACTTCTTCGTATTCATTTCCTTTCGTATCTTTACTAAAAGTGCATGTCATAAAATGCAGTCTCTTTGTGAAAGTTTCTTTGCCGAACGCAATTTTTTTTAGTGTCCTTACTCTGCCCGCCTCCATATGAAATACGGCCGTGATAGGTGAGCTGTTCCACATTTTCTAGTTTATGTTCCCCAGTATTTACGACCAAATGTGTATATCAACATTAATATTTGGGCACCTTGGTGAGCCCACCCCTGAAAGAAGAGCCGTTAAGCCCCACCTGGAGGACAAGGGGAGTGGCAGCGTGGAAGTACGTGAATTATTCAGCTCGTGATGTATTTTCTCGCATTTTCTCTAATTGACGCATCCTTGGAATTCTCCGAAGAATATTCAATCAATAGAGAGAGGTGACTCCTGCAGGACGCTTCTTAATATGTACGAGTCCCGTGATGCCTTCAGATTCCTCGCAGGCGTGTCATCGCAGATTCTCATTTCCGTTCTAGATTTACCCGACGAATATGCCCCAAACCCTCTTATCGGATCCTTTATCGGCTCCTTTCACTTCCTCATATCTTATCTTTGGAGACTGTGTCACTCTGTACCTCTCCCTCACGCCTCCAGGTTTCCTTGCGTGCCCCATATTCCTCCCTGATCTTCCCTTTTCGGGCGTCGCACTGACACTCTATCTCCGTCTCGCTCTCAACGTTCTCTCCGTTCCGCTTCGTCACGTAAGAGGCGTCGGAAACTTAAAGTGAGCGATCGTGTTACCATGGGTACCTCAAAAACAGCGCCATTACTCACTTGACGTTGATGAGTCTAGAAACATGACGTCAGTTTCTGAGACCAGATAGTGGTGGTGGAGAGTGAACGTGTGCCTCCGCAACCGAAGTGGAATAATGCGGAGATGACACTGGCTCTCGCAGGGCATGTAAGATGACTGCAGTAGTGTAGCATTCGAAAAATGTAGTCAGCCAGAATGAATAACGGACTCACGGAATGAAGTACTTGCTAGGGAAGCGAGAGACAAATTTGCTGCGGAATAATATCAGGAGTTATCAATGAAATCGTTTTTTGTTTGTCTTTCCGCGATGTGTTTTATGTTATTGACAGGGGACCTCCCATATTCTGTCATATGAATTGTTTTGTGTTCCACAATGTTTTTGAATTAAAAAATATTGTAACTGCTCTTCATCTGTCAACCGCATAGGCCATACGCGCAGATCGCTCGTCTGCTTACGTAAATGTAGCTGGTTCGAGCTTTCTTAGTCTTGGGTAAGAGTTATTTTATATATTAAGAGATATTGGAAGTCAATACAAATGTTAAAATAATGCTAAATTCAGTGTTTCTATTACGAATTGTGGATTCGCATTATTAGTGAGTTGCTCAATTAGACTTTAGAAAAATCCAAGATATGGCGCTCGTAGCATTGGAAAAGATTTTTTAATAAAACTCATCTCTCACGAGAATGCTGTTGAATTTTTAAGTATATCCATTACGTGATATTTTCGTAGTCGATTGAATAAACACAGTTTTGTTTATTTAGAAAAAAGAAAAAAAGAGTTTCTTGCGGTGATAAACACGTCTGTAGAAGGCTTAACACTGAAATAGATGAAAGCTGAGTTGGATGAAGTTCATCGTACATCTACTCTTGTAATGAATAACTGATCGTAGCACTTTTCCACTAGATAAAATTTATTTACGATCGGGTTTCGATGTATTACATCATCATCAGGTAACAAAATGAAGTTTTGTGCTTGTGGTAGGAAATGAGGGGAGAGAGGGAGGAAGGAGGAGGGAAATGGGGGGGGATAGAAGTAAGACGTGTACAAAGGATAGCGGAGTACAGGGTTTCGACCTTGCTAAAAAAGTACACATAGTCTTTAAGTGTGAAGTGATCCACTTGGGTGAATGGCGGCAGTCACCAATAACCCATAGGTAGCAGGGACGACGCCAGTAGGCGGGCCGAGGGTTGGAGTCCAGGCCAGGGGATTAGGCTCTTCTGGAAGGGTGGCGGCGGAGTCCTTACACTTATCATACACTGGGGTGGGGGGATCTACTCTTGTGTTTGCGACCGACTATTTACATTTGGGTCAATGAGCTTAAACGTGGCCGTACGTCCACAAATGATGAACGTCGTGTGTAATGTCCTGCGGCAGTGGCTTCCTCCGAAACGATTGAAAAAAATTACGAAATGGTATGAGCCCTCGGTGAATCAAAACTCGCGAAATATTTGAGAGAACATGCTTATTACAAGCTATCGTGTTTTCAATTTTGCACGCAAAATTGTTAATGAAAAAAATCTCGGAAAGACGGGTTCCGCGTTTGCTCTCAGTGTAGAATTAACGCAATCCTGTGGTCCATTCGGATACTAGTTTGGGGCTTTTCCATCGTAATTCTGGTGAGTTTCTGCGTCGATACAGAGCTGTGAACGAAACACGGATGCGCCGCTACACTCCATGGACAAAGGGACAGTCAAAGTAGTGGATTTAGGAAGTAGATCCGGCTCCGAAGACGTCGAAGACGGTGAAATCTGCCCGAAATGGGTAATGACCACGGTTTTTAGAATGCACGAGGAATCATCTTCATCGACTACGTGCATGTGTCACGTCAAACGACCATCCTATTCAATGAATTCGGCTGGGATATCATCGATCACCCTCCTTACAGCCCGGACGTTTCCCCCAGCGACTACCACTTGTTTCCCGCTCTCAAAAAACGCCTTGGAGGACAGAAATTGAAGTCAAACTAGGAAGTGCAAGAAGAAGTCGTCAGTTGGCTTCGTGATGCGGCGGGAGAAAGGTACGACGCCAGTATTAAAAAGCTGGTTACATGGATACAAAAAGTGATTTATCGTCAAGGCGACTATGTAGAAAAATAGCTAAATGCTCAAGCTTTCCAACGATGTACCCAAAGTTAAGAATAAATTTGATTTTTCATGAAAAAAATAGGGGAATTTACTTTTCGGATCACCCTCGTATAGTAGAAAATGTCGTCACCAACGTCATTAGGGCATCAATCTTGAAGTCCAACTTAGACTTAGAACAGACTGGGCAGGAATAGCGTCTTCGTTGGAGTGCCGTTGTTGGGGCGTGATTAGCGATAATGGAGGAAGAATCACGATGCCTAATTTAAAGTCCCTGCGTGGAGTCTCCATTTGCCATCTTCATTTCGGTGGTGATGAGAAATTGGTCTAATTAGCAGAGCTCCCCCGTTAACTCCCTTCGTCAATTTATATGCGTCGAACGTGAACATGGTTCTGGTGATGTATTCATTGGTAGACTGTCGAATAAGAAATTTTGAAGACGGGTTGTTGCCGCCATCCGTATCGTGATTGTAATTTTTCATCTTGGGGGTGCTGCGGCCAATTTTTTTCCCTCTTTGTTTAAGAATCAAGTGTTTTTTTCGAAAACAATTTATCGTACTGGTCTAATTAAAAAAATTAATTTTGCACTATCAATTGGCGGGACTTCAATAATCTCCGACCTATATTTTTTCTGAGCTAAAGGCTTTCTAAAAATTGGTTTGAAAATACTTCATTTGTGGTCCCCAAAGCATACAAAGTAATATAGCGTTTTTCTGGGGTCCTAATATCAGTATATATTGAGGTTTACCGTATTTGATTGCTGTCAATAAACTTGTTACAATTGAGCATGAGTGCTTTCTTTTTTTACAGTGGAATTTATAGTCAGTAAATTCCATGGAAGAGTTAATTACGCTGATGCCTCAAGTATAAGATGCAATAAAAGTGAAAAAATGGCTTTTTAAAACCTTAGATTCTACAGTGATTAAGGTCTTATGACTCCGATTAATTTTTTTGTCTTGGTATACTTTGGCCCTCCGAAAACATGCTGGAAATAAAACAGGAACCATAAGAAAATTTCTTTTAGGATATTCTATTAATGATAAATGAACGTTCACTCTTCAAATTCACTGCTTCACAGGGAAATCTTTGTTTTTTCCTACTATACTGTAATTTTTATGACTTCAATTCACTACTATGGCCAGGCAAGACAAGAGATCTCATCAGTGGTGCCTGCGCCGTCCTCTCTCTTTGAAGCAGACGGAGAACTTGGCTCAAGACATCCGTCCGTGAGGCATCAAATCAAGGAAATACGATTTGTTTTATGTAGTCGAGAGTGATGTGATTGGAATAAGTGTCAGTGCAACATGCATGGTGTATGCAAAAGATTCGATTTTCGTGTCGAAAATTGGCATGCACATCAGGATGCTTCGACCTTGCTCCCAAGTTTTTTTGCCTTATTCGTATTTTACGATGTCACCCAATTTCCCGTCTCTCAAACTCCAGTGTAGAGCCGGTGGTACGTGTTCCCCGTGTAAGTTCAATTTGTCCCGGAATCACAAACTGCTTTGTCGTCAAAAAATCCTTTCATACAGAAGCATGATTTTGTGTTTTCACTCTCGCATAGAATTCAGGACTTCTGCAAGCAAAGATCTTTATTTATTCTCCCAGCATGGTAACATTTTATGGTTGAACTAGCATATTGCTAACTGAGAGGGATATTACTTTGTTTACATCGCTTAGTATGTTACACTCGAAGTGATAATACGTCTTTTTATAAAAATACTTATTCTGTTTTCTAGATAATTTATAAATTCCAGTAAGCAAAATAAAAATTTTGAAGAAGGGAAATATTCACTCCTACTAAAACGACAAGAGGAAGGACACTAGGTTAGCAATCATTCTTTATGATGATTCTTCTATCCTTAATGATATTGTACCTCCTGTCCGTCAACTTATGTGTCGTGTATTTCTCCTTTGGTGGGTGAAACAGCCCCCCTGACGCCATCTCTTGGCCAAAGAATCGGGGAACTTGGTTCCACAAAAGACCCGCAGATCTCTTTGTAAATTACGTTTCCTCGATAGCTCAAGTGGTTTGAGCATCGGGCCGGTAAGTGGAAAAATCTGGAGTTCAAGTCCCGGTCTAGGAAATATATTTGCACTTGTGATCGGCTCGATTCCGCCTTCCCCACCTCACCTGTGTTCGTACTTTTTGTGTACCTATTCCTTTTCCTTGTATCTATTTCCATGTATATAAATGTATAGCAATGTATATATATATATATATATATATATATATATATATATATATATATATATATTACACACTCACAAGCTATTAATTCTCGAAGGAAAAGAGCAGTCGTAGAAACTGCACTTCTCGTTCCTGACACTGTTACACGAATATCGTCCCGTTTCCTTTGAAATACGACTTTTGTATTTCCTATTGTAATTGCCCACTTCAAGTATTACACGGGTCATCGATCTCTCTCTAGAGTGGAACGTGCATTTTCATAAATAGCAGGGTAGGGATTTATCGTCAAGGAAGAGCGTGGTCCAGATACGTGCTGGATTCACGGCGACCCATTAGGAAGAGGTCACGGTGGCGAGAATGGCAGGAACTGCTCCGACTTTTCCAAAGGCACCGACGAAAAGGGAAGAAGTAAAGAGCACGAATGCATCCGCCCCTGGGGTTTCCTGCCTGGTCGTACGGAGGGGGGGGGGCTGGATTGCAATCCGCCCTCGATGATGCATTCGCAGCACGAGGCATTCGGGACGAGGGCATGCGAAGTGACGCAATTCTCTCCAGGAATGGGCGAATTCTCTCTCTTTTTCTCCCCGCCGACGGCTGCATGCCGATCCTCAAGCGACACCACCCCCGCACCGAGCCCACGGGCCTCTTTTCGCGGAAGAACGCGCCCGCCAATTATACGAAAGACGCCCGCGGAATGTGGATGCTCGGTCGCCCGTCGGGAGGAACTCCGTCTGATCCCCGCGAAAATTGCCGCGACCGGTTCACATGTCGGCCTCCGGCTGGAAATGCAGTTAACGTTCCCTCTCTCCGGGGATCGGAGTGCATCCTGGGTATCAAGTGATAATGGAGATTATTTCTTTGACCAGTTTCACAAGTCTTTAGGAATGAGTCCTCACCGTAAATGGTATTTGTTAAACCTTGATGGTCGTGGTGGAATTGAATTAGTTTACATCACAAAAGTGAACACATGAATAGAGTTAATAACATTTAAATTAAACATGACACAAATATTTGTATTATTTAGCATCAGGAGTAGGCGTGTGTTACGGAGATAAGGGGCATTATCTGTTATTCCAACTTCCTTCGTTAATATATTTTGAAAAAAATTTAAATATGTTTGTTTTGCCTTTGGATAAGAAATATGCGAAGGGGGATTCATTTTGCATTTGATTTTGAAAATTTTAAGTTGGCCTGCGCGTTTGTAATTCTATCTTTCTCGGGTGTATTCGTCAGTGACTACTCGGTAGGAACATAGTTTTTATGTGCTCGACTTTGGTTTTAGCCAATTTTAATGATATATTTTGGTAGTCAAGTTGTTAATATCATATTTTTTCAATAAAACTGCGTGGTCATGTTCCTTATTAATTCATCAATTTTTTTCAGTCAAAACCTGGATGAAATTCTTCTTTTATATAATTGACTCGGTTTAAAATGCCGGTGTTTAGGTAAATATTTTATCTCTTAATTTTTAAGAAGGTTATATTTCATCATCCACACTATGAATCCACGAAATTTGTAGACACAGTTATAATGATAAAGCCTCTATGAAAGCCATTTAAGGGTTATGATGAGTACAACCTTTAATAACTCTATGTCACCGTTAGGTTCATTAAAGTGTCCTATCATGAAAAGTGTAGAAACTTAAGTTGTATTAATAAAAATGAAAAATGGGTTTCACAAAGGTATTTTTATTAATTCTGGATTAGACGAATTTGTATAAAATAAAGGTTGAAACCGTTTCCTCAGCAAACATTTATGATTTTTATGTACCCTTTATGTCCTCCAATGCATCTCATTTATTAAATAAATACGGTATACATGGTTTGGATAAAAAGTGTCAGAATATATTTTCCCTGATGTGACTGTTCGTCGCAGCGCGTTCGCACAGTGCAGGCTCGGTGCTGGGGTGTCTGTCCTTCAACACGCGCCAAGCCCCAATCGCCCCCCGAGCGTTCGTTGAGGCTGTCGTGTTTTTAGTGGACTCCTGTCGAGTGACTCGGTGCAGGCCCAAAATGCAGCGAACGATTGAACAGAGGTACGTCATCAAATTTTGTGTTAGACTAGGGAAATCGGCCACGGAGACGTTGGGCACGATTTGCCATGTGTGCTAGGATAAAATCATGACAAAAACTGCAGTTTTTAAGTGACACAGGCTCTTCAAGGATGGCTGAGCGAGTGTGGAGGATGAGTCCCGCGCTGGACGGCCGTCGACGTCAAGGATCGACGACTACGTGCAACGTATGTGCATGAAGTAGTGAATTCAGACCGTTGGTTAAGTGTGCACATGATCACAGATAGTATTGACATTGATAAGATGACAATGGACACCATTGTCACGGAAAATTTGGCGTTGCGGAAGATCTGCGCTAAACTCACCCACCCAGACACCCAGTGCACCTAGCTACACCTGCTCCAAGGTAATCGACTACTTCACGAAAAACTGCATCGCGACGATTCCTCGACCCCCTTACTGACCTCGACCCTTACTGTCCCGACTTGGCACCACCAGACTATTCCCTATTATTAAAAGTGAAATCCTCCTTCGAAGGACACCACCATGGGGCCCTAAATGCCGTTATAGAGGCTTTTACGCGTACTCTTAAGGGCCTTCCGGAATCTGCCTACCAGGGATCCTTCGAGTTGTAGAAGAGCCACTTGGTAAAGTGTGTTGACGCTCAAGGGATGTGCTTTGAAAAATTTTGAGGCATTGTGGTAATATCTGAAATTTTTCCGAAACTATTCGAAATACTTTTTATGCAAACCCTGTATCCACTCAAATTTCTCATCCTGTTGTCGTAGTGCTATCACTATCATCTCTTCCGGATAAATCGATTGTCGGAAAGACATCACAAAATCCTAAAAGACGCCTGTTTAAGTGCTTCTGTCACCTCTTCTTTGCTAAGAGTTTTTAAAAATGATAATGAAAATTAGGATGTTATTCGTACGAGATGTAATATGTAGTCCTCGCAAAAGCAGATTCGTCTCCGAGACTATGAGAATGCTAAGCACCCCGGAAGAGTCTAAAGATATTATTTTCGTATAAATAGATTTGCTTAGTCGTCTCAAAAGGTGCAGAAGATTTCCGCTACGGTGGAAGTCTTAAAGTCTCCCTATCGTCGAAGTTTTACCGATGAATTCTTGTGCAAGTCGCGTCACTTGCGTCGGTGCGAGATTTGCGAATGCTCTTCGGTCGTCAGATTTAGCTGTGCTAATTTTTAGTTTTCATAATTATGCCCGCTCTTGGAAGCTTTCTCTCCTCTTCCTTGAAAAGTATTTCCCGGGTGAACATTTGTGGGAAAGGGAAGAGAAAAAATGTTCCATCAAGGAATTACTTCACCGAAACGGAAATATCCACGGGAGAAGCCGCAGGCCATAGAATACGAGTATTGTTTCTCGTATTTGTTACCGCGCGAGATGATAGGGGAAGAGTTTAAGGGTAGAGTGGGATTGAGAATCGAGTCTGGGTATATTTGTGAATGAAATATATCGCTGGAAAATCTTCTGATATTTCTCTCTCTCGTCTTGGTCGTCGGTACATAACGAATGGCTTTAAATATAAAAAGTTTATTTGAAATTTAAAATACTAGTGGTGAAACAAAACAAAAGTTTGTTAGATATCCGGTAGTAGTCGTTTTAGGGGAATCGACCGACGGCTAAGGTCATTAGCGCCAATAGAAATGGATGGGAAAGGAATGGCGGAGAGAAACTCGGCGTCGGTATTAGCCTACTCTATTCGAAAGGCGCCAACGGGTCCGTAGTTAGAAGTCCCATCCGACGGACGGTGTACTCGCTCAAAGTGTGCTCTCCACAAAGTACCTCAAGTAGGGATCGAGATACCGCTGAAAAATATCTGTCGTCTCCAGGATTTCAACCCAGGCCCTATCGGTGGGACGCCTGTACGTTAGCCACCGCGCCATCCCGAGGCCCATGCACCTGGAATATGCAATTAATCTTCATAGCACGGCAAACATTTGCGAATCAGACACTAAACATTGGATCAGTAGACACTAGAACTAATAGAATCAAGGGCTCTTTTATTCGAGGGCAATTCGTACCACTGAAACCATCTCTTACGGGATAATATCCTTTCTAATATCTCAACCCTTTCCGTTGCTACTTGAACTCTTCACCTGCATCATAAGGTGGCTTAAAGGGTATATTGATAGATATGTTTCCTATAGATAAAGGGTGGAATCACGGAAGAGGAATTGCGTCGCATAATTATTTGCTTTCTTTTTTTCTTAATTCCTCCAGGTAGGTTAATACCCGGGTAATCTTTATGAAATTTACGGTTAAGTGGAACAGTAATCATTGATCGAATGAGTTCAGAGTGAAACGACTGATTCAGTCGACCTAAATCATTTCTTAAGGCTGATCCTTAGTTTTCTTGACTGTCTTTTAGTGCTGACCCATTTTAGTTCCGATGTCCTCTCGGCTACAAGTTCCTAGGCAATTGAACCACCCTGTCGAGTTGTCGGTTCGCCATCGCCTTTCGCGAAGTTTATCGCATTGTGGTTCTTCCGAGATCGGAGGATGGGTATCAACATCGGGACGTCCGTCGCACCGACCGACGTGTAACAGGAGAATCCCATTCCGCGTTTCCTTTGTTATTCCTCCTCTCTCTCTTTGTTCCGGCTTGTTTTCGCACGTGCCAATCCAATTGGCTCTCCCATGCGGGAATCGATCGATTGGGAGGTCGAGTCTTTGAAAGGGGGACACCTTCTCTTCCCCCCACCCACCATTCCTCCTCCCCTCGTTCGGGTCATGGTTTTTGCCGGCTGGAGAGGAGAGGGGTAGTGGGTATGAGACCAGGGGTCCCGACCGTCCGCTCATTGTCTCCTTTTGCGGTACTGGTCGGCGGCGACGTCTCAGTACTCGTCTGCGGCGGATCAGTCACGTCTCCCTCCCCCCGTCCCGGTTGCGTTCATCCGCTCACCCGGGCCCTTCCGAAGCACGTGTGTACCTGCTCGTGGCTTCTATTTTGCGTTTAAGGTCAGGGCTCTCGCCACTCGATTCAAAATCACCGGTAACAATGCAGAATGCCTGCATGTGACTGTAGCTGTCATTCGTGGGTTCCCTCAGCTCCCTAGTTGACTAACGAGATCAGCGTGTTTGTATAGTGCGCTCGACGGGTAACCCTTGAAGTTTCAGGGTAATTTTTTTTCTCCTTAACAACCGTACCTCCTGAAGTATGCCATCCCTTTAGCACTTAATTTCGGATTTTATTTTCGCCGAATTGAAGTTGGGAATCTGTATTGTAATAAAAAAAGGATTCCTTGTTAATTCGCAAGTGTTGTTTTGGTAAGGTTAAATGTTCATTCATTGAGAGAAATTTTAATTTGCTAGTAACTATTATTAGTTACTGATCTGGCGGTCCCCAAGGGCTAAAAATGTGCAAGAAGCTGAAAATAATTGGTTTTCCTTCAGTTTGTTTTGGTAGAAGAGGATTAATCACGAGGGAAATTGGCTATCAATTAAACAATCGATCTGCATTAGGTGTCCAACGGAGTTCTGACATCGTGAACGTTTAACTGAGAAGATTTCAGATCATTGAGAAAATTTCAGGTAAATGTTTGATGAAAATGAAACAATGGACACGTCCTTAGTGCTATCGCCCCTGGGTTGTTAATCAAATCAGAAGTTAATATTCAGCATTTTAATGTGATTAATTAAGGAATACTGCGGTTTGGCTTATATTTGAAGTCGAAACAATAATTTTCACTCAATTGTGTGTTGTTGTATCAGGCTGCAAATAAATAAATATGCATACAATAGTCCAAGCCGATAGAACGCGAACAAGTGATGGAGGAAATTATATGTACTAACCCCTAATCCCTCTTATACCCTTATATATTTACCATTATTTTCCAATGGCCATTGACTCTAGCGTTTTGAATCATTATTCGTTTTTCATTACCTTTACGTATGTGCTGTACATCTTGAAGAAGGAGACATTTGAAAACCGATCACAGCAGTACTTTCTAAAGCATATCCGTTTTCGCCCTAAATGAGTCCGCTTCGCTGTGAGTGAATCAAATCTGAATGCCTGGAGGTACATAATAAAATTTCGTCTCTGAAAATTCTAGGTAATCGCTTCAAAACTTTCAAATTTGAAACTGAAAAATGTTTGCTTTTTTCCTCAAAATTTTGGAACGACATGCTCCCTTGCATAAAAAACTGTTTAAACACGTGCATCGGCGGGAGGAGTGAAAATAAATGCAAATAAATGAAAGTAAACAATGAAATAATAATAGAAACATGTGCTATTACGTTGGGTGTAAAAAATCAATTCGCCTTACTCAAACTTGCCGTATTTATAATTCATTATTCACCGGTAACATTTTTTGCATCAGTGATGCTCAGAAGCTAAATACAAACATTTCCTTATTTTTATTCCAACAAAACTTCGGCTGAGTAAATATTTTTGGAGTGAATTTTTTAAAATAATAAATCAATAAATGGAAAATGTACTGGAATAATTATGGTATGTGGTTCATTAATTCATTATTGCACTACCTATATGCATATATGTATTATTTCCTGGATCCCTTCCGTGGTCTATGATTCTCCCACACAGTAAACTCCGCCATTGATTTAATTATAAATGGCATTTTTGGGATCAGTGGGATGGTGAAAGGATATTTAGGTTCCGGGGCTGCCGCAAGCACACCGTCGCTCCTCCTGCCTCGCTCATCTCTCCCCCCATTTATTATTCAACCCACGTGGTTATGGACCGACCAAGTTAAAAAACTTTTGAGTTCCCCTTCGATTTTGCGAGGTGGCGAAAAACTCTTTGATGGCCACCTTGTGGCAAGGCGATGTGTGTGGTTAGAGTTCGCGACGCCCCTTGTGGAGCGTAATCTCGTATTCTTCCCTTCAACCCTCCCTGGAAAGGTAGCCCCCGTCGCCCTCGTGGTAATCTTGGCGGTGATGCGGGTACAATTTCTCGGAGAATGGCGTTCCACCGGGCGTAGCGAGGCTTCCGACACCTCGCCCATCCATCCCGCATGCCCCAACCCTCACGGTATAGTCGTTTCAGGGTTGTCGGAAGGCTTTGGGTCCCCTTGGTTTGATGCCATCGGAATATGAGAGTGATATGGTGTCGGTTTCCGCGAGAACCGGCTGAGAGTGACTCATGGTATGCGGATTTTAAAGAAGCGAATGGTGATTTTTTCGCGTAATCAGTTTAGGATTATTTAGCAGGTGCTAAGAGGGTCATTAGATGGGGATTAGATTATATCACAGTTTTGCATAGACTTACTATTATTTAATCGCAATTGATGGATGTTACGGAATCTTAAAGTTTACGCGGCATAACTTAATTTCTAATTTTATTTAATGTTTCCAAGTGATGTGGATTAGGCTTTAATTTATTCCTGTTCCCATTTTCTCAAGTTTGTAATTGTAAATGAAATGTTCATCTGAAACCCCATTTATTCCGGCTCTGTCCCAAAAATAAGTAGAAAAATCCGGGAAAAACATTTATTGCAAATCAAAGTACAAATTTCTAAAATTATTTAAAATGACACCCTTGTGCGCCGACTCAGCAATGCCAGTGCTTCTGCCGTCGAGGCACTCTTCCTAAAAGGCGTCGACGAGAACCACGTTCAGACACATCATCGCGGCCTCTTTTATGGTATCTAACGTTCCAAAATGCTTACCTTTCGAGCTCTCTTTTATTCCAGGGAGCATGTCACGAGTAAACGCTCTCTATGCCAAGCTTCCTAAAATTATTGGATCAATCTCTCCGCGGTCCAAGAGGTCACGTGAGATTGTCGCACGAGCAGCCTCCTGATACTCCGACAGCACCCTGGTGGCCATCTTGACTTTCACCTTCCTCGTGGCTAAATTTTCAGTAAGAATGCGATGCAATGTGGTTTTTGGAATACTGCACTCCTCTACTAACATTATGTCACTCAAGCGTCGATCGGAATTGAGCGTATCTCTCACTCCTTGCATATTTTCGTCGTACCTTGTCGTTGATGGATGTCCATAATGTTCTTCATCGTCAACCTCCTCTCTTCCATACCGGAGCGTCTTATACCAGTGGACAACCATTCCTTGCTTTATCTTCTTAAACATCCGTAACCGTTGTGGCCCCCGAACGTGATTTTCCGAGCAAAAGGCAAAATTTTATCTCGTATCGTTGCTATATGGAACGTGGCATCGTGAATTTGTCAGGACCCTCGAACTGTGGTGCAGTTCATCAGCGACATTCGCGCCTTTACGGCCCGCAGGCAACTGAAGAAAATAGTTTTATATGAGTATTGTGTTGAATCGGTTGAGATGGCGACTTTCATTTAATGTTTCATAATGATATATGCCTTAATTATCGGGATCCAATGTAAAAAAAATCGTTTTTTTGCTTGGCTCTCATTTACATACATCACATATGAATCATAAATTTACCAACTTCAGGCATTGATGTTGTGTGCCACAACTTAGCGTCTATTAACATATCTGGCCTATACGCATTTTAGGACATATTTAGGTTTGTAGCCTTCGTTCCTTCATTATGTCTAGTATCAAAATGACGATAGAAAATTCTTTGTTGTGTGTTTTCTACTTTATTCCGCTTTTTTGTTTATAAATGGATGGATGGCCGTTGTCATCGCCACCGTTATCCTTTGTTCGTTAGTTCACATGTACAGTCTCATGTGCTCTGTATTTATTTAAATTTACTGGGTGGGAGGATACAATATTGTTTTAATAAAAATCATAGATAGAAATTCTTTATTGGGCAGAGTTCGTTTTTCTAACCTTAATCTCGCTGGATGTTTTTCGGTGAGGTATCGTTGATATTTAAGTTATATGTTATTAGGTGCATAGATGGCAGAAATGGGGGGTCACTTCAATCAGTCAAGTAGATAACTGCGAATGAAACCAGTAATCTCGTGTCATCGGATAATTTCGTCATTAATTTCTTCTTTTATATTCAGGAAATACCATTTATTTTGTATATTGCGCAGGAGAATTATATTATAACGGTACCCAAAGATATCGGAGCTATTAATTTTATCTTAATAAGTTGCCTCCATGTAGCCATAATTCACTAAGTAGCGACATGGCTTTCAGCTAGTTTCAGCGTCTGAGATAGTTTTGTACTATGTATGATGCAAATTAGCATCGGCAGGTGAATGACATTTTATTGTTTATCGTCTCACACATTTAAGTGTTTTAATTTGCATGCGTTCGTTCAAATTACTTAATGTAATCAGTAATAACCTGGTGCGGTGACGTCAGAAGTTATTTATTGTAATATGCATTTGTTACATTTAATTGTAAAGATAAGTTTATCTTTTAGAACATGTAGTCATAAACGGGAGCTAGGTATTACAGTGGGTAGAGCGCGGAGCTACCAACTGGAGGTCCCGGGTTCGATTCCGGGTGATGCCTCCGGGAACCCACATCTAACCTATGCTGTGTGATATTTCGGTTACCAGATCTTCATGGGAAACCACAGGTGGCCCAATGAAATGAACTGCACCCCCTGTCTGACGCCTGAATTTAACATGCCATAATTACAATTTAAAGGTGATCTCTACCCTTGAATTTTAATTCAACCTTTAGGGATGATAACTTTGGTTTGGTTGGCTCTGTTTATAGATGTAAACACTAGAAAGATGTTGCGTTTCCGAATTCTTCATGCCTTGCAGTTAACGTCGTGTTTAGATTCATAAATTTCGAAGGTGCACATGAATGATTTTCAATAGCAACAATGATCAAAAATGCTTGGGAACTTCTGTCTCAAATATTAATATTCCTCATACAGGGTTCGTCCGGAAAATAAGTGTACTGACTCCTGGGCTGGGCGCGCCGCTCCAGGCGCGCCCAGCACCGCTCTGACGGGCTGCGATTGGAGGGGGGTATGTTGGCAAGCGACGCTGAAAAAGGCAGTCGGCTCTGAGCTGTGGTGTAGTGAGGAGCTCTGTTAACGCGAACCTCCACGCTCGACCCACGTCACGGAACGCGATGCCGAAGTTTTTGGAGCAGCGTTATTCCATCAAATTTGCGGTAAAGCTTGGGAAATCGTCTACCGAAACTGTCGGTATGATTAACCAGGCTTACGGGGAGTCAGCCATGTCCAGAAACATGATCTTTCGGTGGCACAAGATGTTCGTGGAGGGCAGAGAAGAGGTCGACGACGAACCACGGCCTGGACGCCCATCAACGACACTCACCGACGAAAATGTGCGAAAAGTTCGCGATGTACTGAACTCTGATCGTCGTCTTAGTGTTCGGATGATAGCAGAGCAGTGTAATGTGCCAAAAACAATAGTGCACGAGATTATATATATATATATATATATATATATATATATATATATATATATATATATATATATATATATAATGGGCTGACACAACATAAGACAAATAGAAAAGAATAGACACATATAAAAGAACACTTACACGGTAAATTGTTCGAGCTTTCGGCCCTCTCAGGGGCCTTCTTCAAGAGAGACTGAAAATATGCTATGGATCAGGAGAGGGGAAAGAGTTATGGGCGTGGAGGGGAGGTGTGGAGGGAATGCTGGGAGGGAAATTAAATATGGCGGTTAAGGGTGGGAATTTTGAAGGAACGGAAGGATAGTATGTAGGCGGATTCACGAGTTCTCACCTCTATGTTGGTAGCTGAATCAGGTAGGGATTCTAGGTTGCTGAGGGAAAAACACTGGTCGAATGAAAGGTTGTGGGAATTAGCGTGTGAAGGGATAGGAAGAGAAGAGAGTGAGGCAGAATTACAGGAGTACCGGTGATTATTCATTCGGATGGATAAGGGGGTAATGCATTCACCTATGTAGAAGGAAGTGCAATGTTTGCATGATAAAAGATAAATAATATTTTTTGAGAGGCAATTAGCGTGGGAACGAGGTGGGGGGGCTATGAGGGGATGTAGGGAGAGGGGAGTAGGCATAATAAGAGGACAGGTTTTACATCGGGGGCGGTTGCAAGTTGGGGAAATATTGGGAAATTTGTCACGGGGGGGCGCCAAAGGGTTGGTGGATCTCAGAAGGTTTTTGAGATTGGCGGGTCGTCTGTATGCGATAGATGGGCATTGGGGTAGTAAGGATGAGGTCGCGTCATTGTCATGTAAAATTGGAAACAGTTCTTTAAGGAGGGTTTTCAGTCTGTGTGATCCGGGGTAATAGGTGGTGCAAAGGTTGAGTCCTGCGTCAGATGTGGGCTTGTTATTGTGTGGTGTGTGTGGTCGGGTGGAACGGTGGATTTTATTTCGTAGCAACTTTTCTGGGTAACCGCGTTTGAGGAGTGCAAGGTGTAGATTGGCAAGGTATTTGTTGAGAGTGGCTGTGGTGTTGCAAATTCGGTGTCCGCGGATAGAGAGAGAGTTAGGAATCGAGCGTTTCGTGTGTTGAGGATGACAGCTTGTGTGGTGTAGGTATTGCTGATGGTTAGTGGCTTTGATGTGTACTGAAGTAGTGAATTTGTTGTTTTGAAGTGAGATGTCTGTGTCAAGAAAGGTGATGGTGGAGTCTGAAATGGAAGAGGTGAATTTAACCGTGAAAGATGAATTTAAGGCGGATAAGAAGTTGTTGAGAGAGTCAGAGCCATGTGTCCAGAGAATAAAAATATCGTCTATGTAGCGGACCCAGAAAAGAGGTTGAAGGGGTTGCTGTGACAGGAAGGTCTCTTCGAGATGGCCCATGAAGAGATTGGCGTATGATGGTGCCATCCTCGTTCCCATCGCTGTGCCTTTTGTCTGTAGGTAAAAACAATTTTGGAAAGTGAATGCATTTTTTGTTAGGACGAAAGTGGCAAGATTGAGGAGAAATTCCGTTGAGGGGCGCTGGGGTAGGGGGCGCAGAGAAAGATAATGTCGGAGGGAGGATAAACCTTCTGCATGGGGAATAGAAGTGTAAAGTGAGGTAACGTCGATGGTGGCCATAAGTAGGTTGGGTGTGGAGGGAATAGAGACGGAATTTAGACGGTCGAGGAAGTGGTACGTGTCTTTCGTGAAGGAGGGCAAGGAGAGTACAAGTGGTTGTAGGTGGTGGTCAAGGAATGCGGAGATTCTTTCGGTGGGAGATTGTAACTGGAAACTATAGGACGAGAGGGGATGTTGGGTTTGTGTATTTTTGGGAGGAGATAAAACTGGGGTGTTCTGGGGTTTGGGGGTGAAAGTAGGGATATCGTGTTTATGTGGTTTATTTTTGGTGTAGGGGAGAAGGATAGGCCTTTGCTAAGAACGGATATTTCATTGTCTGAAAGGCTGGTGTTTGAAAGGTTTACAATGTCATGGGCATTGTCCGACAATTGCTCAGTGTCAGACAATTTACCGTGTAAGTGTTCTTTTATATGTGTCTATTCTTTTCTATTTGTGTTATGTTGTGTCAGCCCATTATTGTGCCGCTCGTATGAGTTTTTCCGGACAATCGTTATATATATATATATATATATATAAACAATTTTTATTGCTCTGGGAGCAAAGTCCCTTGGAGCAGAATACAGTTTACATTAGGTTTCGAAACCTATGGAGTGAAACTGGTTCTAAACTAGTGAAACAAGACATAATTTAACATCAGTTGAACGAAACATATTGTACAATACATACATACAAATACAAAGAACAATAGTTAAATATTTAGCCTGATAGAACAGTAATAAGGTCATTTTGGTAGTGTGGTAGACAGATATTCAAACATTTTCCTGCTGAATTGGGATGTGTTCCTGGATAATTTTACATTATTAGGCAAAGAGTTCCATAGTTTACTGGATGAAATACTGAATGACTTTTCATATATAGCCGTGCGGTATTTGGGAAGATGGAATGTTTTTGTAATGCGGGTTGATTTCTTTGTCGTACGTGAATTGAATATAAAATTTTCATATAAATATGAAGGGGTTTTTGAATTCAGAACTTTAAATAATTGTGAGGCCTTTTGAAGCATTCTCCTCTGATCGAGTTTTAACCAATTCAACATTTTATAGTAAGGAGTTACACGTTCATTAAAACGCATATTAAAGATGAATCGTAGACAAGAATTTTGGAGCCTTTGTAATTTTGTACTTAGCTCCTTATTCACATCAGCGTAGACAACTGAGCAATAGTCGAGATGTGGTAATACTAACGTTTGAACAAGCTTCTGGCGTAACGTTATAGGGATTAGGTGTCTGAAATGCTTCATTGTGTAAAGAGTTTTGTGAACTTTATTAGAAATGGCATTTACTTGCTCGCGCCAGGTTAAGGTGCTGCTTAGATAAACTCCTAAGCTTTTCACTGTATTTGAGTAATCAATTTGAATATTTAAAACACTTATTTTAGGGAGATCACTTGCGAGCAGCATATGTACATTGGCGGTGCTTCCAAAGATTATCGACTTGGTTTATTTTTAGGGAGCAATTACAGATGCGAAAAATTTGTGCAAAGTTGGTGCCGAAAGTGCTCAGTGATGATCAAAGACTCAATCGTTTGGAAATCGCGACACAACTTGCGGATCACTGCAAAAATGATCCACATTTTTTAGAGAACGTTGTTTCGGGTGACGAGACGTGGATCTTTGAGTACGACCCGGAGTCGAAGAGACAAAGTGCGGAGTGGCACACCCCATCATCACCCCGTCAAAAGAAAGCTCGCATGAGCAAATCTCGAATCAAGGCGATGCTCATTGTCTTTTTTGACAAAAGGGCAGTCGTCCACTACGAATTTGTACCTGAACGACAAACTGAAAATGCTGCATTTTACGTCCAAGTGCTCGACAGGCTTCGAAAACGAGTCGCCCGCGTCCGGCCAGCGATCAAAAACATCTGGCGGCTGCATCACGACAATGCGCCGTCTCACACCGCGCTTGTCGTGTCGGACTTCTTGGCCAAGCACGGCGTGGCAACGCTGCCGCACCCGCCCTACAGCCCCGACTTGGCACCACCGGACTTCTTTCTGTTCCCGAAGATAAAGAGGAGTTTGAAAGGAACGCGATACGGGACTTTGGACGCCGTCAAAGATGCCGTGACGACGTGTCTTCGAGAGGTTCCCGATGATGCCTTCGCGGGAGCGTTCCAGGAATGGGAACGCCGCTGGAACAAGTGTATCGACTCACAAGGGTCCTATTTTGAGGAATATTAGCTTAAGATATGTAAAAGTGTAATAATTTTTTTTCCTCAGCTCAGTACACTTATTTTCCGGACGAACCCTGTATGCATATTTCCTTCTGTACTTACTGAACGTTTTGATCTGTGAGCGTAAGATTTTAATTATGACTACCAAAGCCCGAAGTTATGTATTTGTGTTTTGTCATCACGCCTTGGTATTCAGAGTTAAAGCATTCTACGCTGAGGCCAACCGCCCTATCATTTTCCTCTTGAGTACCTTTCGGAAGGAAGAGAGTCACAGGCGTACCTTCCACTGGCTAGCGTCTTGCTGAGACGCACGGGGCCACCGAGAAATGTGCGGTCGGCTGGCATTAAAGGGTTGCTTATCTTCTTCCTCAAACAAGGCAATGACTGGCGTCGCCTTGAAGTCACCGTACATATGTGACGTGTTCCTCTTTGTTACCCGTCAGTTTCATCCGCAGGTGTGCCCTCTCCGTTTCTTGTATCTTCTTTCGAGTAATCTGGACGCCCCCTTGTCTGTTATTTTTGTTATTATTTCTCGTTCCGCCTCTGGTCGTTCGAGGAGACGCTTATTAAATGCGTTCCCTACGAAGCTCTTAGTTTCATCCCAATCATCTCTCTAACACTCGTTCAATTGTTCGGTTTGACGTCTGGGCGTTGATTTATTTTGGGTTTATGTGATGTTCCACGTCAAAAGCGTCAGTGCGTTCGATGCGCGTAATCTTTTTTATTTAGACAGTTTCTGTACTGGCCTCATAAGTTATGAAAACTACAAGAGATCCGTTTTGTGAAGAAATTGGGGTGATATTGCGGGCATATGCTGCTACATATGCTGTATTATTCTACGAAAAAACTCTTTGTAATGTTTTTGGAATTGTGTTCGGGTAGATGAGGCGAACTAAGTAGTTTTATTTTCGTAACGGAAATAAATGGCTTCTTTGTCAGTTTTAAATTCCTCAAGCTCTTTATTCTGAAGAGACGTTGAGTAAAAATGTCGATTGCAAGCGACGTACCTATCGTTTATGGTGTTACACTATCTTAGTTCAGAGTTGCCATGTCTAGAAATAGCCTCCTTTGTCGTTAGGGATAATGGAGTACACCTATATTCATCAAAATATTCGCAAAGGATCCTGCATCACAAGAATAAATTGGTCAAGTTCTCCTCTCAAAGTGCCAAATAACTCAGACATATTGCACTAAACCGGCCGAATAGTCCCTAGACAGAGTTGCCGA
The DNA here is from genome assembly GCF_022747635.1 of Hetaerina americana. NCBI lineage: Eukaryota > Metazoa > Arthropoda > Insecta > Odonata > Calopterygidae > Hetaerina > Hetaerina americana. The sequence goes on from NW_027286625.1 coordinate 14,942,267, forward strand.
CCCAGATTATTTAGAGGTGAAGAGCGCAGATCGAGGAGTGAATTAACACGGAGATAGTCAGTGAAAAATTAGCACTTTCGAATGCCGTGCACGCTCCGCGATGCAGAGCTCTGTGAAGGTAGGTCGTTGAAAAAGAATCTGGTTTGTAGCGGCAAATGGATTCCGGATATGCTTAGTGATTGAATCCCCACATCTTCCTCAACCTAGTTGGTAGAGGGCTAGCTGGTAAGATGCTGCTGTTTTCATTTGCAGATTATGCCTGCTTATTATTTGTGCTGATTGAATAACTAAAGTGCCATGCATTAAACCCTAGTTATTGTGATGAACATATTGTCTGGGACTTAATGGTGTTTTACTGACACACTGATTGACTGAATGTTTTAAGTGTTTGCGATAACCCATGGCATTAGTGTTTTTGTACACAAATTGGCCAAGAGACATGTATTCGGAACATTTTTAAAGACCAACCATGATGTTAGTATCTTATAATCTAAAGCATACTGTTCTTATTGTGCATGCAAAATTCTTTATTAGTTTACTTATGTTCTTGAAAAAAGGGGAACTAAGATTCAGAGGTTTCCCCAATTTACTGTGAAGTAAAATAGAAAGTGGACCCAGGAAACCATTGGTCAAATGGGTCCAAATTTTAATTTTAGTCCTCAGTTGCAAATTTTGGGTTTTTCTGTACCAGGAGTTCCGGTTTGGGAAGCACTGTTCTTTGAGCACCAGAAAATAGTGCAAAGAAATCACGTAGTTCATTTTTATAGGACTTTATGAATTTAATTTTTACGTTGGGCGTACATTGTACAGGAATTGGCCTAGTAACGAAATAGGTTGAAAGAATAATATGTTTTCCAAATTGTAGGAAGATTCTCATGTATATTACAGTTTGAACTTGTTGATGTAAGTTATGAATCTACGAGATCAAACGCCCTTTTCTATTCCATTATTTTTCAGATGCATTGTTAATGTATATTTTTTAAGTTTTTAATCGATCATTAATTTTTGAAGAATTTGAAACGAACCAATAACTTTTTGCTGTAAAAATTTTATTTAAACTCAGATCTTTTGGGCCGGCATTACAGCGGAATGTTCAGCTGAAAAGAGGGAGTGCAAAATTGTTAGATATGAGTGATATATGTTTTGCATTTAAATTTTACTGAAGACGAAAAGATCAAACTAGCCTAGTCCTTAATATATGAAATATTTGCTCGGAAGATCTTGGTAAGCCGAACAATTTTCAAATCCCATTTTGGTGGACATCCTAGATTAGGAGCATCTTGTTTTTAGGTAATCCAACTGGTCGGACTTTACGAAATAAGGAAGGTACCGGTACCTACTTTCATCCCTTTACCTGTTCACTTACCCTTATCACGATCTGTTATCGACCGTAGGGTCTTCTCCGTAAGAATCCATAATCAGGTAATTCTTCGGACCTTTTGAAATGACTTGCTACTAAGCGTTTTGTTTTACTCGCAGATAACTACCTCTCTTCAGAATATACGGCGTGTTTTTAAATTATACATATCTCCGTCCCCTTCCTTCTCTTTATCTCCTCATTGTCTCCTGGTGCAGGAGAGGACCTTTTGCGAGCACTCCCTCCAGGAGGGAGGGCTCGCTATGGAGGCTCAAAACCCTTTTCATTCCAAATACGCCCTCAAGTTACTAAGGGTTGGCCTCTCCGGACAGAAAGAACGCGGACGATGAATAATTCAAGGTTGCCCTGAAGGCAGTCGGTCCCGGCGCGTTCCACTCCACTCCTTCCTCTCTCCTTCACTTCCCTTTCCATCCCCACCCCTTCCTCTCCACTACTTCAAGTTTCCAAGGGCCTCATTCCTTCCATCTTTGTTCTTCCCTCGAGTTGTTTAAAGAAAGCCACGGTGCCGCGTCTTGCCCGAATTAAATCCGTCGATTTTCAATAGTCTCCTTCACGGTCTCATATAGCCCTCACTTCCATTTCTTCAGTCTTTCCACTGTAGCGAGAGGAGTGCCAATCTGATTCCGCACTTGGCTGTACTGTGGTCTTTGTGTTATTTTACAAAAATTATCTCTAGGGAGTTAATTGAAATTCCAACGCAGTAGAATGAGTAAACTTGAGCATCCGAGGCATAATACTTGTTTGGGCAGTCATATTGAACGACATTCGGCGGATACATTATATTATTTTGTAACTTAGGTGAATTGCATAAGCAGAGCGGAGTCTTTACGAGGAGAGATCTATTCGTGTTTATCGCATTTAAGGAGATAATCAATTCCGAGACGTTTAAGGAAGATTTAAAAAAAATGAGAACACCCTTATATTATGTAACATAGAATTGATCGTTCTACAGGCAAGGCATTAGATGCATTTAAGAGAATGTGATATAATATCATTATTTAGTGGTCCACCGCTTAAGTTTTTATGTGGAAATGATCATAGTATACCCTGCAAAATTCAAGTATCTAAACCTCACCTAACGAGATACAACCTGGCAATCTACACTAACAAAACCGCTGCTACAATTCTGAACACTTTCTCCTCCCTTCATTCACTTATTTTACTTCAGGTGCAAGAATGAAAAAGACACCTGGAACTGGCGAAAAAGCCAAGGAACTCCAGTGTTTTTTCCCCTAATTATCCCCGCTCGTTAATGAGGCACTGTACTTATTAATAGTACCAACGATGGGATTATAAATGTTGGTCTACCTTTTTAGGCAGGGTTTGAATGGACACAGAATATGAAAAGATAAATACCTTTGCCTTCCCTTACGAAACACAAGTTAACATCCGACTCAACAATAAAGCCTTCAATTCCGCATACTTCCTTCTTCCCTTCATTCTGTCCAACATAACTATTCTTTTCCTACCCCTTCCCCGCTTGCCTAATGTTCTCCCCTCTGTCACGGTCTTCAGCAACTCTCTAACATCGCCCACTATGCGTAGTATTCGTTGGTTTTCCTTTCTGTCTATATCACCTTATCCGTCCTTTTCTTAAGAAAAGATTAGTGGATGCCAGACAAAGCAGAAGTCAAAAGAAGAAGTGTTACATAAATTTAGATAAGTAATATGTAGACATATAATTGGTGAGAACAGTTGTAAGAGAAGCGGTGGCGGATGTGCCGGAAACAATGGAATATTAGACTATCATTGATGGATAGGCCTGTAATATGTATGTGATGATAATGTAGTTGTTAACTGTCATTATTATTGACGTTCGGGAGAAATTCTGTCTTGGTAGAGGTCATTATAGTATTAATAATTTTTGTCTTCAAGTATCACCGTCTTAATCATAAATTATTTCTATCAATTTCCTGTGGCAATTTACTTCAAAGAACCTTCGATCATTATCCCCTTCCTCTCTATTCTAAGACCAAGCTGTTCTTCTCATGTAATTCTTTGCCTCTCCTTTATCCTTTCAATAATGATCCTGTGTACTGATTTTTGGTGTGGGCAATTAAACTGATCATTCTATAGCCTTCACATCCTGATTTTCCCTTTTTTAATGGAAATAATATTGTTCTAACAAAGTCTTCGGGCCAAATTCATCCTTCATAAATATTTCGAGTGAGCCTATAAAAGCACTTGTCTCTGCGTTTTCTTGAACCCTTGAGATGCCGTGCAAGGATGTTATTCATCCCCACAGCCGTTTGTTTTCACTTGCCTCAATATATTTTCTATCCCGCAGACAAATCTGCTGGGACTTGAGATATTCTCTATGACGGCATGTCTCTATGTTTTTAAAGATACTGGTATAGCATCTTTATTATAAAGTTAACCTATGAATTTGTTTCTTCTGAATCTTTTTTGGTTAGATTTTTACTCGCACATTACCAGCTTATCTCTGTTAGTGCGCATAGAGTAGGGATTTTCCTTTCATACGTACATTAATCCCTAATCCTTTCTGTATATTTTATTACTCGTATATCTATTTAATCTCTGTGTACTTTCCATATCCTGCCACAAACCTTTCCATCGTACTTCCATCTCCCTATAAGTTTCTGGCCATATTCAATTGTTTACCTCGCTGTACTCTCTTCTTCCCTCAATTTTTTACGCTCTTCTATTGGCTTTTTAAAGACGCGTATGTATTTCTACCATTCTGTTGCTTTTGCCATTCGCTTTTGTCATTCTCTATTTTATCATTATACCACCACGCTACCCCCATCATCTTTTGCTTGAAGTATTCTCAATACCCCGAAATGAATATCGGCCTGATATTTCAGGTCTCTACAGCAACGCTTGCGGTCCACTTCTTTGTCTTTCTCCTGCTGCCCTCACTCCGATCGTGCAAGAGTGTAATTAATCTTTTGATATGTTTTGAATTTATTTTAGATTGCTTCATGTGGCTTTTATTTTTAAATGATATTCAAGGACCTTAAAACGAAATTAATTTCCTTGAGGTGATTCGCTGAAAAATTGCGTTCACGATAGATATCTGAATGGTTTTTTATCGTGGGGTGTGAAATGTTTAAGTCCTATCATTAAGGAAAACTATTTATTACCGGGTTTGCGAACGATATTTTCCAATGAGAAAATACATGCAGGCATTTTGTTTATTTTTTATTTTTGATGGTTCCGTTTAATTGTTAATATATTAGCGTACAATTCTATTTTAATGCTACTTTCAGCCGATAATTACTTTGCAACCGAGTACCTTGAAAACTATTGTTATTTCAATTTGGTTACAAATAAAATTCTTGATTTTGCCTTTGCCAATTTGCAGCACCGTACGCGAATACCGCTTTTTTGTGCTTCTTTATTTAATGAAACATTTTAGCGAACACCTTTTCAAAATTAATTAAACCGACGGTGGGGACAGTGTCTATTGGATCCCTGCGTTGACCTATAGATTTCGTGAAGTTAACCCTCGGGTTTTGAGGAATTTGTTTCGCATAATTTTAATTTAGTAAAAGCCAACTCTGGCTGGCGAAACTGTTGACCAACCTTATTAATTAATTTTTGAAAATAATAAATCAATGAATGTTCAATTCCAACCAATTGATTAATTTTCTCTCCAGTTTTCTCCTTATTAAAAGAGTAATAGTATGATTTAAAGCGGGGGTGATTGTATGATGGTAAATATATGAGGTTATGATTGGTTGCAGCGATAAAAACGATGGTACTCTCAATGCAACTGTGCTGTTAATAATGATCTTTCCTCCGTTGAAATGGCTTGATATATGGCTAAGGTTAATTCATAGTGGGTCTTATGTAGGGTGCATTTAACGCTAGAGGTTTATTTCATACATTCAATGCATTATAGGACTGTGAGCTTTAATTCGTGTTTTTTCGAAAGTCGAAAATTTATTCTATGGTTGTTAGGTCACATTTGCCTTTCGCCTCGATATTATTACGCTTTTTCTACTTTTAGTAGCGCATTATGTTAACTGAACTCTTCCATTATGCCCAATTACCTTTCAATAGAATCAATTCTTGATTTGATAAAATAGTAGTCTGGGCAATTTGTTGTTTATGTAATATTTAATTTGATTGGTATAAGTTTGTTCTAACGTAACTTTCATTTGGTCAGTATCGCTACATCAGGCCTAGAAATTTTATTTACCCAAGTAAAACTTATTTTCATCAGACTGGTAGCTTTCAACCAGCCTTCCTGCAGAATACTTAACATACCGCAAGACGTTGGGATTTTTGCAGATGGCCAAGGACTCTTTTTAAGTATAATAGAATAAATTACAATAAAATGTCCTTGAAAACATAATATTCATTCGATCAACTTCTGCATAGGTTGAAGGGACTTTTCATGGAAAGATTATTTAAATAAGTAGAAGGATTGGGTATCGAAATATTCAAGTTGAATTGCGATGACATTTAAACGCTCCGGATCACTGGTGATATTGCATTAGTAGTAGAAACGCGGGTGGACGTGCTATTGTAATATTTATAATGCACCAAATAATTAAAATTTAGGGTTTCCTCTAGTTTTGCCCCCATTCTTCAGAATTGACAATCCTAATTTAGCGTTGTGGCATTGAGAGAGGGAAATGAAAGGCTTGAAATCATGTTTATTAAGCATGGTTTAATCGAGAAGTCACTCTGGCTGCGCGTGAGTTAAAAGATCATAATAGTGGTTGGAAACAACAGAAAAATGGTCGAGGGAGTAAGGTTTGGGAAATTTATCGTTGCGTATTTCACTCCAATCTTGCTCGGTTCGCCCTTCGAGTAGCACTTCGAAAGGATATACGGCAGGCAGCACGTCGAAAGGATATAGTATGGCAGGCAGCGCGCCGAAAGGATTTTCACATCGTTAGCACGCTACCTTTAAACGTTCCAGGTTAAAAATAGTCTCCATGAGAGCCCTTGCCACGTAAATAAATCCGAGAAATTCGGGCGAATCAGAAATAACTACCCTCATCGGAGCAAGGCCCCGTCTCAGAGGAGAACCCCAAGGCCCCTCCCTCCATGGAAAGTTGAGATCCGTGACTTGGCGCGTCAACGAACCCGGCTTTCACTCGCGGGAGATGCATGACCTTTTGACCCACCTATGTAATAGTCAAGGCTGATGTTGCCTACTCACCGTGGTGAAGGGGGGGAAGAGCGGAAAATGGGATGGGGTTCTCGGGATGGATGCCGTCGGTTTTGGAGATGCGGCGCGAGCGCAAGGTTTGGTGAAGGAGAAAGCGGCGCATGGCATCTGACGGTTCCTTTTTATTCCTCCTCCGAGCGGAGGCGGCGAGAAGCCGGCTCGAGACCGGAGCCGGGCTGTGCGGCACCGCTCTTCCAGGATTCTCTCACGCCTCCTCATCCCTCAGGACACACTTTCCGTCTTTCCCTCTCACACTCTCTCTCCTTACGTCACTCTGATCCTCTCCGCCACGTTAAAGCCTACTCCTCCGTGCACACTCGTCCGCCTACCGCCATCTGCCGCATACGGCTGTCTCAATTGCCTGCCACTTTTCGGAGGGCGCGGAATTCGTTGGGAAAGCCCGACTTGGCCCCTAAATCAATTACACCCCCGTACCACCAATCGGTAGGGACGGGGAGCGGAGGGTAGTTGGGGAAGGGAGTGGGAAGGGGAAGCTTTATGTTTTGATTCGACACCGCTGCCTCTGTAAATAACGCTTCCGTCGCGTGTGACTGTAGAATTGACTTTGATATCTTAACTACTCGTCGGCTGAAGCTCTTGAAGTATTTTTTTTTCTTTGGACGAGTTTCCAGATTACAGGTGATCGCTTGAGTTACTATCATTGATTCTACTTCTTTCTTTGTATGGTGTACTGAAGGAAATTGTGCTCCGTATAATACTCTTCCATTTGATGAATACCATTATCATTTAGCATGTATTTAAACTAAAGCAATCAAAAGAAATTTGATTGAAATTCATAGTAAAATTAAGCATTGTAATTTTTTAATTTAGTTCATTTTATGGTTCTGTGTGAAGTTAAAAAACCTGATACAAACGATACCAACGTGAGTGTAGTATTGTTTGGGGTACCGTGCGTTATGTTAACTTCTCGATGTTTATTTGGTGTTCATATGCAAAATTACATTTGAGCATTTTAATACGAACATATTTTGTATATCTATAAGTTTACTCTACGAAACCATATAACATTAAAATAGTGTAAATAAACATGATGACTTTTGTACACGGATAAATTATTTGCACGGCTTACTCGATCCATACATATCACCAGAAAGACTATTTATTTTTTATATGTAGGCAAATCATTATTTGACAAAACTATCGACAGAATAATACCTTAAGAAACGATTAAAGTAGTAAAATTTAATGAAGTTTTTATAAAGCATAAAATGTGAATTTAGTGGAACAGGGTTGATATTTCTAACATCCGAATAGTACTATAAGAATAAATGGGGATTTATAGCGTTCAAGTATTATATCACCGTCATAAGTTTGCTTTAGTATAGTTTTTATAGAATCCACATCATCTTACGTTTGTGCCAGCATAGCTTAATTTCTTTTTTGACGTTCAGTGAATAGTGTTTTGCCTGTGTGGCTTGAGACGCGTTCATTCACTTGACTGTCCTTACCGTAATGTCATTTAATATACATACATTTCGAGTCAAAGAACTAACATGTGATTTATTCCATGCTTCAAAATGGAGGTAATGATTAAAATCAATGTAGGTTGAACTTTAGCGGCACCCAAATTCACTCCTTCGAAATTCGAATCACACTGAAAAAGTATTTCATTTTTCATTGAAATATCGGAACCCCTATACCGATGTGCAGTTTTAACGGACCGTCCAATTTGTGGTTTTGTCTATCTGGCAGTATTTACTGCGCTTAATCGATAGAACAAACCGCAAATTAATGCTTAAGCAAGTATGAAGTGACCATTTTACTCCTTAAGGAGAGCACTATTCTCTTCCCCCTGTCCATTAGGAGTGGACACAGCGTAGGACAAAGCAGTTACGAAATTGTCGTAGATGGGGAAGAAGGGAGATAATTCCAATTAGGATTCAGGGAAAATAGGTGCTATGAATAATGCAATCATTCGGGAAACACATTACTGCCTTTCTCTAGTAAGAGTGATAAGCTAAATTAGCCTTTTTTGTGAGTAAGGGAATGTACTTAATGAAAGCGACAGTGAAAATGATTGGCTGCGGATGAAATAAATGAGAGAAGAACCCGATGAATGCAGTTAGGGAAGAAAGAAAAAGTTTCTAGCTTCCAGTTCCGAAACGGTGAAATAATATTCTACCTTTCTCCCATATTCCTATTTCCTTTCTTCCTATATTTTGAAAATCCATTGGATATCTGAAGATATACATATTCGTGTAGAAAAAAGGGAAAACGTTAGTTTTCTTTTTGTCTCGGAAATAATAGTGGAAAGTGTATTTGAACAATCATTTAGAGATTATAAAACCGAGGCTTGGTTTGTTCCCTGCCGAGCTCTTCACTTCCTTGTAGTTCCTTGCCCCGGCATTTTGCCTTACTCGCTTCTCGTAGTTCATCCCTGACCTTTCTCTGCGATCATTACCCTTTCTAAGCTATCTTCATTTGTGGTCTGAAGTAAGCTATTGTGCCTCATATGTTCTCAATATTTTTTGCCTCTTCTTACTCTTATTTTTTCCTTCATAAGCTTATCTCTCTACCCTCTCTCTTCGAAGTACTTCTTTCGTATGTCTGTGTATCCATTTTATTTTCATTAAGCTAATAACTTCATATTTTAAGTCGCTACATTTTATCATTCATTAATTTATTATATTAGTTCTAATAAGTTCTCCAAAATCAAGTTTGGTACAATTTAGATCATTTCATTTCGTTTTGACCATCCAACATTATTTGTCTTGCTATTTTATTCTATCATAATATTCCGAATGAGAAACAGCTAGTCTTATGTTCTTTGATTATATTTTGGATATTGTATTCATGCAGTACTTAATTTTTCGTTTGTATTTGAGGCTATTCATTCTTTAATGCGCGAAAAAATTTAGCGAACCGAATATCAATTAAATTCGAATTTATATTTGTACCTGTAATGGCATAAATTCCAGATGATGTATTCAGTTTTCAATGCTTTGCCTGCTTTTGGACAAGCACTCTTTATGTAGAAATATTTGATTTACCGTAAGTAGAAACTAAGCGTTGGTAAATCGGTTCATTACGTTAATTAGATAGTATTTGAAGAGTAATGGAACGTGCAGAACATCAGCATTAGTCCCTGAAACATGTTATGAAATATGTTTTTGTTTAGTTAAACTGGAGTTTTCGGGGAGGAATTTCCCCTTATGCAATCACAACCAAACTTGCGCGATTGTATGCATAGAGGAATTTTGCATGCATCCAAGGATAGACTGGAGCACGAACATGTGAAATGCGTGTGCTGCAGAAAAAATATCTGTCTTTGCCTTTCGCATATGTGAAACTCGTTAAATGTTCATTATGGAAGGAATAAACCTTCTCTAGGGAAGAATTAAGCGTTTATCCGTTCAACAGCTTCATGCATTTTCAATTACACTTTGAATGCATAATTCATAGGAATAGAATGGGCTGTGTTTTTGTGTAAATTCAAATTCGGGACACTTTAATATTCTAATAAAATCCGTGCAGTTCTTCTATTTTTTTCTTAAAGGACTTAAGACAATAAAAAACATTGTTTATAATGCAATTGTAAATATATATAGAAATTATTTCCTTAATGAACATTGTTTGAAATGTTATTTGACTCGATTTAATGGGTGTATTTTTTTAATTTCAGGTAAGGTACAAGTGTTTCTGAGTTCCTGTGATCCATATTACTCTAGCCAGTATATCCAGTTATATGGTACATTGTGAGTAATTTTGGGAATTCCCTCATTTCACTACGTATATTTATGGGCACACTCTAGATTTATTGCCTATAAAATGGTTTGCTGCTGCATAAATTAAAAGTCAGCGTAAGTTTTAATATCAACCAAATTTCAGATAGCTTGGGGTTATGCGGAGGAAAAATTATTGATTTAATGTCAATTTTCTCATTTTATCGTACAATATCATTTTATTGGAGGAGTTTACTTTACTTGGTCATGTAATGTCACACTTAAGTGCTTTAAAGAAACTTGCTATCTGGGAAACCGTTTTCGCCTTTAGAGTTCCCACGCGTATTCATGGTACTGAGATATGAATTCATTTTTTATTTTATCACGCACTTGGCAGAAAAGTCGTTCACAGTTAATTTTGGGCTAACTAATATGAAACTTCATTCTGGTCTTTCAATTGAATGTGCTGTTGGTATTTCAGGTATAATGTGTTAAAATACATCAAACTTAGACATTTCTTCCGACCGCAATTTTACTTGTTTTGTATCTCCCTGTATCGATATAGCGTGGAACCTAGTTACTAATTTTTCAATTGTAAAGGTGAAACGCTCTTGAAAAACTTTGCTTTCTACTATAAAAACTGAAAATTATAGAAATGTTTCACTGGAATTACCTTCGCAATTGCGAGACACTTGAATCTGACGAATTAAATAATTTTATTTAAAAATAAATCATTATCTGAGAACATTATTAGTCATAAATGTACGCTTTTGTTGTTTTGTATTGCTTTTATAAATATATGCGGGATATTTTTTTTTATCCAGCCACCTCGATCTTTTTTTCATCGTTTGAATTCTATGCAATTCCTCTTCGTGCTTGCGTTACTTTCGTTACTAAATTCACAAAACTGGTTTAACTTGTATTCATTTAAGCACATTAGTATGTTGCCTTAATTTTCATTCAAATAGTGTGAAGCGTGTTCTACTTCCTTCCGCCCTATTTGTACTTCTCTGCGGCCGCATGAGATTGAATAAAATTAATGCTAGTTGAAATTTATGCTATTACACACATTGCAAATGACATCCTGATTCCGTATTAAGAGCGTGGGCCTCTTGGTGTAGGATTTAGTAATATATTTAATTAGAGGTTAACTTAATGATCAATAAATTAATATTTTCTACAAATTTTTGAATTTAGTATGATCATTCATGCACACGTTCTCTTATGAGTCAAGCGGTGCGTTGTTCTTTTGTTTTTTACCCCCGGATATCGTATTTTTTCATCAACTACGAAAAAGGTATGACAAGATGTATTAGATTCTCTACCAATAATCATTATCACGCTGTATGTTTTAGTTTGTTTGTCAGCGATTGAGCCAAATATTCTCACGGAGGTGCCTAGTTTCGTCTTCACTGAGAATTTTCATAGATTAAAGATATAATTTACTAATATTTCATTCAATTTTGCGTTTTGATATAGCCCAATCTTTAAATTACTCTTCAGTGTCTTATAGTGGCCAATTCTTCTTAATATTGTAAGTAGTTCATTGAAAACCATGCATCCGTATTACTACTTGCGTTCGCTTTTTTATTGTTAAAATGGGCAGGTCATTGATATTTTCCCTCAGTTTCATACGTTCTTAAACATGTTTCACATTTTCTGTCTGTTATAAAAATAATAATCAGCTATAAGTAAACAAATAATAGTATAATTGTTTAATTGGAGATTCATTTAGTAATGAAAAAGAAGGTAATCCAAAAATAGCTAAATGAAGAAGGTATCAGTTTTTCAGTTTGCCACTGTCACTTTCATACTTGATTATCCTACTTTGCATTGCACAGATTTTATATTATTTGCATGATAATTCCTTCGAACTGTAGGCTTATATTGAAGAATGGAGGTAGTAAAAATAATGCACCAAAAGACATAGGGTAAAGGAAAGCAGATCGGCGATTTACGACATTCTGTTTCCGAGTGATAAAGTTCAAGTGGACGTGGTTGATTCATGCGCCTTTCGAGATTGGTGGCATTGAGGAGATTATTTTTCAGCGCATGAAGCTTTGTCCATATAAAAAAATTATAAATGCCCATAAAATGAAATTGTTTCATTGTAACACAGTTGTGCGAATCTTCGTCTTCCTCATAGGGATAAAAGTCGAAAGGGGTTCCAGTAAACTCCTGAAATATATCGGGATACAGTGCTAAATAAATGGATGATTTTATGGCAAACGTAAATAATATGTTTAGTATATTGGGAGGTGTGACTGGGAGTATGTTAATCATGCTGAAGTGTGGAAACCATCCGAATCTCCACGAAGCATGTTTCCATTCTTGATAAATAATGAAGGCATAATTCTTTTGTAATATTGCTCTGGTTACTAATAGCTTCATTTCCATCCGAACGCCCGTTGGTGAATTTTTCTCATGCCTTCATTTGTGTTTTGATTCATCTCTTTGTTTGATGTATATTCTTACTATAATGTTTAATATACTTGTTAAAGAAGAATCAACAAAGGATCTACTACGAAAGTTAAAATGATATGAATCCCCCAAAATTCAATTCGATTCCCGTACGCTGCATGATCACAAGAATATCACATTATTTTTTTATGGATTGCCACACATGCTCATATTTAAAGATTTATTGGTGCGTTATTTTATTTAGTTTAGCTAATGAAATGCAACCATTATGAAGTTAGAAAACATCTTATCTTGTTTGAACTGTTGCAAAGTTTCTTCAACGTTTGGGTTATCATGCATTTTCCTTCCAATTTAATTTGATTAACTGACGGTAAAAATTTCAAACTGAGCTACGCTCCCTCGGAAAATCAGATTACCTTAAAGTTCCGGATCTCTTTCCGCATATTGAACTCTCCAGTGACTTTGCCCTGTTATTCGCAGATATGTCAAATTATTCATTGAGATGATCATGTAAAAATTTTCGTAGCCTTATGATTCTCCATCTTTTATATTTCTCTGTTTAATCCGGTTACCCCCCTATTCCGTGCATTATTCTTCATGGTATTTTTCATAAAAATCTGGCTTCATGATATAAAGTGCCGCCGCAGGCGTCGCGGACGTGCTTGGTGACTGTGGTATTGTGCTTCGTAACGTCTTTCATTTATGGAGTCTCGCTTGAAAATGTTTTATTTTATGCACATTGCAGTGGATAGTAGGCCGACACGGATAGTCCCGTCCCGCCTCCCCCCTCCCCAAATGGGTGTTGCTCTCATCCGAGTATTGTGTATTCGAAGTTGAAAAATATGTCTTCCTTTTAGGTTTTATGTATCAATATCATGGCGCATAGTCAAAGTCGATTATCCCTCCATATTTTTTAATATCGCCGTGCATTTTGGAGCCGTTTTTTTAATGGAAAATCAGGGGAAGAGAGCGGCTTAAATCGCAGGGAGGGATCGGTCCCGGAGTTTGGATCCTACGGCCGGCTTCGATAATGAGAAGCGGGTGGTAGTGGCGGCTTCGGGTGGGTTTGATGGCGCGGCGGTGTGAGCGCCGGGTGCCGTTGAGGCGCGGGAGGGTGGAGGGCAGTTTCATGGCTTGAGCACGGTTGTCGTGACTCCGGGGACTTTTGGAGGAAGGGTTGGAGCTCAAGAGAGGTAGAAAGGAGCTTTCCATGGTGGGATTACGCAATTAAATTGCCCATGTCCTCGAAAGTCGATCCGGGAAAATTGGCGCAATATTAAAGGATTGCCCGCAGTTAAGTATAAAGGGTAAAAAATGTGCATAAAACTAAGCAAAATTGCTGTATACCGTTATTCCACTCCAGATTAAAAGGCTTTCCTCTTGTAATTTGGTAGATCATTACTCGGGAGAGTTGAAAAAACCGCTTGACCCGTGACTTAGCTTCAACTACAAACGAACCAACATGAGCTCCATATCCGAGTGCCTACTTGTTACTTATTTTCATTTACCTAACGGGATAGAAGATCATCCATGTGTTTGGCTATAGAGCGTTACCCTAGGGAATAATTGGATTTTTAAATCATGAATCTAGCGTATCTGGAATAATTTAGAATTTAAATAAAAGAAAATGCTTTAAAAGAAGATTCAAAGACGTAATTTCCATAAAATTCGATTTGAGGAAATCAAGTAGTGGTGCTAAAAGAGAACCAGATAAGGACGTAGATTACACATTGTATGAAGTTAATTATTTCGAATTATTGGAATAGACTGCATATTGAATAAAAATGTTGTTGGTTGTGAAGTAAGTGCTCCCAGTACCCGAATTCCCTATTTGTACTGATGTATTTTGCTATTTTTCAGTCTGACACGGTCGGACTAATTTTTCCTGTAATACCTACCCGGTATTTAATTATTCTTATAACCATTTCTTTATCAAGCACATTTCTGTAGTTCGTATATTTTGTCTTTGTTAATTCCCAGATTGCATAAAAATCATAGAAGATGTGAAATACGGTAGGTGTTAATTATTCCTTGAACGAATGTGAGGGGAACTTACTCGTGGATCTATTCCAGTAATAATGCATGAGAGCTTAGAAATTATTGATTTTCCTTTTTCTAAAATCATAAAGGGTCCTAAACCCGTTACTGCCTAACTGCACGTAATTCCTTGATTTTAGTTTCGCATCTTTTAAGTCGCTGCCGGCGGATTGCGTGCTTTATTCTGGCTTAAATAATCATTTTCGGAAGGCTCTTTATTTTCGTTTGGTTCAATCTCTATCTGTTCTCATTTGGTTTTTTTGAAGATGAATCAACCCTGCCAAACTTGCCCCTTTTTCGTGCTTAAATTTATTTTCTTGCTATATTAAGACGTATTTTAGTACTTCTCGCGGTGACCTCTGAAGTAGTTTTGCGGCGGAGAAGCCACAAATTCTGCGTAAACGGTTTACAGTAAGTACCTATGCGACAGTGTCGCACGGGAAATTCTTGTTCGAATCAAGGCAAATGCAACAGCTTGAGATACAACTATGGGCAACATTTTGCTCCTGAAAGTTGCATGCGGCAGGAATAATCTGAGGTTGCGAGTAGTGTAACACACTCTTGTGCAGTGTTTCTTGTTAAAAGCAAAGCAGTGGAATGCTCACAGAATTTTTTAGTTGAGGAAAAAAGAACATATATGGTGATATTGACGATGTGAGTATTCTGCAGAAAATAGGAATAGATTGGAGGGAAAGGAGGCTAATCCGCAACCTGTACATGTCTCAGACTGCTCAGGTGCGAGTGGGGAACGGGGAGTCCGGTTGGGCAGTTGGGCAGTGTTAGGAAGAGGTGTAAGGCAGGGTTGCCCATTATCACCGTTGCTGATCAACCTGTATGCAGAGGAAATGATTAAGGAGGCATGGGAAGACCTGGAGGTAGTAATGAAAGTGGGCGGGGAATTCGTAAAATCAGTTAGGTTTGCTGGTGACCAAGCTTTAGTTTGTCAGTCAGCCAAGGGGCTGCAAGCATTGCTGCGTGAATTGGAAATTCAGTGCGACAGGTATGGGATGAGAATCAATATTAATAAAACAAAAGTTATGCGATTTTCTAGAAAGAAAAAGGCTAAGCTCAACATTAAAATAGGAGGGCAAAAACTAGAGCAGGTAGAACAGTTTACGTATCTAGGTAGTCCAATGCAACAATTTCAGAGTGTAAAAATCATTCGCCTTGACTGGGATACGAACCCAGATCCCTCAATATCCGGTCGAGTGCTTTAGCCACTTAAGCTACCGAGGCGTCCTCTTAAACTCTGAAATTTTGGGGCTTTTAAAGGAACAAGATGTTGTGACGAAATACCGTACATACAATGTCACAGGCATTCGTAGTGCGCGAGGCGCCATAGTCCACGAGGTTAAAGCCAACTTTAAACACTTATGGTGTTTTCACTTTGACAAATTCCAAAGAAACTGCGGGAGATGCCGCAACAGTAACTTTTAACGGAGTCATCCGCTAATGTGCATTTCAATGCAACAATTTCAGAGTGTAAAAATCATTCGCCTTGACTGGGATCCCAGTCAAGGCGAATGATTTTTACACTCTGAAATTGTTGCATTGAAATGCACATTAGCGGATGACTCCGTTAAAAGTTACTGTTGCGGCATCTCCCGCAGTTTCTTTGGAATTTGTATCTAGGTAGTGTTTTGGACCAACACGGTCAAAGTAGTAAGGACGTAAGGAGAAGAATTGCGCTAGGCAAAGAGGATTTCACAAGAAGGAGGGAGTTGATGACGGGGACGTTGAGTAAGGATGTTAAGGAAAGACTCGTAAAAACTTTGATATGGAGCGTAGCTATGTACGGAGCGGAAACGTGGTCATTGAAGCAGGAGGATAGACGTAGACTGGAGGCTTTTGAAATGTGGGTGTTGAGAAGAATGGAGAAGGTAAAATGGACAGAGAAGAAAACAAATGAGGAAGTACTTGGTATGGTGGGCGAAGGGAGGGGTTTGCTGGGAGCAATCCTATGGAGGCAGGAAAAGTGGATCATGGGGGTATTGACCGGCAGTGGGATGTTGAAGACTGTAATAGAGGGGAGAATGTTAGGCAAACGAAGAAAGGGAAGGAACAGGATAGGGATGTTGGACGGGATGAAGGGAGGAAGAAAGTACTCTGAGATGAAGAGGGACCTGATATAGAGTAGGATGATGGATTTTGTGTTTTGTTGGGAGTAATAAAATTTTTGTTTGGTAGGTGTGTCCATCCAAAAAAACCTACCTTAACCGGTAGATTACCTTAAAAAAAAATATATATATATATATATATATATATATATATATATATATATATATATATATATATATATATATATATATATATATATATATATATATAATACTTTTTGAAAGTCTCACGGACGTGAATAATGTATAAAATTTAGCACTAGTGGACGCAGACAAAAACATAGAAACACACAGAAAAGAGACTTAAGTTTCGAATTCTTTGTGGTTCCTCAAGGAGGAGAGGGATAGTTCTGCAGGGAAGACTAGGGCTGGAACGATGGATGGAAGGGGACGGTGGGGAGAGGTTTCCGAGGGGAAGCGTTAGAAGGGGGATTTTTAGAAGGTTGGGGCAAATGTGGAAGGTGATGGGTGGAGGGGGGATGAAAATATGTTTAGATCGGGGTAATTAATGCCTAATATTAATACCTGGGCAATTCTAGGACTCCAAGAGCCAGATAAAGGATTGCTCTAATGCTTTGAGATTCAGTGGATGATCAGAGGGTGGGAGGGCTGCTACGATGGATACACTATAACATTTATCAAAGGGAGTGTTGTGTTCGGAGGCGTGTTTGGGGATGGGGAACATATCAATCAGGGAAGAATTTCTGCATGAGGCCCGGTGGTTATTAAGTCTAATATTAAGGGATGTGGTACACCGTCCAATATAAAAGGCAGGTCAAAGTGGGCACTTAAGCAGGTAAACTACATTGCTAGATGTGCAAGTAGAGTAGGGAATTGGTGGGAGAGAGTTAAAAAGCGGGTGGGAGAGGGATGGGATTTTGGTTTTGAAAATAGGGCATGTTTTGCATCTAGGTTTATTGCATGGCGTGGGAGTGGTTTTGGGACGGGGCGGGGATTTAGGGAGTGGATTGGTTGATTTGAGAAGATCTGATAAGTAGGCGGGGCGTTTGAAAGTAACGGAGGGACATTTAGGCAAATATTTCCCAAAATCGAGCAGATCACTAGTGCAAAAACATTTCTTTGGCAGGGACTTAAACCACGGATCTTTCGACTTGCCAGGCCGATGCTCTAACCACTTGAGCTATCGAGGAAACGTTAGTTACGCTTAAATGTGCGGGGGGTTTATGCAGCCAAAAGCCCCGATTCTTTGGCCAGGAAATGGCGTTAGGGAGCTGTTTCACCCGCCATAGGAGAAATGGAAGACACAAGAGGAAAGGGCAGTAGGTAATGAAATCATACAACGTCGTAAAGGATGGGAACAGTGCATTTCGTGGCACGCATAGCCAGAAGAAGGGGACGAGGCCCATTGGTCAAAAACGTATTCAAACACGAAAACCCCCCATAGACGAACTAATGTCCATTCGCATGGAAAGAAATACACGGAAAAGGGATAGGAATACGTTCAAAAAACGAACACAGGACAGGTGGAGAAGGCGGAATCGAGTTGATCACAAGTGCAAAAATATTTCCTCGATTGCTAATTGGAACGTCATTTCCTGGTTATCTTTTCTAGTGCTCAACTGTCGGCCATCAACGATCGGAAGCGTCTGTCGCCTCCCACGAGGACGGTCCAATCCCTGGCCCCTCCCCAACCCTCCCCTCGCCGTTCCTCTTGTTTTTCTTTTCTATTCCGCCGCACCCTCCCCACGATTTCTCTCACACCACCTCCCCCCCCCACTCTCACCCAATCAAGCGCGCTCCCTGTTTGCCTTTTCCTTGCGCCACGTCCGCCACGGGATTTACACAATTAAGTTACTATTTTCCTGGATTTCTCGTTTTTCTTTTGGTGGATTTGCTCCTCTCAAGCAAATAAATTTTGAAATTAAGTTCCCCCGCGTTCATAAAACGATTTCCTCAACTTTACCTTTTTATGTACTTATCTACGCAGTACTCCGCGAGCCACTATAGTAGGATGCGTTAGGCATCAGCCATGCGTGAACTCGTATTAGTTCATTACGTACATGCCTTTGAGTAGATATATATTTAGTTAAACGCACGGACACTCTCACACGTGCATTTGTAAATGCTGCCATACTTCATTCAATAATTAATTTTTTTAAAGAAATCCTGAAAAATTTAAGTTTTTTCGGAAAAATATTCGGGTGCTAGGTTCAATTACATCTGATTGGGTGTCGCGTACAGGTGGACGACGGTTTCGTGCTTTACCCCTTTGGATGGTTGTTGCATTTTTCCTGAACAGAATTTTCCACGGTTGATTTCACGGTGCGTTTTGACGTTATACGTCGAAACTCATTCAAGCTCGATTACCTGCCACTAATTTTTACGTATTACGTCGGTAGTGCAAGACGTCTATAACGGAACGCGTTAATGTCAACACGGGGATTCAGTACGGTTTCTATTCATCAGCAGACTAACACAGTTCTTGCAAGAACCATGCAGGTGCATCCACCTAATCAGTCACACTGTTCGGATTACGTGCTATCCAAATGGCAACCCCGACCGTTTGGTTGGCAATTCAATTGTTAGCCGTACTCGCCTCCTCGCGCTGTAGTCTCAGCTTTCCGTGCGTAGCTTTAGTTCAGAGTGGGTTGTGTGTTTGCAAATTAGCTCAAAGGTCATGGGTCGGGAAGGCGCGTTAGCGCCGCAGTCTTTTTTTATGATTGCAGCTTTGATATTCACACATCAGTGGAAGTCAGGCAAGGGTGTCGGTTTCGTCCATATTTCTAATTTACATAGGTATTCATGGACATGAGTAGTAATTTTCGCTGCCTTTCTTCGGAATGGGTTTGTGGTTTTATGGGATTTCATGTGTATTCCATAAAGAAAAAAGTGTATGTTACTAGTTGATTTCGAGTTATCGCCTGTTTTTAAAAATGCAAGGAATTGAAATAATTCGTGCTTATCATTTCCAGATGAAACTGTAGTTTCTTGTGGTACTTGAAGTGTCCTTGGTATCTCATTAGTTTTTCTTTCTTCTTAACCGATAGTTCTTAGTTTTAATTGGTACTCCTTTTTATGATTTGTTGGATTTTGTTACATTTTTAAATCAAAAAATAAGGGGAATCCTAAGATTTGGTCAAGGAATGTCGGTTTTTATGTAAGAGAACATAAATGATCTGTATTGGATTGGTGACGGTTTTTACAATTAATCTTACTAGCTCTATGCTGTGTCTCAGTGCTCAAATTTTAGTTCCATCGACAGGGTCCCGGTTTGAATCCTAGAATGCCAGAAATTCTTCAGTGGTATTGCGATCCCTACTTGAGGTGCTTTGTAGAGAGCACCTTTAGTGAGTACGCTTTCCGTTTGATGGGACGTTGAAGTGCGGACGCCATGGAGCCTTTTGTTTAGAGTAGGCTAATGGCGCAAATGACCTTAGCTGTCGGTCGCCTCTCCTAAAAACTAAAACTACTCAAATATTAGTCTTCAACAACATTAGGCATGCGATTAGGAATCTAACATTTCTGATATAAATTACCTCATGTTGGAGGTTATATACTCATTACTCATATTACTTCATATTTGAATAGAGGTTCACGCAAACTGTAGTTTGGTAGTTTACATATCTCATTGAGGATCTAGGTTTTATTGATCAGGGGATTCGTCTAGTTGTATTATTTGAATCATTTTCCAGCAGTGTGCAAAGGTCTCTTATGAATCGGTTTATATTTTTGTTGATGGAAGAGCATAAACGGCAGGAAATTCCAAAACCTCATATTTAGCTTTGTTTTAGGTATTTAATTATTATAAAAAATATAATTTGTGTATGTTTGCGAAGCATTGCATTTCGGTCCCTAGAATTAATAAAACAGGACGTTATTTTCATCTTAAACCGAACGATACGTATAATTTTACTGTCGTATTACATGTTAAAAAAAGTACACCAGCTAAAAATATTGGATAAATTCTTTGGCAATGCTATACGTTTTCAATACAACTGTTATGGCCATTTCCTAACAGGTTATGAGGTTCTCGGAAAACAGAGAGGCAAAGTTAAGCATTGAAGGCATGAAGTAGAAACTAGAGCAGTTGGAACAGTTTTCACATATCTCAGAAGAGTTTTGGAACAAAATGGTTGAAGCAGTAGGGATATAAGAATAATTACATTAGGTAAAGAAGCTTTCTCAGGGAAATAGATGACAAGGATTTTTGAGTAAGGATGCTAGGGAAGCACTATTGAAAACTATTATATAGAGTATGATTTTGTACGACGTGGAAAGATGGTCTTTGAAGCGAGGCGATATGGATGGACTTGAGGCTTTTGAAATGTGGGTTTGGAGTATGGTATATAAGGTAAGAGTGTCAGAAAGGAAAACAATCGAAGAAGTACTAGGCATGGTGGGGGAGGAGAGAGAGTTCTTGAGAAACCTCCAAATGAGGCATTAACGTTGGCTGTAGCTCATTTTGACTGGCGATGGAATGTTAAAGATGGTGACAGAGAGGGAAAACGTTGGAATAGTAAAGCATGCGTTGGAAAAGATAAGCTATGTTGGGCGAAATGTAATAAGGTAAAATACACCCATTATTAAAGAAGGGTTTATTACCATGTGTCAGGTTTTATCGTGTTAAGCGAGAGTAAAAAATGTACCTGCGTTTAATCACTAGCCATCCAAAACATTACGTAATCGGAAGACTTAACAATTATTAATAAACTAATGTTGCTTCCCAATTAATTTAGCATAAATATCAAATATTTAGTTCGGATTATCATTTTTTAACTTATAAGCAACAGCTGAATTGGCAATAAATGCCATAAAAGTGTTTGAAAATGTCCATAATTTATCCGATAATCGCTGTAATAAACCCGATGATTAATTTCATTATTTAAAGAAAAATATGGATATAATTAGGGTGAAAAATATATCTTGCGTTAAGGATCAAGAAGGTTGATAAATTATTTGTTTTACCGTGCGCAAGGTTTGGCTTTGTTCCAGGTGATACGATGCTAACTTTGTAGCAGAAACAAGCTAAGGGGGAAACGCGGATTAGCGTGATACGCATGTAAATCACGGCGTGGAACAGTTAATCCTTCCCTGCGGGCGTTTATATGCTATTCGACCTGAGCTACTTAACGGAACGTTGAATAAAGCTCCAGTGCCTGCCTAGAATGCTAACTCAAGATGTATTAACGAATCATATGTCTCCAAAAGGTTGATGATCCCGTTATAGGAAGAGTCAATAGATTTCAATCCTTCTCCCACATATATACATCCTCCGATCGAAATTTCAGGTTTAGATGCACATACCACCATTCATATGCTAAAACTAGTGTTGTGCATTTACCATACGGATTTATCTAATTTTATCCTAATTTATGAGAATGATTCAAGGGAAATAATTCGTAATCAATCCTCGTAAAAATTAATAACAGTTATTAGTTAAATCACGCTTCAACTAGTCCTTCCTGATATTCAAAGAAAGTCAAATTTTAATAATAACATGTTCATATTCTATTATTTCACTAGCCGTCACTCCCCTTACTAAGTCGTGTATAGTTGGGATTTCCGAATACGCTTACAAATATAAATGTTAAATGCAAATGGTAATTTGGCCATGAAAAGGGTATGGTAATATGGGTGCAAGCAGGCGTGGAGATATCATGGGTGTCCTCCAGCCTAGGAAACCAGGAAAACTTAGTGAAATAACGAAATTTCTGGAAAATATGTATTTGACATATTTTAAGAAAAATATTCCTAAATTTTTGAGATGCGTTCGAGAGAACTAAAAATACATTCTAGACTGTTTCTCTTCGCATCCTTGCTTTGACATTCGTTGAGAGGTATTTCATTCATATTGCACACCTTGGGGCAGTAGTTCATTACTTATGTGGAATTAAGGCCCTAAATATCTATGCTATTTAAAATTTGTGGGTTCATTTTTACTATAGTGTCTGTAATTATATCCTGTTGGTTAATTTCTTACTGTTCTGAGGCAAGGGAGAAGTGAGTCAACAAGAGTTTTGTTATCTACATAAATACTGTCAGTGTGTTGATATTGGTCCTCACACTTTATTTTGTGGCAGTTCAATTCCTTGCTTCCAATTCTCATAACGCTTTGTCCTATTTCGGTGCCTTATCATATGGTTTTTTGAAACATTCTTTGTCGTTTTCTACGAGAAGTAGGTCATTTAATAGTGCGCAGTTGCCTGGGTATAATACATATTTTTAATAGAACATCCTGCTTTTCATCACCCGAGTTCCAGGGTTGAAGAATGTGGGAGGTCAAATGCCATTCTGCAGAGCTATGGTAAAAGGTATTTCTTATTTAATTTCCCTTATGAGCGTAATTATTCTCTGGCGGAAAGAGCTCCTTTTCTTTGCATCACATCAACCATTACACACATTACACATCACATTAGGAAAGGGTTTTTATCTTTGAGGCTCTGGTGGAAATTTGGTAGGGGTTTAATTTATGTACCCTCTTTGAGTTATCCTATTGTTACGCTGGCACTGAAAAATTCCAGTTGTGTTCAACATAAATGTGCTCCTAAATTACTTATCAGCGCAAGATTCCATATGTAATCGCCTAAGAATGTTCTTTTTCATTTTTTTGTGTCACTAATGAAATTGAAATCGTACTCGTAGTATCAAACACAATTTTACAGTGGTCTTCGAAATAGCGCATTGCTGTTACCTCGGTATTCGCTAAGACCGGCGCTTTAAAATTGTTTACGTTTACCTTCCTATTTTTAATCCCTGCACAGCTTCAACGCTCGTTAATCTCTACGGAATCATATCCAACCAATGCCAACCTATTGCTCCAAAAACTCTCATTCACATCCACATTAGCATAGCATTCATTATAAGAGACGAAATGCGTTTCATGCTCGATACACAGGCTACCCACATCCTTAAAATTGAAACAAATGCAAACAAAATTTAATTATTCATGTGAATTTTAAAGGGGAATTATTTTATTTGAGGAAAACGTCGAATTCAAGATATCCCTGGGAAGAAAATTTCATAAAAATATAGCGGAATAAAATATAAATACAAAGTAAAGAGCTTGCCATGCTAACGAACATGTCCATCCATATGTACATTTTTTTGACTTCGAGCATGTATTTGATTGATGTTTTGTAGGTTTGAGGACTTGAAATATATTTCCTCGAGTGACAAGAAATTTTTTGATGCGAAAAGAAAGAAATCTGTGCTATTTCATAAAATTCTTTTATTTTAGCGACTAATTTTGATGCCAGCGTTTGTCTCGTGCCTACATGCGGTGTGCTGAAGCGAAACCGGTCGCAAATAAAATGTATTTCCTGGAAGGGCAAGGTTTCTATTCTTTCGGTCCTTAGAGTTTCACCAGTTTGGCCTAGGTTCATCGTTCACATCATAAAATTTCACACGAAATTATTTGTCGTAATTGTTTTATTAAGAGTGGCAAAGTCTCTATATTCTAGCAAAAATAGATCCGCGTGAAGCGGTACTTTGCAAAGAAAAATTTTTCATTGTAATATTCAATGCACTGTGAAAAAATTATATTCTTTAAAGAAGTTAGTATAAACAATTGTGGTCCCTTCAGAATTTGTCTGCAGTTTTCAAAACCCTTATTTTCCATGATAATAATATTTTCGGAATTATATCATGCATTCAATTTTTGTCAAATTATCCTTCAGCTGCAAACTGAGTGACTGTTGTTGGTAATGCCGTAGTTATATAGAACTTTCATTTTAATGTATTTAGGTAAATTAATTTTTGTGGTATACTGCTATAAAACATGTTATTCCAATGATGTTTCTATTCGTCATGAACAACTTCTTAAATTATTCGGGAACGTAAAGTAAATGAGAGAAAAAAATGATGAGAATCTTAAGAATTAAGCTAAACATTTTTTTTACTACACAAAGGAAGTTAACTTATCTTTTTTACTCAATGTATTTATTATAGTAACAATTATTTGCTCTAAAAAACTATCCTGTCCTAAACCTTATGATTAATGTTTTGAGAGTTACGCAACACATTGTCATTTTTGCCCTTCTACTTCGCTTATGCATCTTGTTCATACCCTTGGGACTTGACTTCGATACTTTTATTTCGCGTTTTCTGCGGATAAGGGAGTAATACTGTAAGTAGTTTCAGACGTCTTACTAATCGTATTGTTTATGATATCCAGTGCACCAGCATGCGTTTACATATTACGAGGGTCATCCGGAAAGTAGTACCCGTTCGTGCCGCATGAAGTGCTGACGACGCGAGTAGCCGCTGGACGAGGTCAGATAGCTTCAGTGGCTTGTCTGCCTTCTCTGAGCCAAGTTGCGTGACGCTAGCATTGCTTGTGTTGTTTCTGTGATTGTTTACAATGTTTAAAAAAATTGAGAACGCCGCCAGTTGTGAAGTGAGGGCAGTGATTAAATTCCTCAATGCAAGAAACGTTCGCCCATGTGATATTCATCGCCAATTAAAGGAGGTGTATGGAGACAATGTAATGGACGAGTCGTCTGTTCGGCGGTGCTGTCGCAACTTCAACATGGGGAGGGGGAACACACACGACGATGAGCGTTCGGAGAGACCGTCTGTCATTACAGACCAACTGGTGAGCTCAGTTGACGAATTCGTGAGGAACGATCGGCGCGTCACAATTGATGACATCTGTGAGCATTTTCCCAATGTTTCTCGAACAATTGTTCATGAAATTGTTAAACACCATCTGCATTATGCAAAAATTTGTGCAAGATGGGTCCCTCGCGTATCTCAATGAGCTGGCGGCGAAGGACTATGCAGCAGGAATACAGAAACTTGTCACACGTTATGACAAATGCCTTAATTTGCTTGGAGATTATGTTGAGAAGTAGTTTAAAGTATCCTCTTTCAAATAAAATTTTTTATGTTTGTTAATATTTACTTTTGTGTCTTTATTTCACGAACGGGTACTACTTTCCGGATGACCCTCGTACTTTTGTCTGCAAGCCTGTTTTGCGATTTTTCTCATATATTTTAGCCTCTTTTTCATAACACTGGTGCAGTCTCTAAAGGCCTGGATATATCAATTTTGCTCAGTCAGGTTATGAGAAAACGAGACATCCGCTTCTCCTTCACTGCATATCCCTGAAGCTAAGCGCCAGGCATTGATATTTTCCACTACTTTATATAGTTAATTTTCTTCTTAAACCACATGATACACACTCCCGCCAGAAGCCCTTTGCCATCTCGTTGTTTACACGTAGGCCTCGTTACCCGGCCATCGCTACACGTTATTTAAATTAGACGCTGCGCCATTTATTCATTTCGTCATTTTTTGTCTAATATCGAATCAGTCGTTTATTTGGTCTGCAGGAGGCATAAGAAACTTGTTTTGTATCAATAATTATAAAAGGTTTTCATGACAATGTAATGTGCTCAGTGAAAAGCTCTAGTTTGTCTAATTTAGGATGATCATCTACCATAATTTATATCTTTAGCAACGTTAGGATCACTAACCACCGTTAAAACAAGTGAGGTGTTATTTCTGAATCTAATCCAAGTACACTGTGAATGTCGTTATCTATGTACATGTACCCAATACTCAGCAAGCCAAATTTTCAAAGGAAAATACTTGGTTTCGATTTTTTATGGCTGCACATCGTTCAAGAGTGCATACATTTATATCAATTGTTTTTAATGTTCTATTCGAATGAAATCACTGCGTCAACCGAGGTGATTTGAAAAATCGTGGAATGACTCCTGCGCCTTCCTATATAAATTTCCGGAGGTTTTGCTCCATTTTTGCCCAGCCCAGATTATGTTTCCGCTAAAATATTCTTGTTGGGTGAGTGCGTGGTAAAACGCAAGAAAAAATGTGAGCGCTAAATCATTAGCTAACCACAGGTTTTCTTAAAATATAGGACTCATTTGATAAAATATAACATCACATAAATGTAGTGAAAGCAAAATGCACCTTTTCGTCGCACTTTGATGCTATTTGGGGGAACTAATTTGTAACGGAATGATTATATAGTTCTCAATTGGTGTTTATAGTTTATAGTCTATATCTCTTGTCTCCGACTACGAAAACAATTAATGTAGCCTTGAACTTGGGAACGCTTTCCATTAGGGGGAAAAAATTGAAGAAGCTCTAGGCGTAAGAGAGAAGTTATACTTAACTCTAGCAGCATGATGTTTATACATGCTTGTATATCCTAATGTAATACTTATCGCATGATCCCGACTACCGACTTTTTTTCGTATTTTTTCCGTACGACCTCTTTCCCCATTCCTTTCACCTTGACGCCTTAATTCTTAATTTCACTCCCCCTTTTGGTGAATTTCCCGACATTCTTTCTCTCATCCTAAAGCCGTAATCCTTATCTTCGAGGAAATGCTTGAAACATTTCTTAATTTGCCCAATCTGCTACCTTTCATTTTATCGGCCAACTGGTCTCTCTCCCCCCCCTTCACTTGTACCGTCCGTCCCCGCCTACCCTATTACTTTTCCAATCCGCCCCTCCTCGCTATCTCACCCTCCTCCTCTCAACCGCCTCCCGGCAGAGGGGGGGAGGGAGGCGCTTCTACCCTTGCAAAGCTGCCAGCGAAAATTCTTGAGGTGCTGCCAAATTCTATTGCTAAAAAAAAGACTGGCCCAAAACCCTCCTCGCCGCCGGACGACACATAGCGAAAAAAAAGGGGAGCCCACCCGGACCCTTGTGCCGCTCTCGGGGTATTCATCGAGATGAGAGTTTGGTAAACGTTTTTGTGGTTATACATCAGTCTCAAGAGTGAATTGTTGTTCTTGGTTATTCTTTGGCGGCCCCACAAATTTCTCCGAAAGATTTCGGAAGTTCGGACGCGTATATGCTATTCAGTCTCCCCTAAAGCAACTTTCCTGCCAGGAGCAAGAGATCATTTCCGTATTCAGGAAACTGGCACCGTTGAAATGAAATGCATATTTTATGACCAGTGCAATAAATTTAGTATTTTTATATCCTTTTCGAATTTCACTTTCCAGTTTTTCTAACCATGCTTGTTTAATTGCGTGTGTGTATATATGTTACTCGGACAAGGAGAGACATTGATATTGTTCTCAGTTGTCATTAATTTTTTATGTTATTTTATCTGCTGCTGGTTAATTACCCGCAAAAGTCTAATAGTTGAAATCCAAGCATTCAATATC
Source organism: Hetaerina americana (assembly GCF_022747635.1). Lineage (NCBI taxonomy): Eukaryota > Metazoa > Arthropoda > Insecta > Odonata > Calopterygidae > Hetaerina > Hetaerina americana. The sequence goes on from NW_027286625.1 coordinate 14,970,156, forward strand.
TATGTTCAATGTACGATTTCTAGAATGAACGATTAAACAATTATGTGTAAACAAGGATGATCGGGAAAACTAATTACAAAATAAATAAAAATAAACATGCTTGAAATGAAGACTAAACCTTCCGACATTTTACATTGTTTCCATAGTACTTAACAGGAGGTATAAATTACAGTTCAACGGTATTATGTCCGGATAACGCAATGATTTCTCACCTCACCTCACCTCTTTTACCTGATGATATATTATCTCGTTTAGTCCGAAAAATGAAAAATTATAATTTTTAATAGGAGTGGTTTTTTTACGTTATTTTTTCTGGTTGTGTGTGTGCATTCGTTTTCTAATATCCCGAAAATCTTTTTGAACGCCTATTTTGATCTTGTTCCCGTTTTGATGCCAGGTTAGATTCCAGCGTTACCTAAGTCTCTTGTATATGTACTAGGATTTCATTTCAATTGCGTGTATGTGATATTTTCGAAGTCCTAGAAGTCGCAGCAATCATAAAGAGAGGAAAGAAGCCCCTAAGTTTCCATCGTCGCATTCTTCATTTTATCCCCCCTTTTCCCATGCTATCCCTTCCTCGCCTCCCCTCAATCATTGTGCGAGTGCGTCTACCTCGCCCTTTCCGTCCTTTCGGCTTTCCTCTCTCTTCCTGATGTGCCTCTAGGGTTTTTTTCTCCCCCTGCTCTCTCTTCATCCATCCTGCCTCGAAAGCACTTTCCATTCCATCTGAATCTTTTTCAACCTCTTGTTCCCACCTATAAAGCCCTCCAGGTGTTTCCGCTTCTTCAATCTCTCCCTCAGTCATTCTCTCCGTTTCCCGACCGTCTGAATCGTTTTCCCTTCCCTCTTTCATCGTGGTTTCTTCTTCTATTTACCAAATTCATGCTATTATGGTGTCGCTCTTTCCCATTCTTCCATCCTTAGAGCAATCTTTATATCTATTTAGAGATACTTTCTCTTTTTTTCTCTCTTTGCTTCTAGATAGCTCATAGCGGCTGTCCACGGAATTTTTTTGCTAACTAAAGAGTAATATTTTCATTTTTCCAACCAATTTATCATTATGTTTTTTGAATAATTGGAAAATATTTACAGTAATTAGTCTGATGATAAATCGTTTGTTACTGGGGAAAATTGATGATCTTTTACGTTGCATGATTGAATTAACGACCGCGAGTATTACCTTTGTATAAATAGATTGCTCAGATGTGTGGGTCTGAGCTGATGCCGGAGCGTAATGATCAAATGTATTCATATGTCTTTAAGAAATAACTGTCATCTCAAACCAATTATTATGAGGTTTTGAAAATCCTCCGAAGAATGTTTTTTCTACCTGTAGTAATGCGATCCGTACGTTATCGTAAGCCCGTATTGCTCCGTAACGTATTCTTCCAGCAGTCAGAGAGAGCAAGGCGGAATCGGTCCACGTCTGACGGACTCTTCTCTTCATCTTGCGAGACAAAATCATTTTCCTCGCGACTTGGTGAGTTTTTAATTGGACATTCAAGTGAGGAACACTACTGCGGTTTCCCCTTTAAAGCCTACTTCAACCCGCTCCTAAAGCATCCGGCACGAAAAGCATTCGTACGCACACCGAATAATTAGAGGCCACTTAATGTGGAATAATTTGTTTGCGGCGACGGAGTGTCTCCTCTCTAGAAATCCTGCCCCGTGCTCACTCCCCCCCTCCCCCTTCCGCGCAAACCCTACCTATTCTTTCCTCTCTGCTTTTTTTATATTTAAGCATCAACCCCTCGTCACCGATTCAAACCGCGTGCGTTCTGCGGCGATTTCATCTCCACTCCCCCGACCGGCTTGGAGGGGGGGAGAGAGCTATGCCCGGCGAGTTTTTCCGTCCCATCCCTCCAACCCCCTCCCCGCCGCCCCGCGAAACTTTAAAATTACGCGGGATCGAGAGAGGGTTGGGTCTGCAGGCATACCGGGACGTGGGCTCACGGGAGGCGGGGTGGGCGGTTAAAATTTAACAAGAGGGTCGAGTACCACTCGAGAAACAAGAGAGGGAGGGGAAAGTGGGGGATGGAAGGGGGTAGCAAGAAAAGGGGATGGAAATGAAAATGGGGGGAAACGGAATTTTCTCCCTTTCTCTTCAAAATTACAAAACCATTAGAACTCGTCTCGCGCGCGAGTGGCATTTTGGCAGTCTCCAGATAAAAAAACAGTGCCGAAACGTACTAGGGTACTCTCGAGGCGGTTTTGTTTTAATGTGAATGAAAAGAAAACGCTTGTATCTCATTATGAGAGAATCTTGTAATTCGAAATGGAGACTGCTGTAGTGCGATAGCCATTTCAAAAATGTATTTGAATTTTACTTATTGCACGAGAATAAATTGTTCGTTATTTATATGAGTAGTGGTATACCTAGCTTCCTTTGATGGACCAAAATTATTTAAAGATTGCAATGATATTATGGCCACTCATAAACCACGCCGGAGCAAATTAAAGGATGGAAATGCGGTCTACTGTGGTAAGTTATATTTAAAATCCAAGTAATTTTCCATATAATTCTATTCCTTTATATGCCGAGTTATGCATGGGGTTTTAGGTTTTGAAGTTTGGGGATGAAACCATTTTAAGGCATCTAAATCCTATAAAACTCTCAGTAAGAGGTTATGCCGCTCCGTCGATTTATGTTCTGTATTGCGCATCCAAGTCTTAGGTGGACGGTGAGTCGGAAGAACGTGCGGAACTTTGGGATTTTTTCATTAAAACTAGTTCAAAATTTTTAAGACTCGTTGCAATGTGGATAAGAAATAGTGTTGGCCGGGAATATAGGTAATTGGAATGTAGATACTCTTAACGTGGACTTACTTACCCGTGGATAGAATACTGCATTGTGGAAATATGGTTTTCCGCCGCGTTTTTCAGCGCTAGGGCTTAGAGTTACCTCAAATCTAATGTTAAAAGTATGTACGTGGAGTAAGACACAGTATAAAACTATGGGTAGAAAGAAAGGTTTTTTAATATTTTCAATCTTAATCCAAGAAAATTAGCACTTTTATCCGTTCGCCGCATATTATTTTCGCTCTTAAACTCACCAACGTAGGATGGGTATTGACCAAAAAACTTGGCTGATGTGTGGCGATACACTGCAATACACCCCTGGAGAAAAGAAATGAATTTTAGGCTCCGAATGTATCAGAAAAGTAGATGCTCAACTGACACGGTTAAAAAGTCATGAGTAAAGTTAATATGAATTTGTAAAATAATATAAAAATATGTAGCTATTGGCCGTATTTCATCAAGGAAGTGTACTTTTAAGATATTGTCCAATGCCTGTCCAAACTTCTTCATGGTGCATAAAGTTCAAATTGTACTTAATGTAGGGTTATTTCAGTTACTTCCACTTACTAGTAGAGCTTACTTGAATGGTATATTAAAACACTTGGACAATCTGGGGCGATATAAGTCTTTAATATGTTTTCTTCTTGAATCGCAAATTTTCAGAATGGCTGAAATTAAAAGTAACAATTAAAGGAATAGTGAGATGAACAATTAATTTAATTGAATAAAATTTGTTTTTCGAGTAAAATACATCCCTATGAATACGGTTCCTCGATTATTAAGGAGCATATAACAGGAGTAAAGTGGTCGATTGCCCTGTCGTTGCCTCCCGGAACGTCTCTCAGCCATGCCATTGGCTTTTTTTGTCAATTCGTGCCTTCTGTCCTCTCTGCGGTTTTGTGTGCAGCTAGTGGCGTGCGTTTCGTCCTTGTCTTTTAACCTCCAGGGGCAAACAGCTCTTCTATGTAAATACTATTCCCAACGGAGACTAGAGTCGTCTTTCAAGTGTAACTGGAGATGAATCATTTGTTACTGCATTTCCCTGTGTCGGATAGCAAAAACACATCCCTGTCACCTCACCCATCACCACTGTTTTTTCTTCATCCAAGGAATTTTACTTCCCTATGCTATCCTGTCATTTTCTCACCTTTTCCTTCGCCCCGGAGAGTGGATTCTACGTGTCTAGAAGACAACAGACTGGGTCAGCAGAGCGTAGAGAAGGGAAATACGTTTTCCCACAAAAACTCATCTTGAGTTTAAAACGTCTCCCCGCTGGATTTGACTTTTCTTTTTCTTTACTATTCTAAAGCTGTTTTGTAGAAATATTCACTCGTCTGGAAAGAGGAAGGCTGAGCTAATGTTTCCTAGATATTCAATATTTTTACAGAATCTTAATGAATTTTTAAAAAGTTTTTAGTAAATCTTTCCGAAGTAAGTCAAAAGTGCGCCATTACCTGTAGTAAACTAATTATGTATCTTTTTTTGGTGTCGAAAATAACTGATAGGTACGTATCTAATTCAGTTAAACGCGAAAATCTTCGTTGATACTCGTGATGGTATAGCTAACTAGTTTTTAACATCTACATCGTACCCTGCAAGCCACTGCGAGGGTGTGTGGCCGGGGGCGATTCAACAGCAGGCACGCAACATCATAAATTCGTCCTTAAAAAATACGTCTTTTTTAATATATTGTTACAATATATGTGTAGAATAATTTAAATAATATAGATAATGATAACTTAATGTACGTACACTACTGTGTCTGAGTGATGTGTACTTCTCTACGAGCAAGAGGGGAACTTTTAGTGACGAGGGCAATAAAATAAAAGTTATAAGAAATAATGGCGGTGTACTGGGCTACTTAGAATGTAAAAGAACAATTAATATTCTTCCTAGTGCGGTCGCTTACAGTTATTCCGATTCCTTAACCTTCGTGTGAAAGATGACGTAATAGTATACTGTCGATTCTACTCTTAATCTCTCTAATCATACTGTCATGATCTCTCTTGCCGTAGTATGAAAGAGCTAATAATCCATTTTCGACATTACTTCTTGGGAAACCTCCTTCCAATTATTAAAAGAGATTTAATCTGTAATATAGCCAACTCTCGGTCAGGGATTCCAAACCTAATATGTCTAATACTATCCTTACGCTAATAAGTTAATCATAGTAGCGATTTCCAAATTTACGTCCTCTACGCTGCACGCGATCTAACCTGGCAATCAATCAAACTTCATGAGTATCCATACTAAGATATTCGTTTACAAGGCGCATATTCGAAATGAGGTTAAATTAGTTAAAGATAACAACATTATTCTTTAAACTCCTCGTCGGATTTCCCTAATACTCTTTTGATAAATCTTTTTTTTCTATCTTGTCTACATACTATTTTCCGTTTTTACCATATAGTCCTTACGTATGTTTTAGCAAGGAGAGCCCACGAGTAATGGTAGCTTTTAAGTATATAATCGAGTCTACTCTTTCTGCTGTTTCTAATGCAATAGGCGTTCGTAAGGGAACCAATCCTATTCCAAAATGCATGACTGCACACTATTTTAAGGTTCATTCTAATTCCCATTTCCCGTACCAAGCTAATACTGCATTAATTTCGGGGGTATATAATTTCTTTGTGTCGTCGGCAAATAAGCATACGGTACTATTGACCACGGAGCTAATGTTGTTATCCTAAAGAAGAAATAGAAGAGTTCCAACGTTACTTCCCGGGGGAACAACTTAAGAGACTACTACTATTAGAGCCAACATCTTGTATGGCTACCTCATGTACGCGATAATTCCAAAAGTGTTTAATTCAGCCGAGGATACGAGGGTTGACATTTATATATTGAGCATTGACAACACTAAGTGCTCAAGGCGCCCTTTGACGTTTCCATCTGAAATTTTGACCCTTTTAACGCTAACTTTCGTCAGAACATTTTGTCGTTTGATCATAACTTGTGTTGTTTACCGTGGGAGGAAAATTTTTTCTCAGCGAAAAATTGGATTTTTTACGACATTCGACGTTTATTATCAAGACAAGAGTGCATGGATCAACTTATTTCCACTTTTGGCGATTAAGCCCCATCCTTTGCCAATGTGAAACGCTGTTATAACGAATTCCATCATGGCTGCCGTTTGCTCAGCGATGAAAGTCGTGAAGGTTGTTCAAAATAAGTTGTTGTGCCAGAAAAAATCGAAGCTGTGCAAAAACTAGTGAAGAAAGATCGTTATTTGAATTATCGTGAGATTCAGGAATTAGTATGACGAGCATCAATAAGATATTGCATTAACATTTAGCTGTGAAAAATTTGTTCGCGTTGGATCTCGTATACTTTGACAAAGCCCAAAAAGATTCTCGTATCAATTGGGGCAAAGAAATGCTCTAGCAATACAATCGCGGTGCATCAAAAGTATATGACATCTACACAGTTGGCGAATTTCGGATCTGAGCGTATGAGCCCGAAACAAAACAGTATTCCACGGTTTGGGTCTTCCAAGACGAGCTAAATCTGAGAAAAGTGATTCGTGCACGAAGCACATTGAAGCAAATGATCGACTGTTTCATCGGAATAACGGGACATGAGACAATCATACTGTACGAGCAACGCAGAGCCGGGAATTCCGAATGGCACAAGAGTATTGCTTACCAGAAGTGTTTGGTGAAATACAGAAAAAGAAGCGGCGACGAAGGATCTTTCTTCATCATGACAATGCAAGCCCTCGCAGATCGGCTGAAACAACTGCCTATTTGACTGGCCAAAACGTCAAATTGATGGGTCATCCTCCGTACAGCCCTGATTTAGCACCAAATGACTTCTTTTTATTCCCGTTAATCAAAATAAATTGCGTGGCCAACGTTTTTCGACACTTGAAGAAGCCGCATTCAAAAACCATGTTTTGGAAGTACCTCAACGGGAGTTGAAAAAATGTTACGAAAATTGGTTTGAGCGCATGAAAAAGTGTATTCATTATCATGGAAAATACTTCGAAACACAATAAAACCGTTTTCAACGATAAATTACTGTCTTTTCATTAATAGGCTGAAAATATAATTAGTAACACTCATATGTGAATTAGAACCCAGCATTGTGAGTAGCTTGCTATGAGACACTTAGTCGAAACCTTTTCATAAGTCTAGAAAAACCGATTCCACAGGAGTATTATTTTACTCCGAACCAAAAACATCACGAAAAAAGCGCTACATGTTTCCTGCTTTTCGCTACAAAAGTGAAGTATAAAACCGCGGATAGTATAAAACGTAATTTCTTTACTACCAATGTAAATTATGTATCTATTCGAATTATTTATGTCTAGTTTATTAAATATAAGGAACATGAAAAATGGGGGAGAAAGGTAAATCTGAGTTTCTAATGATGAGTGGCGACCTTGTTTATTCATCTGCAACTCATGTTTCTAAATGTTTTTACTAGGAAATCTCAATCAAATCCTCGTATTATAGCTGTGCGACTTCTAGTGAACTCCGTCTTTAATTAGCTGTGATTCCTATCTTCCAAGTCGTACGTATTAGTAATGTTGCTCCATTTCCAACGACAAAATCTTGACTTCTTCGATGTGCCACATTAAACTTTACGAATCTCATTTCTTCCCACACAAGTTATGCTCGACCCCATTTCTTTGATGGTTCCCTTCCTCTCAGATCTCATTATAACTCAATATCGCGTCTTCGCGAACTCATCATCCCTTTACATTATCCCTCAGTCGTTTTTCCTCAATCCTTTGAATATATTTCGACGTAAATAGTGAGTAAAATGAGTCTAATCTCGTCGTTTGGTCGTGTAGTTCTCCTATATCGTCTGTTAAAGTTGAAGACTTGAAATGAGCAAAGGCTGAGGAAAAGCAAATGAAATGAGTTCCGAAATGGTTGCGTAAATGATTTATTTCACTCTTCTCGCGCATTAAGTTTCAATAATTCGTTTCCTCACGCAACTTCAAGTTTGTAACCCACACCTTTCTTCCCCAACTTCCACCCCTCAAAAATCTCTTTGGTATTTTAACGTTCAAATTTAGAGGAGGTATTTTTGTCGATTACAAAGAATCATGATAAATACTTATTCCAGCATAAATCGTCAAAGACTTTTCTTTTTAGCTCATTAAAAAAAGGAATACGTGAATGCCCAATTTTATCGCAAAAGTAGACTTAATTTATTTCTGTTTATGGCGTAGCCTTCTTTATGCCTTCCAAGAAACTGTGGGAGATGCCGCCACAGTAACTTTCAACGGAGTCATCCGCTTATATGCATTTCAATGCAACAAATTCAGAGCGTAAAAATCATTCGCCTTGACCGGGGTACCGGTCAAGGCTAATGTATTCGTAATTATATTAGTTCGCTTAACAGGCAAAAGGGGAAATAAATGTCCCCGTTATTTTTTCCATTACACTATGAAGGACTGGCGTAATTGGGTACAATCCAGTTAAATATACTTTTCAGTGTCGAATCTTTATGTTAATCCTCTGTTGCACTTTATTTTTGATTTTTCCCAGTTTTTTTGTGCCTTTTACTCTGGAGCTAAAAAAATATTAATCCTAGTTATTGATTCGTTTAGGAATTCTTAAGCTCATGAAGCTTAATCCACCGAGGCATATACCCGCACCGTCGCATTTTTTGCGCTCAGCAAAAAAGTTGTAAGTATTAAAAAGTTGTCGTAGGGTTTGGTAAAGCTAAATTTTGTAGGAAATTTCTCTTCCAAGGTAAATGTTTGAATACGTAACAAGAAATAACGCTTTGCTTTAGCAGTAGAAGTTTCACAGGGTGCACTCCCAGAAAGTATTTGGATTCCTTCATATAATCCTAACATTCCTTCCGTTCCAAGGTGTTTTGCTTCTTACTTTATTTTCTGTTCATAACGTTGCCCTTAGAAAAGCCCCCCTATCAGCACACAATTTTGTTTGGATTTGTAGATTCTTTTTAGGCTGCTCCAAGGAAAATTACCAGGGCAAAAACGACTTCTTAAATGGTGCGGAGATTAATTCTAATGAGCGAGAAATGAAAACAGAAAAAAATCATCTTTAGAACTCTGTTTTGGTCGTCTTGAATGCCTTTCATTCAAATGAATAAGGAAACTGGGAGAAAGTTGGTATTATCACTGTCTCCATTCATCGTCTTCTCTGAATTTTGGTCCCTGTGCTTTCGGAATAACGAGACCCTCAGCACTCCCTTCCCCCCGCCTCCCTACCTATTCTGCATTCTGCCACGCCATCTCTCCAAAACAATTTTCTCAAAGAGACCTCGTGACGTTCTTATTCCACTTTGGTTCCTCCTTCCTATCTCCCTGTGCCTCTTATCATTTCCACAGGCTTTTGACCGTTCGAAGAACACGAGCGGTTCGTCCTACCGTCGAATCTTCCTCCCGAGACGTCCTCGCTCCACACTGCGCGGAAGCAGGATCTTCCACGTTTTCCTCATCCATTTCCCGGAGTGCATTCATTGCTCGTTTCGTGATCACAAATTCTTGAACTGGGACACTTCGGGAAAACTTTCAAGACTTCCATTTCAAAAGTTTTCACTCTGGCAACTATATTTTCGACAATAGTTCAATTGTGATCACGTTCTTGAGTAGGCCGATTTTAAAAGTTTTTACCCTAGAGCAAGTGTTTCATAACTAGTGAATAGATTGTACACCGTCAGTACATGTTATTTACAGCCTGACATCTTTAATTATAATATATAATATATTAATGTTTTTCCCGTGGACTCTGACCGATCAACTCCTATTATTGCAAGATTCCTAAACGCCAAATATTGAAATAGATTGTAGTTTCTATGAAGTAACCTTTAACTGAATAATTAAGACGACACATCTCGAAATCCCTCTTCTCTATGTTACAATATTCAAGCAGTTAGCTATGACATTAAATCAATAACAACTGCAAACCTTGAGAACCTTTTTTCGTGGAGAAATGTAGTTGTTAATTTTACTTGAAATATTTTTGTGGTGGATTATATTTATTGTAACACTATTTTTAATGCCATCAGCATTAATAGCACACTCTTGTATCGAACGGAAGAATACCCATAGTTATAAGTACGTATGACAAGGCGAAAGACTAAATCCATACCGTTCCTTGAAAACGAAAGCTTATTCATCGTAGAGATTACATTGGTAGAAAATACCGATATATTGATTAGCATAGCGGAGAAATATTGCATTTTATGATATGATTTTCGGAAAAATTCCGATGTGCGGTATATAGTCAAAACATGTGTTAAATTTCGATGTTATTATTACTTAACGAAGGCCTACGGTCAATGGGATGTGTATATTTTCTTGTGAGTTGAAAGTCGTTATCACAGCGTTGAGAAAATTGAATAGAATTTTCTTTTCCATCTAGAGACGAATTGGCATTGATTCACCAACCGTGAGGTCCAAGCAGCTATAATTCCCTTGATACGATTTTAATATCCATATGTTCATGCATGCGTTGCTATTCGTATGGAGAACCAAATTTGTTCTGTATAGGTTCCACGTATTTAATGAATTTCCAGTCATCAATAATTTTTTTCAATTATCTAATTATAATTATTTACGCGAAACTGCCGTGACTAATTTAACGGACAAAAGAATCACTGTTTTATTTCGCCTCACATTTTTTTTTTTAGTACTTAAGGTGGAAATATTTCGTTTAATACCATTTTTATTTAGATTTGGGGTGTAAGAGTGATAATATTGTCAGTTAGTGACTACTTGCTGTTTACGTGAAGATTATCTTATAAGGCATAATGATCCTTAATAGAAAAGTAAGTAAAGTATAAGAAGTTTTAGTAAAGAATAAACAATAGAAAATGAATGCATGTTCTACTCAATTAGTGTCTAGATATATCTCTCTTGTCAGAATACTATTATTTTAACGAATCTTGATATATCTCTGCTTGGCTTTTTACAATTACCATTGAAAAACGCCGTAGTTTAAAACATCTATTTTCAAGCATTTTAGTTTGCCATGCGGCTCGTTGCAACCAGTGATATTTTTCTCGAGCTAATTCTATCGAAACCCATCTAATTATTTGTAAAATTATTTTTTTTCGTTTAATTTATCATATATTCAGTGCTATGTTATTTGTGGACAATGGAGACAGTTCGATGAGACTCACGAGAACGGACCTTTCTGGCATTATGCTGCGTACAATTTGCAATAAGTTTCCACAATATTTAAATGAAACATTTATGGATATACTTCATGCTGTTGTATAAGAAAAATAATAAATGGAGTGGGTTCAATTATTTTAGTTAGAATTATTTCAGTCATCATGATCCGTAATAGGCTCGGAATACTTAATGCCATATCACTCGCCCGTTTATCTGGGAGTCATTTTGGATCGGAAACATTATCGTCCGTCTTTTATTTACCCAATCCTTTGTATGATATCGCGAAGGATTCCGTCGGATACGGAAAATCCTTTGTGCCGAAAAGGATTTAATCATCCCTTACGTTCTCTCGCCCACTGCCGTCTATTCTTACGTCTAATCCAGTGGAAATTTTTCCAGCTGACGTTACCAGATAGGTTTGCTTTCTCCTTGGTCTCGGTTCTGCATTCCCTTGGAATGTGCTCGAGGCATCCTTCGCCGATTTCTTTTAAGTTTTGCGAGTAAAATATTATCTCCCTATGAAATCATACATTTGTAACGTGCTTTCTTCTGAGCGACGCGTAGAAAATAGCTGTTTTTCGATCTTCTTCTTGTCGTAGGAACGTGGACACCCTTAAATTCGGTTTTGAGTGGTGATCATCGATCGGCAGCGTGGGAAAGAACCATCTCACGTGACCATAAACGGAGCTCCCATTCTGTCATTGCGTGAGAGCGGTTCTCTTAAACGAGCGATGGGTGATCAATTAAGGATTTGAGAACGCCGAGCTCATAAGCGCAGTTTGTTGAGTGGAAATTTCGCTGGTGGTTTTATTGGCTCCTACTATCAACTTTAACGAATGGGTTATTGTAGATATTTAGTAAAGGATTTAAGTATATCTATTGATGTGCTAGTCTGAGCTTAGAGATAAAGTATTTTGTAATGCTTGAGTCGATCGAAGGCCTAACGTAAAATGGTGAAATACTACTCGAGTAGTTGTTCACTGGCCTAAATTTGAGTAAAATCGGTGTGAGACGCTTTGAATGTTTTTTTGGGGTTTTTATTTGTACTTATCGTGCAATTAATCCTCACCCCCAGCTCTTTTTTCCGCCAGCTACTTCATATTTACATCTCTATTTTTTAATCTTTTGCTGTGCTTAATCAATTTGTGACCTAGCTAATAGTCATACTAATTGATGTTGTTTATCTAAAAAATGATTATTATTAGCAGTTTGTCTGCTTGGTTCGGGTAGGTCTTCGATGGACCAGGCATTAAACAATATTCTAAATCTGTTAGTTAACAAAAAAATACCAGTAAACCTTGTGCTACCTATTGTATTAACTAGTTTTGTAGTTCAGTATACTTTTTACTTCCCTCGCCATCTTCTCCTTAACTTCCTTTCCCAATATTCTCCCATCTGTTGTCGCCTTCATCATCCCACTCCCACCCAATATCTCAAGCGTCTAAGACGTACGAAGGTGGAGTATTAATTTGCAAAACAAGCTACCCTAACGACACCATTTAGCGCTTATGTCGCTCATGAATTACTAATCGAAATAGCGTCAATTCATTATTTTTATATTTTACTAGCTATGCCTAATGCGCCCTGCAATTAAGTGCGAGCTATTGTCTTGAAGCTGTTCCACAAGTTTCAAGATTATTCTCCCTGACTTGGCCAAGACTGTCGTACTACTGGCGATTGAATTTTCCTTTCATTCGCTAATAAATTTCACTTTCTATAAATAGGGGGCAGAATAGCGACAAAAATTTATCGGAAAAATCTGTTAATGTTTGTCCTTCACAATACACTTTGGAGGGCATATTAGCGGCGTTCGCTTTCACCCTATGGTTTATTCACTTTAAGGTTTCTCACTCTTGGTTTGTTTCCACTTTTATGTACCTTCCTTAGTTCGTTAAATGTTTGGGATTGGGAAAAAAATCATTAATTGAGGTCTCTTGGACAAGTCGAATGGTATTGTAAGACACCCCCACCTTTACTACCCACCCATCGTAAATACAGTATTCAGTTTCAGATGTCTCTTAATGGTCAAGTTGTTACTGTTTGTAAAATGATTAAATTGAGAAACATGAAAAAAAATCGATTTATACAATTCAAGTTCCAAAATTGGATTTTAAAGGCTTCATTTAACATTTCATTTATCGCGCTAGGCATGGGAAATTAGGAAATGCACGTATCATACTGACCTGAGAACTTAAACTCCACCTCATTGGAAAATTTAAGTTAATACATGTGTATGTATTTAAAAATAACAATCATGAATATCACAGTTTCTCTGCCACTACAAATAATTCAAAAGTTGCCATGTATTTATACGTCAAAGTTTAAATAAAGTCCCTTAGGTGATTTCTTTTGGCAAGCCATATGACTTTAATGAAGCCTGCACTCGTGATATAGTTTGATCTCTGGTTCCACAAGTTTCTTTTTTAGTATGATTTGAGTTTAACTGACTAAATTTTTCTGTAATTGCAACTTGATTCTATTCCGGGTAGCCTAGATTCTATGTATGATTACTGATTTCAGAATGATTTTTATTCATTTTTTGGTCATTAAATGTTTACACATAAGGCAGTCTGATGAAAGGACACGCTATGACTTGAGGAAATGAGTTTAGTTTGGGTGAAAGGCGTTTGAGGGAAATTTGTTCATAAAAACATTATGAATCTTTTGCTTTGTTTTACTAAGCGCCCATTTTGAATAGCCCAGCAAGAATTTCAGCGAGTGAGCGTGTGAACATTGATGTCGTTCGTAGTTCATTTCCGAGTGGTCTCGCCATTTCTGCGGTTTGAAACGAGCACCCTGTGAAACCCTGGTAATGATGGTTGGGCTTAAAATTAAATTTTACTTTGATTTTTACATTTAATTTGACTTTAATGAAGCCTGCACTCGTGATATAGTTTGATCTCTGGTTCCACAAGTTTCTTTTTTAGTATGATTTGAGTTTAACTGACTAAATTTTTCTGTAATTGCAACTTGATTCTATTCCGGGTAGCCTAGATTCTATGTATGATTACTGATTTCAGAATGATTTTTATTCATTTTTTGGTCATTAAATGTTTACACATAAGGCAGTCTGATGAAAGGACACGCTATGACTTGAGGAAATGAGTTTAGTTTGGGTGAAAGGCGTTTGAGGGAAATTTGTTCATAAAAACATTATGAATCTTTTGCTTTGTTTTACTAAGCGCCCATTTTGAATAGCCCAGCAAGAATTTCAGCGAGTGAGCGTGTGAACATTGATGTCGTTCGTAGTTCATTTCCGAGTGGTCTCGCCATTTCTGCGGTTTGAAACGAGCACCCTGTGAAACCCTGGTAATGATGGTTGGGCTTAAAATTAAATTTTTAAAATTTAATTACGGCGTTGTAAAACTGTTTTCCCTAAAAATTGGGGAGTCCAAGCATTTTAATGATGCTAATTAAGTACCGAAGAAAGTGTTAAATGATTTCATTCATTGTGCTATAATTGTTATTTTCTGTATTATCCTGTTTGACATTTTTACATTCCCAATTCTTGATAATAATTAAATTGGAATTTCAGGTGCGTTCGGGGAAGCATAAAAATATAGCCACGCAATGGATTTATTCTATAAATAAATTCTTTTTATGGTTGCCAATACTGATGATATTTACTGATTCTTCGTCGGACTATACTTTATCGGAGCTTTATTTAAGCCCTAGCGGTCATAGGATATCACATAGGACTCTCCTCGAAGAAAATCGCCTTGCCATTAAACAACCTTCGCAATCATAAAATCCTGCTTAGAAAAATGTTTGAGGTAACTAAAGCCAGAATAACTTATTAAATTGGTAAATTAAACGCATTAAGGATTCAAAGTATTCCCTTATTCATTATTCCGCACGAAATATTGGGTTTATCGATTTTTGAACCAATTTTATTGAAGCCCTAGTTTCTGGTGAACTTTTCTTAATTATTCGATATTAAATTATTCTCGATAATTTTACCGATCGTGTAACCGACGATATTGCTTCGAAAAATGAATTATTTTTAATAACCTCGTGATGCGCTCCTTTTCCGTCGTTTTTAATGAAAAATATGCCAGTCAGAGGAAAAGTTTAAAGATTCCAGGCGTATCGGAGACACTTTCAGACCAGTTTTGAAATTCTAAGATCGTGCTTTAAGTATATATATACATACGTGTCAGATGTACCTTAGTTTTTATCGCCCCGAAATTTGAATTTATAATGTCAAATAGAATTTATAGACTTGGGAGTTTTAACTTATTCACCTTCGAACTATCGGACGTATTTCGGGCTCTATATTGACGCAAATCGGTCTGAGCAGATTTAACTTCGCAGACATGGCGTCTTCGTTTCTAGGCCACTTGAAGTGATCGGAAGACACTGTCTCCCATCTACTTCCTGTAAGTACACCCATGGATTTTGTTTGACATAATAATTCTGAGTAGCGTACTAGCCTTCGCATTGGTCTAAATGTGGAATACCTACTCTTTGATTCCTCGTCCTTGAGAAGTATTTTGACGTTAGTTCATCATAAATCACAGATTTCCCCATAAAATGGATCCAATTCATTATCCCTCATAGTACGTTCATTCCAGTTCCTTTGGGGAGATATTTTTTTTGACGTGGAAACCTTGTCCAGATGAAATTATTGTTATTAGTAGTGTACCGTTTGAGGTTAGTTTAAGCGAACTCGAGGCTCATCTTCGCTACCTTTCTTGGCTTCGTTTCACACGACGCGATAAGGTAGTCGAAATAAAAGGAATTTTTGTCTCTACGAAATTTACGTCTCGTTTCTTTACGGGTTTCCATACGAGGTGCTTATATTCATTGCTAAAACACATCATCGAGTTCTTAGAATGTCGCGGCCTCCGCAGAAGCGTCATCAAAACCGAACTGTTCGCTTAAGCCCAGTTCGGGAAGCTTTTGTTTACAGCTTCAGCACATACCTATAAACCTTGCACATGTGCGGCTCACCACATGTTAGACCTGCGCCATTTCGGTCTTCTACCCCAGTATTGTAATTCCGTCCCGTAATTAGCTTTAGTGGAAACCGCGGGACGGTAGTATTCCCTTCCACAATGCGTCCGGTTCGTTCAGCCCAGTCAGCTGCACTTCGGTCTAATTGGTGGCGAATCTGACTCCCAGGCACATGCATCACTAGACCTTCGTGGTGGGAGGAAAAGAGGCATTACCCTATCCCTTCTCGGCAGGGGCACAAGGAGACGGGGAGTAGAGAAAGAGGGAGGTGGGGGCGTCTTCACTTCCACCCGGGGAGTTTTAGGCATTGTTTCCTCCTTACCCTCATTTGCCATACTCCCGTTAATCCCTCCCTCAGTCTAACAGTCCTGCAGCAAGAAAGCGACCGAAGGGCCGTTTTCAATTGAAATGGGAGGTCTGTGAACAAGTTCTATCAGCTATTAATTAGAGGAGTTGTTGTGGGAGTATTTATTGACCGGGCTGCGTGTTTATAACCCGTAAAAAATAGGTTGAAGACAGGAATCGTAAATCATTGGTAAATCCTTAATTGGTGGATAAAACCTTCTAGAATAGGAAAATTACAATGCCTATCTACATCTCTCCATTATACATTCGTTCCATCTCCATCTCCGTTCTCTCCGTTCCAGCTCCATCATACAATTGTTTGAGCCAAATTTGGGTCATATCTTTCTTTACCTCGGACTGGTCTGTATCAGTAAAATGTACTATCCCCTATTCTATTACATCTAGCTCAATGGTGTTGAACGCCTGAAATGTGAGTCCTACTACATTGCCTAATGAGTGGGTCGTTTCGATCACAGATTCTCCTCTGCTAGTTTTTTCATCGCATCTCAAATCGCTCGATTCAAGGTGCTTTTTTTATCAACACCCAGTTTCCATGTTTATCCATTTCTCTGAAATCTGTGCTTTGCCGATTCCCTGCCCTTATCTTTTTTCTTATCTAAGGTTTTCCTTTCCCTGACCTATTCTCCTATTGCAAAACCTTCATGTCGCTAATAAATAACGTTACTCTTGACAATCTTCTCTCTTCGTACTCTTTTTTCTTTGCCATTTACTATGTCTAATATGCCATTATTTGTCTGTCTTTATTCTATTTTATTTATGGTTGCATTAAATAGATTTCGCCCGGTTATTGCTTTGATTAACTACGAATTATTTTACCGAACCGATTTATTTATTTGCGGAATAAATTGCGGACAGTCCGTAGAAAAAAATTTGTTTCTTAATTATCCTCTGAAAGTTGAAATTTTCCCTGTTTGCAGTGTGTGCTCTAAGCTTGATTTGTAACCCAAATTTTAATGGAGAAATAAATTTCGGTAAAATATTCCTTAAAAAAGAGAGATAACATGTATTTAAAACGATATTTTGCTCTTGAGAATGAGAAAAATACCCCAATTCAGACAGCATCCAATTTCTTTCCTCTCTGATTTTCTCCTAACTCTTTTGAATGAGCAATTGTTTACCTAACGAAATTGAAACGACATAATATTTAGTGATAATTACAGCTAATACAAAATTGTCAATATATCGGGCAATTCTTTTGTATAAATAATAATTATATCCAAAAAAGTGACTCGGCCTCAGATCGGCTGTGAGCATATTTGGCCCAAGTAGTCTGTTGGCGTTCCATCTGTGGCTACAGATATTCGTTGCGCAATTTTTATGAACAAGGTTTGTTGAAAATTGAATATCACAAGTTGTCAATGCGTAGAAAATGCTGCTGAACTGGGCGGTATCAAATTTCATACAGCGTCTTCCCTCTCAGATCGCGTATCACATTTGCATTGAAACCACACTATGATTTTTCGTAAGATCGACTAGTCGACCTTTCCCTCGACCACTAGATGTGTGAGGAAGCTATAAATCATCTCTAATCTGCCATCATCCTGATATATTTCTATATTGAATACCGATAAAGGCTAGGCAATATCGCGCGGCATATAATTGCATAGGCTTTACTTCGCAATGGTACGGATTGTATTTTATGTTGTATCGATGGCGCATTCTCGTGCCACATCCCAGTGGTTGTATCGCAGTATGGTACCGGTCCTCACACTTTCGTCCTCCTTTCCCACCCCCCTTCTGCCCCCCCCCCACTCGCTTTGATTTGCGTTAGTCGGAGGGAAAAATTGATGGGTGAAAACAAATGAAATCGTCAGTGCGAGAGAATTGTATCATCCAGGGATTTCCCCCTCTCCACCTCCCACCGACAACGACGACCCCGGCAGCTTTTCCGATCCATTTCATCCCATTGGCCCCGATTTTTCATCTCGGCGGACTTGGAGTGCAAGGGGAATTGCGGTTGCGAGGCGGAGGGTCGAGAAAAAAAACGAGGGGAGATGACCGTGCTCCGCCCCGGGGCTTAATGAGTCTTCATTTTCGTGAGGGTGAGAGGGCGCTGAGGGAGAGACAGAGGTCGCGCCGGCAGAAGGGGAACGCAATCGCTTTCGAGTCGATAATATCATTTCCCGTGCATCTCCCGTTTTCGAACGGTGCGGCGGCTTTTCCATCCTTCACGTTTCCCTGAAATTGTATGCGGGCTCTGGATGCTAGGACGTTAACGCTTACCCGATTTCATTCGGCAATCAGAATATTGCCATTCAAAAGTAAATGAGAAGCACTTGCTCTGCCTGCATTTGCCGGAAGAAACCGTTATGCATTTTGCATTACAAAGTGGCAATTAGATCGTCTACTGCTCGAGTTCGAGTGTGAATTTAAAGGTCATGCAATGTGTGAGTTACCCATTTAAGAATGGTGATTCAAAGGATTTAAACTTGACATTCGTCTCGCTTAATTATATGTTAAAACAAATAATATGCTAAATGTCTTATGCCTTATAATCGCTACTCTTTTTAAAACGTGGTGTTTATTGTCTTCCCCCGTGTAGCTGGAAATGTGTTTTCCCCTTCTACGTATACTATATGCCTAACGTTTTCGTTAATGGCATCTATTCCGATAGATAGTTCATTGGTTTCTTCTTTAAAGATAGCTTTTAAACACTTGTACGTTAGCATTCCGACGAGACGTTTAACTTTCGGAATCCCCGAAGCCTTTCATTAAGGGTACTTGGTTCTCGGATATCCCATCAACATGGGTAAATCATTCCCAGCGGTAATGCATCCAACATTTAAGTCTGGATCACTTCGGCAATGGAGTGCCTCCTGCTGCGCTATTTGCCTACTTAATTTCCCTGAGGCGTATTTTTCTGTTAAATTGCCAAATTGACTTTCACCGTACCGAATGATTTTATTCCTATGCAAATACATTATTTTGTGCTAATTGAATCGATTTTTCAAAAATCTTATGTAAAATATTTTAAGGAACGTCTTTTATCATGTTTGAAGGCATCTTTTTTTAATAAAAAGAGGTTGATACTTTTTTACAAACTGAAATAAAACTCTTCCGTATTTTATGCGTACGTAATATAATATTTACGAGTATATTCCTTTTTTGCTTTATGTAATCGGTTTTGTAATATTCAGCGTTTCCTACGCATTGTCTATCATTTTCCATTCGAGATGTAATTGAAATAGTGTGTGTAAAAATTGTAAAATACTCAACATTCTCTAATTGCTCCATCAAACATTCCGTTCATGGTTGCATCATATTTCGTTTTGGATTATTTCTCGAATTTTAATTAACAGCCAGAATTTGGTCGGCAAACACTCCCAATGCGTGCATTTACGTGTATCACAAAAATTTGTGATTATTATTGTGCCATTTTTCTAGAATACAATGTAAAAATCCGTACAGATCACATATAAAGGATGACTGAGGTGAAGCGACTTTAGATTCGCTAGTTTTAAAGACGAGTGCTCCCAAAACTATTTTTCAATATTGGTGTATTATTTGAAGATATTATTAAGTTAATGTGGACCGCCTTTATATTGAAAAAATATCTGTTGCCTACGTTTTAGCGGTAAATTTTAATAAGGAAGAAAAGGAAACAACATACTATTTCATTCCTATCAACATGCATATAATCAGTTGCGTTTTTGTCTAAGTTCCAATTAATGCTCAGGGTAATGGTTTAGGTTACAAAAGTGATATTTTTTAAATTGTTTAATCAAGATTCAATGAGTATTCTATTCTTTTCCCATCGGAGTTGAATCATGTTCGTACATTTAGTCCTGCTATTGCTTCTTCGCTCCCTGCTACGAACCCCATTCCCAACCTCGGTTCGCTCCATCTATCGTCCTGGGATCAGGTCCTCTAGTTATCTTCCTTTCGCTCCCACCCTTAGCAGCGGGAACGCTCTCGGCAATTATGTACCCTATTCTTATCATCGCCCTTAACCTCGGCCTATGAGGGTTCCCGACCCCTTGAAGGCGGTGTACCCTTCTCTACATCCCCCCCCCTACAAAACCTTCATCGTCCCTCGGCTGCGCGGTCTCGTCCCGTTTAATTTTCCCCCGTGGTGATTTATCGCTGGAGGCCGATCTGTCTTTCGAGATTTGTGCCAGGTCCTTCGATCACGTATTTCTCGAACTTCATGTCAATTTTATTCAGGGATACCAGCAGCCCTTTAATGTTTTTATCCAGGTTATGACAGTGAGTTTGAAAATTTTAGAAAAAATATTAATCCTTCAAAAAACATGCTAATTACCAAAATGGATTTGTTAGTCCAGATAAAAATATTTGTTAATGTATGGGAAAATGATTTGTAATTACCTTCACTCCGAAAATTCTCGCACTCTCATATTGGTCATTATTTATTAAACGTCATAGGGTATCTTAGCGAAATGATTGAATGTGGAGAAAGGAAGTTAAGCAAGCAGGAAAAAGTACTGATAAAACAATGTTTATTATTAAAAACGACTCCTTTTTTATAGGCATGATAAAATCCTTGATTAGTGCAGAAAAGCTATAATTGCGAAAAAATCTTATGAAAAATGTTGGTGAGAAGTTTTGAAAATGAAGTTAAATGCGTTCTATTCTTGTGAGGTATGTTTATGCCACTCTCAAAATATTGTTGAATTACCATTGAGTGCAAAATATGATTTTTGTGCTTATATTAATATGGGCGTAAATGGTATGAATTGAAGATTATTTTTTTAATTATTCATTTAAAAATATAGGTAAACACATTTTTTAATCAGATAAACTACTTCCCGGCGTAGAAAAATATTTTTTTTGCCGTGAAGGCTGGGGTAATGTGCATCCTAAGAAATAGTCTATTCGTTGGCCGCTTTCTTTCTTTCTCTCTATCTTTCCTACCCTTCCCTCCTCAACCATCCATGCCTCTAACCCCTCCCAATCCGCTCTCATCCCATTATCCTCGGCAGGACCTGTGTCCGGGATCCGCCCTTTCTAAAACCTCTGGTCGTAGATGGGAGGAAGTTGTGGTGGTATCTCAGACCCTGTGTGACCGTTGGGAGGGGAGTACCGCCCCCCGGACCGATCCCCCTGGGATCAACGTTGGCTCTTCGGTGCTGGAATTCGAATCGAGGGCGGAAAGGGCTTCCTGTATCCTCGTCGATCCGATCTGTAATATATCACTAATTCAATGACTCTAGTGCCGCTCACGTTCCATTCGCTATTGCTGAGGGAGCTATTTCGGTATTTTGGATGCATGTCCCTCTCGTCTTTCACCCCTAAGGGTATGCTAGCGTTGGCAGATGTAAGTGGGGTTTAAGGTTGTCCTATTCCACATGTCGGATTGAGCCCATTATAAATTACTTTATGTAATTTTGTTGACGCTTGGAGTTTTAAGTGAATTAAGCTAGTTTTTTCATGGCATTTTTAGAAATCGTAGGTGTAATCGCGCCCAATCACCATCTGATGTATTAAGTGAAATAATCGAAGGCTTTTTAGTTGATTTGGTTTCGACATTGCCGCTACGAATAAATATACTTTGGTATAACATTTATCATCAGGAAATTTCACTCGGCAGCATCAAAATACGATTATCATGTAACATGTAAGGGTTAGACTCTTAAATAGAGTTATTTGGTTCATTTTTGGAGTTTTGATGGATATAATGTTGCAGAAACAAAAAACATGAACAAAGCAAATCTAAGAGAATGCCTCGAACTAGTTTTTCTGTGGACGGGTACAACATTGTAAAAAATCTTGAGCTACAAAGTATTTTGGCAATAGCGTATCTTTTACGCATAATTTCAGTTTTATAAAATATATAAATATAAGATAATCGTGAGTTCTTTGGATATTTTAAAGCATCCGCGGGCAATATTACCATTCAGGTTTTTTTTAACGGGAGGGAAGGGTTGGAGAAATAATCGTCCTCTTTAATTCGGAATTCGTTGCGAGGAAAAGCAGTTTTGCATAAAAATTAAATTTATGAGAATCTTTCATGAATTGATTCCAACGCGGGGTGACGTTGAGCGTGCTCGAAATGGCAAATGAACCCTTATGTGTGTGTAAGTGTTTTTTTCTACAAAACTCGCTTAGCAACTCATTGAAGCATTTACATCCTGCCGTTTTATCCTCCAAAATAATCTGGGCCCCGCGAATCCTGGGGCAGAGTGAAGAGTGGAGTAGTTCCGTCCAAAAGCGAAGTTTTTCACAATTGGAAACCCTTGGGTCTCCGAAAGTTTCGATACGTTGAGCGATTTTATTTTCAAGATAAAAAAAGTAATTTCGTTTCTCGAAAATTAATGGAAAAAATGGAATCGGAAAATACTTACATTTTGGAGAGTAATGGTGGGACTTTGGACGAGAACTAGCGATGGCAGCGATGGGAATTTGTGTTATATGTGTGTGTCTAGCATTCTCTGGCGTCGAGCATTCTCGAAATAAGGAACCGAAAGGGTTTAAATAGGACTGATTGGTTTTCATCCCTCGAACTCTCCGAGTGTTACAAGAAGTGGCCGAAAAGATATTTTTTTTTGAAAGGGGAGATGGGTATTCAAATATGGGGGGCGGAGGACGGGTGAATCCATTCATCCGATCGTAATCGATCACCTAAACAGATCACCGACGAGAAATCCCATTTATTTCATCGGACTGGAATACCAGGAGAGAGGAACCCTTGTAGCAGAATAAACGCTCGCGAAAATCCTTCTCTGCCATCAGCTATTTACCCCATAATAATTCATGCACATCCACCGACGTAAATAAATATATGAAAAGGAAACATAAAAGTTGACATTTCATATTTTAAAATAGATGACGTTGAGAATATTTTTAATGTGTGATAGTAATTCCAGGATGAAAGCAGAGTTCTGTTGCTATCATTGCCATTATAATAAATTTCTTCGGACGTAATTTGGGTTTGTCTTGAATTTACATCATCAATATATATTTACAAATGCGAGGATTCCAAATTGTAATAGTAGTTGGCCTTGGACGATTTCATCGTCTTTCGTGATTATTTTTTATTGTCGAAGCCACAATACGCTGAAATTCGAATAATCCGATAGTTTCTGAAGTCTTGAACTCCTATAAACAGGCAGAAAACAGACTAAGGACATTGACAAAGAAAACCAGAGAACAATAGCAACCCTCGAAATATGCTGCAAGAGTTGGATACTCAATATAAAGCGGAAGGTCCTGTGAGATAAGCGATAAGGGCAAAGACCTCGGGCATGTAAGGATAAATGTATACATTAAAATGATGGACAAATAAAGGGGAGAGTGATTAGCGAATGAAGAAGCACTTCAAACAGAGGGTGAAGAGAAAAGGCTTATGGAGGACACTTATAAGAAGAAGGGAGAACTTAATTGAGCATATCCTTAGCACAATATCTTCTATATTTTCAATACTTTCAACAATTTATTCAATACTTCTGACCATAATTAAATGAAACATTGAAGGAAATTATGAGGAGCAAGTAATGGAAAATACCAGCGCTAGGAGTTGTGAGGGAATAAAGAGATGGCAGGATGCACGATAATTCGGAGATTTAAATTAAATTAATCCTTAGATTGATAACCTGTGATATAGGTCATCAAAGATGGACATTTTACATTAACAAGTATTGCGAATATTGACTTTGATGAAAACTTATTGGAGACTTTGATATTTGTCAGTATTTTTGACATTTTTCAAATTATGTCTAGCAAGAACATATTCTTTCTTACCCATGCCTTACTTTACTGTTATATAATGTTACAATTATGAATAAAAATTATACCACAGTTGCTTGGCAGAATCTGCAGTGACAACACTTCATAGCCGATAAATATAAAAAAACGGGAAATGTAACAAAAACTGATCATTATCCGAGTAAGAGTATTCATCTAAATTTAGTGTAGCACCCTCGCATTCTGAGACCCCGGGAGTATTTAAGTTGTAGTTTTTCGTTCAATTTTCTTAATATTGCTATTATACTATATTTAAGATTTTATCAATAATTTACCAAACGGCGTTTTCATCACGAAATTTCCAACCGTATCCTCGCGAAATGGTAAGTGTTACCGGGTTAATGAGTGGCGAAATGAAACTTGACAATCACGCCCACGTGCCATATACCTTGACATTCCTTTTCTTAATGCTCGTGTCTTACCGGTCGTGAACTCCCGGTAGCCGTAATCTTATGGTAGGTGGCAGTAGGTTACATTCGAATCTTTGCTTAGAAGCAAAGACGCGAATATATTATCCTGAATGGCTATGTAATGAAGATTCGATTTTACGATGTGCAAGGAACAATAAAGTTGACTGAAGGTTAAATAGAATTGCGTTGCACCTCTTAGGAATTACTGGAAGAATTTATTGGAAAACATGGATTCTGAGAATTTTTTGGAATCGAATATGTAATACAAAGAAAAATTCAGATCTTAAACAAAATAACGTCCATTTATATGTATCACAACGCCCTCTATCAAGGAAGGTCGGCTTTTGAAGCGAAATGTTTTTAATATCTTAATTACTTGTATAATTAAAATTTAAATATGAACCCATAACCCAATCTTTGCATGGGCGTTTAAAATATTTCTGCAAATGTTTCCTGCTTCCCTTTCAGTACTTCCCAGCGTACTTTTAGTACTGTACTGAAAGTATGCTGCACTTTCAGTACAGAGTAAGAGTTGCGATTAAGGAAAATAATATGTATATTATTGAAATTTAATGGAAATATGTGAAAGGGATGCATGAATCGGTCTATAATGAAGTAATTATCATGGCTTCTTTTAAAGATTAACATGGTAAATGGCTTCTGTCATTCCCTTGGCATTTTATCACTCAGTTAAACGGTGCCAATACTCCAAGGAAAAACATTCAATTGGCCTAGAAAATTAGCGATATTTGTACTTGCACATGGTTTAAGGATTGAAATGGATCAAGATTAATTTTATTTTTTCCTTCACAGGTGAGTCAAAACCCAGGTGTCTCGGAGGGATATTTCGATGAGCAAGTATTTCTCGATACGATATAGCGTTGCGTTACGGTGCGCTCTCTCCTCTTGACGTAAGTAAACATCCAGTTTTACAAACCCTTAAAAATAGTGGAAACTAAATTCGACGTGTTCATTTGGCCAGAAGGGCCAGTCGGCTATTACCTGCCTTTTCAGCTTCCTTTGGAGCAAAGGATTTTTCGCTTGGGAAATGCCTATTTGAAGCCTGCGTTCATTCTCTTCATTTTTCTAGTAGCAATGAGTGGACTACTTTTTTATGCAGAGCTGTGTATGTATGTACAAGTTTGAATTATTTTTCTCTAAGTTTCTTTCAAGGTAATAAGTTTTGTGTTGTTTCTTCCTCATCAGTTTCTTAAACGACTGTTAATAATAAATTAATGCGTTCTCCATCGCGGTGCTAGTTGCAAATTTATGTAGTTATTTGATGCCTTCTTAAAATTGTAATTAATTGACATCGTACTATACCATAAAAAAGAATATGCCTTTCTGAGCATATACAAATAATGCAACAATTTCAGAGTGTAAAAATCATTCGCCTTGACTGGGATTCGAACCCAGATCCCTCAATATCCGGTCAGTGCTTTAGCCACTTAAGCTACCGAGGTGTCCTCTTAAACTCTGAAACTTTGGGGCTTTTAAAGGAACAAGATGTTGTGACAAATAATTATATTGTATGTGAATAGGTTTGAAATTTTTTGAGTCGCATTAGTTTAATTGACGCTGTGTATGCAAATTAGGAGTGTTAAGTTTTGGTAGTGTTAAATAATGACATATAAACGAAATTTCTGTAAAAGGCGCATTTAGTTTGGTTGGTGGAATATATTTTTTTCGGTTAAATAGGCAGCCAAAAACAATATCAACTACTACGAGGGTCATCCGGAAAGTAGTACCCGTTCGTGCCGCATGAAGTGCTGACGACGCGAGTAGCCGCTGGACGAGGTCAGATAGCTTCAGTGGCTTGTCTGCCTTCTCTGAGCCAAGTTGCGTGACGCTAGCATTGCCTGTGTTGTTTCTGTGATTGTTTACAATGTTTAAAAAAATTGAGAACGCCGCCAGTTGTGAAGTGAGGGCAGTGATTAAATTCCTCAATGCAAGAAACGTTCGCCCATGTGATATTCATCGCCAATTAAAGGAGGTGTATGGAGACAATGTAATGGACGAGTCGTCTGTTCGGCGGTGGTGTCGCAACTTCAACATGGGGAGGGGGAACACACACGACGATGAGCGTTCGGAGAGACCGTCTGTCATTACAGACCAACTGGTGAGCTCAGTTGACGAATTCGTGAGGAACGATCGGCGCGTCACAATTGATGACATCTGTGAGCATTTTCCCAATGTTTCTCGAACAATTGTTCATGAAATTGTTAAACACCATCTGCATTATGCAAAAATTTGTGCAAGATGGGTCCCTCGCGTATCTCAATGAGCTGGCGGCGAAGGACTATGCAGCAGGAATACAGAAACTTGTCACACGTTATGACAAATGCCTTAATTTGCTTGGAGATTATGTTGAGAAGTAGTTTAAAGTATCCTCTTTCAAATAAAATTTTTTATGTTTGTTAATATTTACTTTTGTGTCTTTATTTCACGAACGGGTACTACTTTCCGGATGACCCTCGTATATTCCTTTTAATATTTTAGACTTTCCCGGTAGAAGGATTCAAAAAGATTACTTGGGAATCACAGCTTAGAGCTTTCAGAACTAGATTCCATGTTTTCACGCTGAAATATCGCGGGGAGTGTATTTTCAATTCGTAAATCATAGCATTTGTTTTACGAAGGTCTCAACTAACTTTTCCTTTCAACACTTCCTCCTACTCTCTTCATGTGCTGATGTAATGCACAAAGAAATAATGAACTGAACTACGAATGTTAGATAGCCACAAACTATGGAATACAATTGTTGGCATTGATTTTTTTCAGGTCGCTTTTCTGGCGTAATTCGAATCATCCAGTAATGACACTAATTGATTAAAGCTTACCTTGACCCATCGTATCCGGTCTGATTCTATGACCGTTTCATGACGAAATGTTTTTAAATTGTGACCTGTTCAATCATATTCTGGTATTTTCAGGTGACATTTAGTATTGAACCAATTGTGCTTTAAGAAACCAATTCTGGAGGATGGTGTTGGCACTTAAGTCAACCCAGTTTCAATTTTTTCTCAGCCGATACTTGGATGAGTCATTATTTAGCTGAATGATTCGATTGATTCCCTTTTTTTAAATTGACTCAGTTTTCTTATGACTGCAATTTTCTATTTCAAGTAGCTTTTCGGAAAATTTTCCTTTCAATAGTGTTTCCTTGTGTGGCCAATATTTTCTGTCATGTGGGGTTGTACTACACCTATTCCTGTGAATTTTTAATTATCCTTGTGAGTTATACATCGAATGTGTCCCTTTGGTCGTTTACCGTTTAAGGTAGATTTTTGAGTAGACACAAACTCAACACCCTTACGTTTCTTAACCTCACCCTTAAGACAACCTGAGCCTAATTTCATTAAAAATCCTTCTGCAATTCTTTTTACATTCTACCCCCCTTCATTCCGTCCAACATGTTATACTTTTTCTCCGACCGAGTTTCTTATACTCGACCTCGCTTGCCTGTCCTCCCTTGTATCACCTGAGTCTCTAAGTCTTCTATCCCTCCAATGGACTAGTATTTTCTTCAATACATTCATTATTTCTGCGTCATTCTCTCTACCCAAAGCCTTCCTGAAATCTGCGAAACAGACGTATACATCGTGATCGTATTATACGTTCCTCTCGATTAATGGCTTTATTACTTAGATGGCATCACGAGTGCCATTCCCCTTTCTGAATCCAAACTGATTATCCCGTGAGTAATCATCTGCCCTTCTCCTCATCTTGTAATTGATTATCCTGAGGGCCACCTTGGCAGCCTGCGAAATCCAACTTGTTCTGTGTTCCTCAAATATTGCTGCCTTTTCCTTTTTTGGAATAGGAACTAACACTGATCTTACGAAATCTCCCGGCCAAGTTCGTTTCTTAAAATTGCTACGAGTCCGTTCATATAAACTCTTCCGCCCACCTTTTCCTGAACCGTTAAGTATCACGCGGGAATGTTATCTACCCAACGGCTTTCTTTGATTTTATTTCCTCCTATGTTTTCTTTCTAATCTAGTAAATTTATCAAAGATACGCACAGTGCTAAATAACTATGTTCAATACTTTAGGTAAAACAATTGAATTGGATTAACACATATATGCCATATTACTGCGGTAGTAATAAAAATGTTCCTTTATCCCAAAAGAATATTTCTTGTGTAGTTGGTGACGTAAAATCTTAACCAGAATTCATTTCCGTTTTGATATACGTTTAAAAGGGTAATAATGATTTGTATGCCGTTGTGATCGATATCCTGATTTAATTTTATAATTTTAATATGAATTTTTAAAGAACGCCGATGGTTTTTTTGTTAATACATTCCATTTTGATGAGAGTGAATGGTTAATTGTACTTTAGGAAGCTTTAAATAGAAGGTGTGTTGGTCCCTTTCACCCTGTCTGGAGTGATACAATACCCTCATAATCGCTCGACAGAATAAGCTCCTCTTTTAAAGCCACTCGAAATATATCCCGTCTTCTTTTCGGTCCCCACCGTTTATTCTAAATGCGTGTCCTCGGAACCTCTCCACGCCCCTCACTTCATCTATCCTTCCCCACCTCCTCCCTGCCGCCACTTTCAGCCTGCTCGTCAGCAGCGTTGACTGCGAAGCGTACCCACTCGCTCACCTTGAGCTAAACCCCGCTCACTTGTCTGTCTCCCGTATCCCCGAGTTCATTCCCTCCCCGTCTCCGTCCCTCTCCTCCCGTACCTCCATCTCGGCTCCAATGAAACCCTAGCTCTCCCTAGGCTCTCATCCGGCCTCCAGTCCCACCCCCATTCCTCAAACCTCCCTCGCGTCCTTCACCTTTCTCTAATCCATCCCTGCGTGAGGGGGATTGGAATCGATGAAGGTCGATGAAAATGCCATTAGGTGATGCAGGGGCAGGGAGGCGGTTGACGGCATAAGGTAAATCTGGGGAGAGTTTTCAGCGATTGTGTGTGAGGGGAGAGGAAGGGTGAGATATGTCTGCGGGGGTTTAAGTGCCTCGGTTGGGACGGGATTTTTTGGTATTTTACGAAAGAGATTCCCGCCGTCGTTCTGGTCTCGGAAGAGCAATATTGCAAAACAAGTCCTCGGCGGTGGCTTGGCCGGTGCTTTGAGGAGGGATAAATATGTGAGAGGGGGTCTTTCTGGCGATGTAAATAGTGTCGCATGAGAGTGGAGACCCAAAGTTTTGTGGATTTTCGAATCGTCATTAACTACGTATGTTTTGAGAGTGTATTCTTTCATTCAGTGGTTATGCATGGCTGTGTGCCGCCTTTTAAAGCTATATAGTTTGCTTAGGTAAATGTAAATACATCCCTGCGCATCATCAATTTTGTTCATCTTCGGTTTGGTGTCCTTTCACTGTGATATAATGATATCTCTTTAAATATTTTCATTTTCCCCCATTCAGTTTCCATCTCATACCTTTTTGACTACAAGTTTGATAGAGTCTGACTGAGTGAGTTTTTATTCCTAAAAATTCCTCTAATATCAGTTTAATACAAGAAAAGATGTTCTATTTTACTGAACTTGTACATAAAGGTTTTCATTATTTTTATTTCTCGGACGTCCTTGAATAAAGCGGTAATAATGAGTTATTTAATGTTGTGATAAAAACTGATTTCAGATATTCTTGAAAGACAGCGAGAATCATCATCGCCTATGTACCCATTTCCGTTAATAAATCGTTATTCACAAAGTATTTTACTATCCATTAATTGATTGCGGATAGTACAAAATAAAATAGTGTTGAAATTTAAATATTTTTAAAGCTTGAAATTCTAAACATGTTTCAATTCATTTCGACCTTATGAAAACCACTCATTTTAAGGATTTTGGATCGTGAATCCACTATTCAATGTTAAATTCGTATTTTTTCAAAGTCTATTCTATATATTACCCTGCAAGCCACCGCTAGGGTGTGTGACAGGGAGTGATTACAAACCAGGCATGCAACTTCAAAAATTAAATTTTTCTTACTATTATTTAGGGATAATGTATTTCTGTAAAATAATTCCAATGCGGAAGATCATGATAACTACCATTAACATGATATACTACGGTATGTAAGTGAGATTCACTTCTCTACGCATAAGAGAGGAGCTGTAGGTAAAAAGAAGGACAAGAAATAAAGCTAGATGAGATAAAGACAGTACACTGTTACTAAGAATGAAAAATAAAAAAATACTTTTCCTCCCTCGCGTGGTCGGTTGATATTATTCTGATTTATTATCGTTCATGGGAAGAATGACTTCCTAAATCTGTTATAGTCTCAATTTCTATAATTTTATTGGTATTATCTCTTCTACCATAGTACGATGGGGTAAATAATGCATATTCTACATCATCGCTTGAGGCAGCAATATGGAGCAATAGAAGACTAACCCGACCAGTAGATTGCCGCCAATAAGTGTAGACTGAGTCAGGTGAAGATTCTTATTCAAAAGAAAAGTCATTCTTCATCTTCATTCTGCTATTAAGTCGCAAACAAACAAGCAATATTAAGAAACAAACTGCTGTGGCTTTAGCATTATTTGCAACTTCCTCTTTACTGTGCAGTATTCATCATGATTTTATTGAGTAGGTTATAATTCGTATAGCTGGGGATATATGGAAAATAATACAGTTTGATTAATTTAGGTTTTAGGATTTTTTTAAATCTTTTATTTTACGTGATTCGCAGCAGTTATAAAATAAGTTACTTCAAAACATTCCCTGGTCCTTCAGTAGTGCCCCCCAGCTGCATTCGTTCATCGGTGGCAAAGATGATCCATGTTAGGATTAACCAATTTTTTTCATAAAGCGAATCTCCTGGAGGAGTATTTTCAACTTCGAGGTACGTTTCAGCGTTTTGGACCTACAACTTCGAAACGTGTTTGATTTGTGTGGCACAAGAAGAAAAGCTATTTAGGAGGAGGATTTCATGATGTGATTGCAAGTGATCTCTCACAAAAAAAGAGACGAAATCGTAATGGGAAATCTTTCTCGAAAAATAGGACAAAAAACTTAGCTCTGACTGAAAGGATCCTGGGATTACTGAGAAATAATACCCCTTCACCAGTGAAAGAGTAGCGAATAAACGGGAAAATATTTTTAATCCTTACTTTACGGATCAGATTCCATTAAGCGTGATTCTTCGTTCGTACCCCGTGGCAAATATACGCACGAAAAACGTACATGAATATTGTCTAATCCATATATTTTAGAGCCAGTATTTTATCTGAAAAAATCTGTAATCAGCCAAACGTCGGTCACCCTGCATAGAGTGCACTGATGCAATCTTAAGGTACAAAAGCCTCGCCCTGTCGAAAAAGTGTCGTAAGCTTCATTTTTGAAGGTAAATGGATCTCGACTTTCATATCATAGTCTTGTTCCGTCTTCCTTTGTACTCTTTCTTCTAAGGTAAACGCTCCTTTGTTGATTGGGGTTTTGTCATGGGGTCTCGAAGCCCGTCCCTTTATTCATAAAAGAGAGTTGTGGGTAAAATCGTTGGAAAGACAAATTTAATTAGATAGAAGCTGAAGCATCCAATTTAAAAGGTCCTGTAAACTCGTTGAAATCGGATTACAATTAGTTGAACTTAACCGCGTTGTTCGTGTGTTGACGCTAAGAGCTCTGGGAACTTCCTCTGAGGCATTCCAAACAACTCGAGTGACTCAATTCTCGAAGTTTGAAATCCGCGAAAGTATAACGGAGGCAATAGCAGATATATTATTGTGTTTAAGGCAAACAAACTTTGATGTTTACTCCTTTGAGGAGTGGTTACATGTGCGTGTCTTCATTATCAACTTTTATGTCAGCTCAGTATCTTGTTGATTGCCAATTCTGTCCGTTATCCTTCAAGTAAAGAGGTAAACCTTGCATACGGATATCAATGTCTCAAGGTGCAATATTTTATATTGTCCTTTCACGATGTCGTCAGGATAAAGCAATGGTTTTTATTTGTGTTTTTCATGAGCAACGCATTTGACCATTTATTTTTTGCTGTTTTTTTAATTATCCTGAGATGAATTGCATTAAATTAATTATTAATTAATTATTTTTTAGCTCAAAGTCGTATTTAGGGATTCATACTCTGTGTACAGGCTGAAACCCACGAATCGAGAGATTTTTTATATTATTTTTGCTATCTAAAAATTGCGCTAATAGGAAAAATACGAAAAAATTCAACGGCGTATAACATGGTGGAATATTTAAAGTGAATTCCTCCAATTGAATTATTTTTTTGACGACCCGTCCACTATTTCGTTTGACAATAATTTGTAAAATGCTTTATCATTTTGAAATGAAATGAAATAATTAACTTTGTAATTCCACACACTTTATTGAAAAACGCGACCCAGGTTTCGACGGTGAACGTCATCATCAGGTGGTCCTCATAGAAACAAACTTGGTATATACACAAAGAAATTACAAAGTCAATTATTTCATTTCAATATGTTATGAAAATTCCATAAAGTTACGCCTGGGACAAGAAATGCTTTATCATTGTTTCATTTTTATATTTGATCCATCTTTTTTAGGAGCATCTTCAATATGATACTGTTTCATGATTGATGTGATGGTATTTTTGCGTGGTATTGAATATATCTTTGCAATTTTCCAAAAATAATTTATTTACCTATTATGTAGTAGTTATCTGCTAACGTATTTTTATCTATAGCATTTGTCTTTTTTAATATTCAAACTAATTTTCAGTAAATTCTTTCCTTGATAGAACTGATCGCCTATCCATTTGGGTGGCAATTAACGATCGCCATATCTCAGAGTGATGTACAGAAACTATTTCCGGATACTTGCCACTTGACGCGATTTTGTAATTATTTTTCGGAAGTTTGTTTTTTCTGCAGTAACTAGTCGTATAACCTACTATGTGGTGGAGGATCCATATTGAATTCAGGTCAAGTTGAATAAATTTTTTATTCAAAACGAGTTGCTCGCTGGTTAGTTTCATTGCTTACGTTTCTGCTTGGGACCGCGCTCAATATATGCTACTGCGGAAATCCATGCTGTTTTATTGTCCGAGGATACATCGTCATCGACGAAACCCCGGGGTATTCTCCCGTTCAAATTTATAGCCCAGCATTTCACTTTCTCGTCCGCTCTAGATTACATTTGCAGTTGATTCGAAATAAGTCGAAAGTCAAGTCAAATGATTCCTCCCCTCCTTCACTCGACCCCATAATTCTCGGCAGTCACCGAAGGAGAACGTGCCTTTTAAGTGTGATCTATTGGTAGATCCTCAACCCCGTCTCTTTCTCATCCTCTCTCCCTCCGGCGTGAATGTATGGGGCGTGGTGAATTCGTGGGCGTGGGAGACGCTCGTAAAAGCGACCTTGTTTGCCCTCACAGTCCGGGCGGCAATTATTACGACTTGTCGGTCGCCGAAGGGGGAGGAGGAGGGGGGACGAGAACACGACAGCGGACGGGAAACGAACTTCCACTGGTCTCTCACGTCTCCATGTGCATCCTCCGATTTCACCAATTTGACGAAGGACGGGATGTAAGCACCGAATGAAACGGAAGGGGAATGAGAAATGGATTTAAGGGAGCGTATTGCGAGTGGTCGGAATGCATTAATTCTGTTCGGAAATTTTAACCAAATTAGCTGCGCTTTAGCTTATTATCATGATAAGCAATTTACCTACCGTTGGTGTGACGGCGCATGTATGAACACAAGCCATACTAGTCTACATGTTTTCGGTCCTTAGTTTCCTCATGGTTATTTCCTTGCGTGTCATCCGAATCGCTTTATTTCTTCCTTCCTCATTTACCTAACATTCTCTCGAAATATCTTGGATTCATGAAGGGCTAATTTTCCATTGCTGATGTAAAGGCTCTGCCCCAAAAATTGATTGAAAGCATCCGGAAAAATATTTTGTGCAAATGACTGTAATTCTACAAAATAGCAACCTTGTGCATCGACACACCGATGCCAGCGCTTCTGCCGGTCGCGGTATGCTTCCTGGGAGTCGTCGACGGGAATCTCGTTCAGGTACTTCATCGCAGTCTCTTTCGTCACGTTACCCAGCGTTTCAAAATGGTTGTCTGCCAGTTTTTTTTATTCTTAGGGACAAATTTCACCATTGGCCACTTCATTTAAAAATTTCTGGTCACTTTCATAGCCGTCCAAGAGATCATGCGAGATTGTC
The DNA here is from genome assembly GCF_022747635.1 of Hetaerina americana. Lineage (NCBI taxonomy): Eukaryota > Metazoa > Arthropoda > Insecta > Odonata > Calopterygidae > Hetaerina > Hetaerina americana. The sequence continues at coordinate 15,004,618 of NW_027286625.1, forward strand.
ACACGAACACCCTTCTGATCTTCCAGTAGCACCTTGGGGGCCATCTCGGCACATATCTTTCTCATGGCTAAATCTGTAATAAAACGATGCACTTTGGCTTCCGGAATATTGCACTCTTCTGCTGAAATTCTGATTTTCAGGCGTCGATTGTAATGGAGCATGTTCATCAACTTTTACTCTTTTCCGTCGCACTTTGTCGTTGACGAACGTCCATTTTGTTCCTCGTCGACTATCTTCCCTCTTCTCTCCCAGTATATCTCGTGTCAGCGGAAAATCATTCCTCGGGGCATTGCTTCATCCTTGTAAGCATCCTTAGGCATGGTCATGGTCCCCGGACCCTATTTTCCGAGCTTAAGGTAAAATTTTATCACGTGTTGTTGCTGCATGGAACGTGGCATCGTGGATTCGTGACGGGACTTTCGAAACGGAGTCTGGTCTAGCAGCGTTCTGCACACATTAACGGCCCGCAGGCGACTGACGCGGGTCGCGCTGCTTTCCCAGGACGGCCTATCAACTTTCCACGCACAAATCCCAAATGGTTTCTAATCCTGCCTAAGGAAATAAAGTTTCAAAATTTTCATTTACATCCTGGCAATTTCAAGGAGGTGAATGTAAAATACCAACCACAGTTTTGTAATACGAGTACCATGAATAACCTAGTGAGTCCTGTTTACTAGAAAAATATTTTATTATCCTCAGACTCGTTAGGGCCTTAAAATATTACGTTTGAGCGCCACTTAGCGCTTGTTTAACTCTTTAATCACATCTTAATTGAGATTAGATTGCAGCATTAGCGAATTTTAAGCTTTCAATTTCGGAATTTCCGACTTAAAACACGATTCTGAATCTGTCGAGAAGTTTCACATTGGATGTATTTATCATTTTTAGGGCACTTAAGGATTGTGAAATAAAATTTATTTCCCTTTAGTAATCTTAGGTTGTAAACTTCATATCGAGTTAATACATCCGTTTATTTGTATGAGTGTAGAGCAATTAATAAAAAATATAATATAACCTACTTGGTCTTAACTTATATCCGCATTTGCCACAAATTTCTGGATTACTCGCAATGAACTTGAAAACGATAAATGATAATATAACGCGAATAATCGGAAGAATTCGGGAACGCTTGTCCTCATTTCGCAAGCGGAACCGGAAGTATTTTCATGATTTTACCCAATAGCCTTTTTATCTCTTCTGTGGCGCCTCTCTGCTTGATTTACTTCTTGCGCTTTCTGTCAAACGGCTTTCGATGTTTTAAAATTTTTGTGAATCCATGCAATATTCCTCTGGATAACAGCCTCCCTATCACTAATACTATAGTATTTACCTATTACTAATTTCTTCCACCTCGGAAGCACGTTCCTCTCCACTGCTAACCACGTTCACATCGATGTTATCTTTGTCCTTGTCATTGTAATTCCTATCGAAATTTGCCCAAACCTTCTCTTCGAATTTTTTTATTTGCACCAATATTTGACTTTGGCATGTTGTGAGATTACGTCATGAAGTGATTAAGGTGTTTTGTCTTTTTCAGTGTGTGTGTATTGTGCATAACGCGGGTAAACCCGAAAGAAGCTTAATCAGATCATTTTGACCTGGGAAGGCTTTAAGGAAGAATTATAGTATTGTGAATTTTATTTTCATTAATTCCATGTGAATTTTCTTTTCTATTAATCCCATGTTCTTTCAAAATCAATGCTATCCCTCGCTTTCATAAATATGTATGGCAGAATGGAAATATGAATGTCTTTTCTAACGCAAGTTTTGAATTCAGTATTACCTACTTTTTCTGAAATTTTGCAGCAGACGACGGAACCCTCTCGCTCCATCTTGTTGCCTTTAATCTGACGGGCCCGTACGTTACGTCCATTTAATTTTGCTTTACATGCATTTAATATGCATTTCGCATCAGACTCTACGCCCTCAACGCCTTCCCATTTAATCTTGCAATATGCCGAGTGACATCAAGTCATCACCGGGGATGGAATACCTCCGACTGAAAAAATTCAAAACCAATTTTCTTCTGCCTGGTGGCCTTAAAGTGCTCTAAGTGTCTAGTAGGCATTCATGGTTAATCATGGGCAAATTCTTTCTCCGGTTGCCTCTTGCACTGGGTTCTCACTGTTGGATGTGTTTCAGCCCATCGCTGATCACTCAAATACGTTTGAATAACTTATGAATGCACTCCGCTTACCAATTGCACCTAAAGATGTTTCGGTGAACTGAAACGCGTTGTGCGTTACAAATAAATATGTGGACAAGAGTAAACTTGTTTATCTCATTATGTCGAATTTCCACTACATCTCGCCTGAATGAAGTAAAGTGGTTAATGTAAGTGAATGTAGTAAATATTGTTATTGAGTAAATACGTCTATCAGCTTTACCCACACTATTGTCTTATACAAGCGAGAGGCTAACATAACGTTTTTTCCAAAAACTTTGCTAAACCGCCTATTTATGACCAACTGGCAGAAATGTAGACAAGTAATTATCTTGGAGTAGCCTTGCTTGTGGGCTGTAAAAGTTGAACCTGTGCAATGGAAAAATTAAAGAGACTACATAGAAATTATTAGGGCTATGGTCAATTCATTTTTTACTGCTTGTATTTAATGGTCCATGTAATAACCTATCACTTGATGTTAATATACGTTATCTATTTGGCTAAGTAAAGATATTCGGTAAGAAGGTAGTTAGGATCATTGGGTTCCTCGGTAAAAGAGACTCATTAAAAAGGGAATCCATGAAAGTATATATGAATCTAATATATTATATATATATATATATATATATATATATATATATATATATACACGTATATAATTATGTATATTCCAACTCGCTAACAGGCTAAGGACTTAAAAGGACGCGTTCTACATTCCACTTAGTACGAGTACTATAAAAGCCAGCCCTATGGCTGATAAGTAGTTCTCAACCACAAGTTGGCAATAAACATTTAATTTTTTTAATAATGATGGTAATGTTAATTGAAGGTAATGGACTTCGGTATCTAAGTGTAAAAAACTTCCCTTGGCCAGCGACGCGTTTCAGGTTTCCACATGCCTTATATGCAACGAGAACAAATGGGTTCAAACGTAATGGTCCTTATGGCGCTGAGGGTAGAGTTCATTGAAGATCCAAAGTCGTTGATAGAGCTCTGCCTTGGCGAAGCCAATCAAGACGGGGGTAGCGTCGCGGTGCGAATCGGAATGAAGAGCTTTGAGGGGAAGTATGAGATAGGATGTTGCTTGGTTGGGGATATCTTGAGGAGCTCGGTTGAGAAAGGGAGTTTCTCCTCTATTGTTATGGGCTGACGGGATGTATTTCACTTCGCAGTGAATGGAAAGAGTTGTCGCATTCATCAGGAGGGAATGGAGCAAGGGATGTTGTCCAAATTTCATTCTGGTTGCCAGTCGGTGCTGATGGCGAGCGTCAAGCCTCATCCTAAACGATGTTTTCATTTGCAAATTTGAAGTTTCCTTCCATTTTTGCCTGTCTGGCGCAAATTTACGTCGCATTTTGAGTGTAAAACGAAATAATTGAAAATTAATTGAATTGTGGCAGAATTTATTTTGCAACTATAATTTCCCAACTGTCCCTACAGCTAATGTCGAGTGGTATCTACATTTTTATAGTTTTTTATTTGCTTTTTGGCGATTTGTATGCACCTTTAAATATTTAATTGGCCAAGATATCGTACATACTTGACGATTACTTATGTGTCCCTGGTCCATATATATGAATCCAACCGAGGAATGCTTGGATGTTAGTGTGCACTCATCTCCCTACTCGCCGCAGTTGTAATAATTATAAGGAACTGATGAAATCACTTATCTATGGCGATTTGGGTCCTTGGAGTCTTGAAGAAAAACTCTCTTCCATATGCTTTATATATTATTTCTTTGCTAATGTCATGCTTTCAAGTTAAATGGTTAGGATTAATAAAGACAGTTATTTAAAATTCATATTTTATCCATTACCCGATTTATCAGAATCATAGTTCAAACATTGTATATTTATTATTATGAATATCCGAAACGTCATTAACGTAATTGGTTTTTTAAAGGGTTTTAAATCATCCTCTGTTTAGAGACTGTCAATTAGGATAAGTGCAAAAGATATTCTGGGTGGATTGTTACCATTGCTAATAATACCTCGCCGAGGGTTCGCTTCATATCCTGATTGTGGGAAATGTTTCAGTGGATCCCAGTTAAAATATCACGGGTAGGTTGATTTGCGTGCAATACTCCTTTTTCCATACAATACTCGTTAAACCGTTGAGCCTTCAAGTTGTTTTATTAAAAAAAATGGACTGGGACATAATCCAGGATTATATCCACTCTGCCCGCCTAAAACTCTGCTGCTGCCAAATCACCCCCTCACATATAATGGGGCCAATAACCTTTCCCCTCACCACGATGTATCGCTTGACCACGTATAAATAGGTACATTAAATAGAAGGTTGACATTAATATGTTTAGATCGTGTTGAAACGCCGTGCTTTCATTCATATTTTGCCATTCTAGATTTCACTGTTGAAACGTATGTCAAGTTTGAATTCTCACTGTTCAGCAATTCATAAGCTCATGGATTATCGATCAATATGCTTATTATTCATTACCACTTTTAAATTAATTGTAGTATCTCTCTCTGTAGATTTCTTTGGTCGTGGTGTTCCCGTCAGTCATCCATTGAGACGCGTGAAGGTTTTGCCCAAAATGTATACCCGTGTAAAAAAATCTTGTAAATTCTTTATGCTATCCGTGAAAGGGCAACAAAACTTTTCAAATCAGCGACGAGCCGGGCTTAATTAAGTTAGCCCGCCCGCTTTGAGCGGACGCACACATGGTCAGCGGGAGAGAATGTTTGAATTTCCCAGAGAGGGCAAGAGGGGAGGGATGTGAAAGTTCGATGCTCCAAAAGTTGTTTGCGAGGCGTTGCGGCTTCGTCAGACTAGACCGTGGCAGAGCGCGCACCCTAAACATGCCCCATCTCTCTGTCCCATCTCCCTCCGCCCCCATTTAACAAAAGATTAACAGGTTCGGAGCCCGCCACTCCCCACCCACCACACCCCTTCCACTCTTCCGCCATTTCGTCCCGCGTGCCGCTCCCTTCTTCAATCCATCCATCTCTTCCCACCGTTTAAAAGGGACCGGAAATTTTACTCAGCCTGCCGGCGCTTGGCGGAAATGAGATGCTCCACGAGCGGGACGACCTGGCTAATTTCGACGGGTTTAAAGAAAAAATACGTAAATGGGGAGGGGAAGGTCGTTTTTATTTTTTTTAATGTTCCTTCCCGTTCAGAACTGAAATCTTTGCATGCGGTAGGGAGAATCCGACAGCGGCTGTTGCCGGATAAGGAGATAAAACGAGAGAAAATTGGTGCCGGACGCCTGCAACGGTAGCGGAATAAGACGTGGTGGATGAAGGCCGGGGATTGCCCCAACTAATTACTTTAATTTGTCGTAAAAATTTCTCATTTTTCCCTTTCACTGTCTTTGGTTATCTCGCTGGGTGGTAATACACTTAACTGCAGTGTCAATGCCGTTGTCAGCGACATTTTCTAATCATGGAACAAGGACCACAGTGCGGTGCAGATATTTCATGTCGTAGTATAATCCCAGAGAAAGACGCGTGGTTGTTGTTTCCAATAATACATACCGTGTGCATCGATATTTTCTGAAAAATATCCTGTGCGTTCTACTCGTTTAAATAAAGAAACGGTGGGTATTGATATGCAGTGATTCATTTTTATTTTCCTCTATCTCGAATAAATATTTGGGCAGAGATAGTGAAGATTTTTCCTATTTTCTAACCGAATAAATCTCATCACGCACAAGCGTTGATGCCATTGAAAAATTCCGCGGTACACAAAATTATACTTAATGGATTTTCGCTTCCATTAATCACTCATCGAATACGTAGTGACGTGTTAGCTACATGGTGGAGACCAGGAACTCCGGATCACAGTGGTCACGTGAGTCAAGTCTCGTGTTTCACTCAGGCATGCAAGGCTATTTGGAGTAGCTACTAAGGGGACTAAGCGGTTTCATGCAGGGGGGTTAAATTAAATATTTCCTTGCCTGTAATTTAGTAAAGTAGTGTGGGGTGAAAACGTTTTCCAATGTGACATAGGTCTCTAATTTTCCGTGATGTATTATCTCCCGTAATGCATAATAAAAGAATGAGTTCCAGTCATATTGTCAGTTTTTGCGAGTTTCACGGTGGAATTTCAATTTTGACGAGCTTTTCCATATTCTCGCTGCTGGCAATAGCTGTCCGCAGCAATTTTCTAGTCATCACATTTCCGCGGGATGACTGACTCAAAAATCAGAATGGTCTCCAAATATCCCATAATCCCCATAGGCATTATCTCGAATAACACGCATGCCACGCGACTGTGCTGCGAGCCCTGAAGCTCAAACAAAACAATTCGCCTCGAAGGAAAGCATTTAATTCGATCCTCCCCCATCAATGGCTTTTCGTTAGCCGCGAGACTAATTTGTCTTATTTTTAAAGCTCGTGACTTCGCAAACTGCTCTTTAACGACCACCTATCCTTTAGGAAGTCCTGGGCTGCATTCCTAAATTGGCACGGGATTCCGCGAAAGTGAATTAATTAAGGAGATGCGGGAGCACTTGGGAGAATACGAGGAACAGATTCAGAGATTGCGAGAGAGAAAGAGAGAGCGAATGAGTGAGTGAGTGAGAAATGGGAAAGGGAGAATTAAGAATTAATCCGGAGTTGATGAGGACTCGCGAGAGGACAAGACAGATATATATATATGTCGAGGTAGAGAGAGAGAATGTTAGTCTTCGGGGACTGGGAGAGGCTTGATGGGCGAGAGAGGGAGATTTTAAGGGCATTGGAGTACTGTAAAGGCAAAGAGTCGTTTCACGAATATCATACAGTCCTGCCCCACAAATCAGTCAACTTACGGAATGTCCCGAATGAACCCACGGTTTCGTCTTAAAATGTCACCCTCCAATGATTGCTATGTTTTCATATTCGATTTCGGCTATCTCTTTTTTCCTTTTCCCTATACATTTTCTGCGCCTTTGCCTCACGCCTATTTCCACCGAGAAACGTAGGCGTAGGAAGGCCCTGTAACATTTTCTCATTCCCATTAAATATTTGTAATATTTTATTTTGTCTTACGGAACATATAGGGATGGAAAGAGACCCATCCTGTCCATTTTCCATTAATTAAACTATTTCTATAATGAACGAGCCTTGGTATTTTTTTTATCATCGCTGGGATCTTGTGAGTTAATGTGTTTTTATCGTTGAGTTATAATAATTTTGATATGCTTTAAAACTCCCTAGTTTTTTTTAATGCTAGGTGTTTTCAAACGAATTACTTTTTAAGATTGCATAAAATATGCAATTATTTTATGAAAGCTATGCATATCAAATAAAGCTATGCATTTCGGAAATGGACTTTCTAATGGAATGCGCGGTACGTTAATGTAATTCCTCCCCAAGTTTGCATGCGTGTATGTTCAGCTTATTAGTATTGGGCTGGAAGATTTCCCCGAGGGTGGCATCAATCTGAACTTTAGTAATTCCTTGAGCCTAGGCAACAATAGACCAAATCCATGGGTAAGACTTGTTCATTTGAACCATGTGGAATTCCCCGACACACGAAGGTGCTCTAAGTATTTTCAATAAATATATTCTCTCACCCTATTTTGTATATGACCATTGTGTAATCAATTCAAGTCGAAGGATAAAAAGTTAATATGGAAAGGAATTCTAAGGGTAAAATCGCAATGTTCTTAATGAAAACCTACGTCGGAATTCCATTTAGTTTGCTACTATTTTAGCATATCTGATGAAAATACTTAAAAATAAATAGAATTATTTGCGATCGCTGATGTAAGATGCCTTGGAGAAATGTATAAAGAATTCACATTCAAACACTGTAAGTTTTTTTCCAGGGAATGTTTCTTTTATGTAAATACATAAAATTTCCTCAGTATTTTCATGTCTCTTTTATGTTGCTAGTAAGTAGATATATATGTATTTCCTCCATGGTAATTTATCCGTTTAAAGTTTTGGTTGGTCCCTAACGGGTGTTACCTTCAATCGGGAGAGCTTTTCCTTTTTTGCCCTACATTTTCCTTCCTTTCTACGTAACCTCTGCCTGCCTTCATTCTGCCTAAAAAGCTCTCTCTTCCTTCCTCTATCCAACTTTCCCAACGTTCTCCATTCTATCATGGCTTTGAAATTACCCTTAACTTTTAATACTTCGTCCACTTTCTCTGCCTTTTTCGAATTTCCCTGTTAGCTTTCTCTCTTCGCCCGCCCTTTTCAATCCTCGGCGTTTGTCTTCCTCTGTGTCCAACTTATTTTCTCCATTCTCCGCGAATCCCACGGTGGAAAGCCTCCAATTTACGCTCTTTTCTCTCTCTTCGAAGGTCATAAGTGTGTATTATCACCTACAATAGTCCACTTGCTCTAAAATGGGAAATGGTAAAATTATTTGTTGTGTCGACACTCAATGTCCAACATTCACATGATGTGGGACAGTTTCGGGATGATTTCGGAGGTCCAAGACTAATGGTGAGCGGCACTAACAGCCAAAATCAAACTGAAAGCAACTAAAGTAAATAAAGCCTTTACGAAAAGGATGTTCGGAAGCAGGTCGCGATCTGACCTCAGGCCGGGGCGCCCGAAGACTTTTTTCTTCGACAGCGACTTAACATGGTTTCTTTCGTCGAAAACTATCTTTTCACTCAAAGATCCGTACAATCAACGGCGTAGGGGCGTGTTTTCGATGTTTGGAGCGATTGACGTGGAAATTGATGTGGTATACATCTAGCTCGAGATCGTTCGTGCTCAATTTTTTTCTGATCTGTTGATTTCTTGAAATGGGCACTTCCAACTTCATCCTCTTTTTATCATAGAAGTCAGAGTTTTTACCGTATCAGGAATTAAATTTTTTGCTACTCTTTGCAAAAATCGATATTGGCAGGTCTGCCTTCCAATTCGATTGTCTAGAAAAAATGCAGTACCGCTAATTTAATAAGAATTTAATTCATTATTTTGGAATTTTTGTCAGTTTTCCTTTGAATTTTGCCATTCGCATCTGTAGTCTTATATTTAAAATAGGATAACTGGCGATAGAATTATCAGATTGTATTAAAAACCGTGGTAACAATCCTGCGACATTCATTGAGAATATTTTTAAAAAGCTGTCTACTGTTAACTGAAATTAATCATGCAATAAACGAAAAGATCTTTACGATGGCTTTCCACAATACATCAGGGGCGTTTGTCTGTCATTCGAGATCAGTGGCGATGAATGTTATTGCCCTTGAATATCTTCGTATAAAATTTAAGAATTACATTTTGTCTGGCGCTACCTATATTTCTGGTAATGTTTGACCTAGATGTATGCAGTGAAATTACATGTGTTTCTACAAGAATGGAAGTGCCCTATGAAGAATTGAATGGCGTTATAGCGCTAGAAGAATACCTATAAAACTTTTTTTCATTTTCGTAAATAATTGTGTCGAGTTCAGGATACAACTAAACATTTTGATTGCTTTACACCCTTTATTCCATTGTTTAGAGCACCTAGTTTTCTTTTTCCATCCATTGAAATACGTGAGTGATAATCCTTAGTAATTGATTTACTGGAATGAAAATACGTTGAAATATTTTTGTGATGTCTACGTTATGCTGTTCAGTTTTTCAAAATTTGGTGTTTATTTCGATGCTTGCTGTACATTCCGTTCCCCTTCTGGTCATTGGATTGGATAAGGGAATGGGCATTGTTTCTCCCGAGTCAGTGACTGCAAATTTAACTTTCAATTAGGCGAAATGACAGCGCTCTCTCTTTTGTTTTGGAATCGATGAATTTTTCGATGATAACGGTGGCTGGTAACTCACTGGCAGGTCAAGTGCGAGTCAGCATTTTATGAGACAGTGTGGTAGAAACTTGTGATGACTCCGAGGGGGACATAAACCGATACAATTAACATATTTGCCATTCACGGGATTTTCGACTTCTCATAGCAGTGAAACTATCCCTATCTCTGTGAATGTAGGACATTGAGTGCCAACGAGAAATTATTTTTCTCTCCCCAATTTTTCCCGACTATCTAGTGACTGCCTGAAAATTTTGAAAGTGATGAGTTGTACCTTCTTCAGCGTAAACTCAACCCCTGTCCAATTTGCTTCAGACTCGTCAGTCGTTGAATATGCTGTTGAGATACATATTACTGCCTCGCAGCCATGAGTTCGGATTTTTTCTCGAATTTAATATTTAAGTATTTCTTTTCAGTGATGGCAGAGTAACAGTTTAAACCAAAAAATAAGGGTATTCATTAATTTTCAGGCAATTTTCCGAGTAGAACTGACGGAGAAGGGATGAGTTCTCCTGTGCGGTATGATATTGGAGTGATGTTCCTGAGACATATTTTTTGGATCCACTCTGCATTCATTGCTCCATACACAAAGCATAAAGTCTGCATCCATGTTTCGTTTAAAAATATTTCGTCATATGCGCCATTGGGGATCTTGAAAATCATGAATGGGAGACCATTCATTGGTGGTATTTGGATTTTTTTGGCCAAGTAATTTGAAGAACCTCGTGTATACTTGGTCCTTGCATTTTGTCCTCCTTGTCGCATTATATAAATACTCTCCCGTGCAAGGAGGGAAGAGGGATTCTAGTTCTTCTCTAGCCACGATAACGATCCCCTGCATCGGTCGCTCCGTTCGCGATGAGGGCGCGGCACTCGGCGGGCGACGAGACGCAAGTTAAAGGAAAGGGACGGGCAGTGCTGCCTCCATTTGTCGCGGGACGTGTCGTCTCTTCTCCCACCTCAGGCCTCCATCTCCTCCACACACTCCACCCACCCACCCCCTACCGTGAAGCTCTGATTCTTATCTTCTTGGATGTTCTTCTGCCCTTTTTTTTCAACCAACAAGGTCTGTCGAGAGAAAGGTGTTTTCCCCACCTTGACTGATGCTCCAGAAGACTTGGTGGTCGCCGAGTTCCCGTCGTCTTGGGAGTGTCCCCCCCCCCCCCCCGAGGCCTTCCTTTTGTGCTGTGTCTCACTGTAGCGTCTTAAGTCATTTTTTTGCAGGATTAACTCATGTTTCAAGATAGAGCACGGAATCGATGCTCACATCGTTTCTAGTTTCTTTGAAGGCACATTAAACATCCTTATCAGTTCTTTTACGTCACTGGTAATTTCAGTTGTATTCAAGAGGTTTTACACAAAATAGGTCTTCTAAAGATTTTCTTTCGCGTCGGACTGTTTGACAGGGTGTCCAGCGACAAGGGGGAGAATTTCGTGGATTCAGGGAATTGTTTTTCATTGTATGTCACAAAGTTGTAATTTTCCATGTAATACTCCATGGAAAACGACTGATATGACTTTAAAGGAATCCTATATTTTGCGATCCGTAGATGTAAACTTGAGGCGACCCTGAAACTCTTATTTATTATCATTTAATACCTATCACGGGAGTACGCTGTGGAAAAACGAAAGTCGTGGCTTTTTTATCACAATTTTTATTTCGACTATTCATGTCAATGATTATATGTACCCGAAAACCCTAGATAGTGCAGTTAATTTGCGCTTAGAGAAAGATATGTAATAACTTAACTGGAAGCGATTCATATTCATTCATTTTCATCAATTGCGGAAAGAATTTGTGAAATAGACAGCTTTATGAATTCCTCCAATATTTTAATCTTACGACCTGTAAAACGTTTAAAAACTGTAAACATTTTGAAAATTTAGTAATCGGCAACTTCGACTCTATTAGTGAAGATTTTTTTCCTTGATGATAGGGTTGCAACCTTATTATTACTTTTATTGGTATTTTACGGGTTAAAATAGGTTTTGCATGAACATAGCTCATACAATGGTTGAAACATGCATTTCCTCCTAAAAAAACGAAATCTGACATCCGACATTACAGTAAGCTCATCTTCAATAAATGGCATCGCGTGTATCTCTCCGCTTCCTGAATCCAAGCTGATAAATCCCATAGTAACCATTAGCTCTCCTCTCCACCTTCTTATTGATTATCCTGAGTGCCACTTTAGCTGCGTGTGAAATTAAACTTATTCTTCTAAAGTCCCCAGATATGGCTGAATTTCCCTTTTTCGGAATTGAACCTAAATACTTATCTAATGAAATCTTCCGGCCTAATTCCTCCTTCATAAATGCTGCGAATTATTTGAAAAGAAACTCTTCCTGCCACGTTTTCATGAACTCTTACGTTTTTCCCCGGTAAAGTACGTTATCTACCCCTAGGGTTTATTTGATTTCAGTTCCCTTAGTGCCTTTTGTATCTCTCCATCAAATATGTCTTGGCCAAAGCCATCCTCGTCTACGTCATACATACTTCTCTCTCTATGCTTAAGTTTGGCTGGCCTTATGTCTTTACCATATAGTTTCTCTATGTATTCCTTCCATCTCTCCTGAATCTTTCCTCGTTCCCTGACTTATTTTTGATTGTTTGCACCGATTTTGCCGTCTTACTTACTGTCAGTTCTTTCACCTTTGTGTGCAGCGCACCGATTTCACCCTTCCGTGGTAAACATACCATATCCTCGAATCTTCCTCGTCGTTTCATTTGCTGTGTAAATTTACCGCCTCGGTTTAATATCCAGTACCATTTTTTAGCAGTTTCTTTTTCAAGTAAAAGCTTGGACCTTGAAATTTACGATGGTTTACCACAAACTAGTTTTTCGTTTATCCCTGATATCAACAACTCTTACGCCTTACAGCCCCAAATGTATTTTTATCCTTATTAAGTGAAAGGCGTATCGCTTGGGTCATTTCGTGTTTATCTTTGAAATATTCATCGTCTCTTCTCAGGAGGGCTACTTTTAAAGTTAAGCATTTTTATAGAGCATTAATGGCCAACTATAACCGCCTGGGATTTCAAGGTTTTCGAAAGGGCAGGCCGTGTTTCTTCGCGGTAACCTCCATTATATTTCTCGCTCCGCCATTACACGTGCCTCGTTTTCGGATCTCATTTCAATTGTCAGTCGTTGTCTTTGAGAACTTTCCGAGCTGTCCTCCGAATCCCATTCCCTCTTTTCCGTAATTCATGCGTCCGCCTTCCCCATCACCATTTACGTATACTAGAATCCACAGTCCTGAAGCCCGAGGAGGATTCTGAATCTTTCTTTCGATCTTTAAGTCTTTAGTCAGGCATCTTGACGTCAAATTTGTGTCAATAACGCTTTTAATTGAATGCATCGTATAGAAATCACTCAATTGTTGAAGTTGCTCCGGTACTTGCAAATTTTTGAAAAACAATATTTGGATCAACCGACGAAGTACCAAAATTTGCAATAAGGGATCCAATTTTGGCAGTAGCAGTAGCTCGTTCAGTAATAGGGGACCGAACGCTAAGGTCATTTGCCAAATTAGTATTAGGTGGGTAATTTGGCAGTGGCAAATGGTTGTGGGATTGGAGGAAAGAAATCGAGCGTTGGGATTAGCCTACTCTTAGCGAAATGCACCCAGGGGTTCCCTATTTAGCTTTCTCTCCGATGGACGTCGTGCTCAAAGTGTTCTACACGTACCACCGTTACAAGTGGGGGTCAGGATATCAATGAAAAATTCAGCCACCGCCAGGATTCGAACCTGGGCCCTCAGGGTGGGAAACCATTAATCGCTGCACTCCTTCCTAATCGTTCCCCTGTGGTAATGCCACGAGATGAGCAAGATAAATTACTTGTGCTCTCACTACGTGACTCTTATGGCCGCCTTCTTTTTGCAGATTTCTTAATATTAGCTGAAATGCGCCTAGGCTGCGTATATTACTTACCATGAGATTTAAATTAAATATAACTATATGCGGAGTCGCATGTTCTAATGAAATTCCTAAAATCAGAGAGCTAGCTAACCCCATTTATGTGTATGCCGATCCCAATCCTTAATTTTACTCCGCAGTTATTTAAGTCGACGGATGAGTGTTAAATGTGACCTGAATTTGCAGTGCCACTTCGCCTTCGTCTCGCCAGGTTGTACTGCATATGGGAGCAATCCTTGAGTTGTCGAGATGGTAGGAGATTAATCGTGTCGCCTAAGTACTTTTTTTAACTTCCCTCATTTCTGAGACCCGCTGTGGGTGTATTTTCCCAGCGGCTGACGAAAACTCCCTCCCTCTCTCTCTCTCTCGTCACTTTTCTGTCTTACTCGCGAAACCCCCGAATTACCCGGGCCCATCTTACCCTTCCTCCCTTCCTTCACCCTTCGTTACACTCTTAATTTGGCCTCGCTCGTGATTTGCCTCTTGCCTGCCGACTTCCCGAAACTCAATCGTGAGGGTAAAAGGGTGAGAAAACTTTGCAACATCGCTTTTGAACCAGAGAGCGTTAAGTTTCGAGGGCCGTAGACCCAAGTTGATAACAGGATCCAACTTAAATCTTCGTCGCGTCTTTTACTTTCCTCAGCCTTTACGTTGTCAACTTACGAATTCCTTTGGAGTAAAATTAAAGATTTCAGTCATGTAACCATAAAATGAATGGGTTAAGGGAGAAATGAGCTCTTTTCAGGTTCGATTAATTATCCTTATAAGATTTATTGAAACACAGACTTTAAAGCCTCTCAATCTTAGAAGAGTATATAAAGTTTTGACCCAAAGCACAAAGTCTTCTGCTGTGTAAAGTGGGTTGTAGGAAAATGTCACACTCTTATTGGAAGACGACTTTTTTAATATCATCATAGGATTTCGCTAAAATTATTTAATTTTATTTATTTCTCAGGTATCACACGGCGATGCAAATTATGATTGAAATACTGATTTCTGAAGCAAATGAAATTGAATTTAATTCGTTATAGTGTCAAATTTTCTTGGCTGAAAGTCATTTTTCATGTTGGTTCATGCTTATGAGCTCTTCAGGGTAAATAAATATTTTCGTAAGCCCTTTGACATTTTTTAAGGTCAAAGGAATGTTACGCTTACGTGTACTAGTGTGACAAAGTCAATTGATGTTCACGATCCAAATATTAGCTTGTCTTTCCCCTTTCGGCTTCTACCTTCATTAAGTATAAATATTGGCTTTCTCTCTTTGTTCGGAAATTATCGGTTACTGGTTAAACGGACCAAAGCGTGATATCTCGGACTAGACCCAATTAGCACCCTCCCTGAAGCGAAGCGCCCGGGTGCAAACGTGTTGCGTCAATATCCACATCTAGGTGTAGCGGTTAAAGCAAAACTTTCGGACATCTCTCTCTCTCCCGCGGAAATTTCAATTAATCAAGCCACTTGTTCGAGGGCGCGCTAAACTACACCTGAGTTCGCGTGTAAAAATGGCCGACTGCGAAGTGGCCGGCGGCGTATGGTCGAAATTACTCCATGTTGCTATGTTCAGTTTAATCCCTATGTGGTTGGATATTCCTGATCTGATCCCGTCGTTTAGTGTGTGCTTCTAGATCTAGCGTTGAAATAAATTACGCCCTACGATCAATCGTTTCGTCGCCATGCGGGTCTGGCCCCGTGAGCCGTAATGCAGAGGCTGGAGAGGGCCATTGACTCTAGCAGGGAAGGCCCCTCCCTTTTTCTGCCTTGATCGAGTTCTAGGGATTCAGCTTGGGGCATGCAATACTCCCGGATAGGTTCCCTGTTATTTCGGCAATATTACCTAGAACCGCTGCCAGACCGCCACATTACCTCGGAAGGGCGGTTCCAGGGAGTTGGTCTTTTGAGTGGGTGACTTGAAAACAGAATGCGTAAACCCCACCCGGCAAGATATTGTACCCGCTTTGCAAGAGTGTGTGTTCTTTCGCCACCATGGTGATTGAAAGTTTTAGCACGTACCGTTCCCGTGAGAATGTCCATTCGGATCAATATCCGTCCAGTTGTTGTTTCTCGTGGGCTAAAAATTGTATTCAGAACCCCGACATGGCACCATTTAATTTAGTTGATTTATTTTTATGCAACGTAAACTTATGACATCCAACTTTATTTGATCTTTTTGTGATTTTCAAGTTTTATTTCATTTTCTCCAGTTCTTCAAACTTAATTTTTTTTCTCTAAACTCGCTAGAGTAACTATTTTTACATTGTACGATAGTGTCTAAAACTTGACATCACACACATTCAATAACTGGAGAAGAAATCAATTGCAATCTACCGCTGCAACTAGATGTTGGATGCGCACACAAACCTCACACCGCTATGTTTATAAATCTCATCCAAAATGGCACAGGGCAACATAAACCCTACAATAAACTAGTCTTCACTTCCACATACGTACTCGTGCGTGGTGGATCTGAAAACTTACCAACCTCATCATGAAGATGGCAGCACTCTTCAACAAAATTTGGGGAATCTGTTTGCGCATGCGTTGAAAGTTACTCTTCAAAATTTCAGCCATTTTGGACACTGTTTTTGTTTGACAGTCGTTTGAGTGAGTCATGGTGAGGTTTTGCAAAAAGAACGACCACCTTTGAAGAAGAAATTGTTTTTTCATTAGGATAACGCACCTACTCGCACTTCGTCGGTCACCATGGCTAACATTTACGTATTGCACTTTGAATTAGTTGACCACACACCGTATTCGCCAGATCTAGAACCCAGCGACTTTTGCTGTTTCCTAACCTTGAAGATGCGCTTGGAGGACAGATTTTCATCGCCGAGAATTACATCTCACGCCTGTTTTGTGGATCAAGAGGTCAGGTACTCTTTGGAAGGGTATTATATTGTTTAAAAATATATTGACTTGAAAGGAGACAATTGTTGAAAAATAAAAATAAATTTCAAGAAAAAATGTCGTTTATATGATAGTTCGGAAACTTTTCAGTGTACTCACGTACAATGATGATTCATCATTACATAGAATGACAATGAGTCCCTTATGTCGATGCATTACTATTCAACAAATCTCGCTGTCATATGTATATATATATATATATATATATATATATATATATATATATATATATATATATAATGGGCTGACACAATATAACACAAATAGAAAAGAATAGACACATTTAAAAGAACACTCACACGGTAAATTGTTCGAGCTTTCGGCCCTCTCAGAGGCCTTCTTCAAGAGAGTCTCTTGAAGAAGGCCTCTGAGAGGGCCCAAAGCTCGAACAATTTACCGTGTGAGTGTTCTTTTAAATGTGTCTATTCTTTTCTATTTGTGTTATATTGTGTCAGCCCATTATTGTGCCGCTCGTGTGAGTTTTTCCGTACAATCGTTATATATATATATATATATATATATATATATATATATATATATATATATATATATATATATATATATATATATAATTATATATATAATTATATATATAATTATATATTCATTCTGGAAAGAGGTGTAATCACAGTTTAACTCCGTAACATTGAGTTTAAGCTTAATAAACTTCCTTTTTTAAAGGAGTTTTGTTGTATAAAAAAAGAAAGTTATGCTGCCGCACCCTGGTCAAATATGTTCCAATTTTAATTCGAAATTTTCTATTACCCCATACCCAACATTGATTTTATATGCAGTGTTACGACATATTTTTCGTCGTTATTCAATTGCATACTGCTTCTGTTCAAATAATAGCATTAGTCGTTATTATTTTTGTGGCTTACATAAATGCTTTAAGGTACCAGACGAATTATTTTCACGGGGCAAAATTAGAAAAGAAATTAATAGCTATAAGTTGAAAGGAACGTACGTGATAATTTCTCCCAATTATTAATGCCAAGTGGTGGTTGTAAATCAACACCCCTCATTCACCTTGTCCAAGATCCGTAACTCGTCGTTTTAATTATGATTATGTGAACTAATGCAATTGACGCCATAAATGCCTTAAGATTGTTATGGTATGAGATGATTAATAGTACTCGTACTTAGTTGACGCAAATAGCTGTTTCCTACTTGTTTATATTTATGCATATTTATTTGTGAATTAGCATTACGCTTTACAATGAGTGATATCCAGCAACTCTGAAAATAAGAATAAAAATAAATTTTTAAATATTTTTTAAATGCGTATTATTCATTTTTTCGGGCTATTTTCAATTACATATTCAAATATCTATTAAGTCTTATAACCCTGATACAAGTTCTCTACCAAATAAAAGTAGAATACATACATCCGAGAAAAATTTATTTCGGATCAAAGTGCAAATTACTAAAATTCTTCAAAATAGCACCCTTTGTGCATCGACTCAACGATGCCAGTCGCGCTACGCTTCCTGGAAGGCGCTGACGGAAACCTCGTTTAGGCACATCGTCACATCCTCTTTCACGTACCCGGGTTACCCAAATGGCTGCCTTTCAAGCTCCTTTTTATTCTCGGGAACAAAAAGAAGTCCGGCGTTGCCTCATGCTGGGTCAGTATTTCCACCTGGCGCTTGGACAGGTATTCGATCACAAGGAAGTGGTGTGGGACGGCGAATTGTCGTGGTGCAGCCTCCCTCGGCAAAGATCTCCTTTCTGACGCGTTGAATTCTTTTCATCAACCTTTCGAGGACTTCCACGTAAAACCTGCTGTTCATTCACCGTCCCTGAGGCACAGACACTTTGTGGATAATAACTTTTCAACAGGAAAAGACGATTATATATACACACCTATTTTTGGGATAGACATTTTATATTGTTCTAAAATATATGCTCCATTTGCTATGTTTTATATTTGATTTATGAGGAATAAACCTGAATTGGGATTGCGTCATACTTTTATTTCGAGTTTCTTGGTTAATCAACTACGTTTCCCACAGCCTAGCATTCGTTTGCGCGTAATCTAAACTTTAATACAGTTACTATTAGCAGTGGAATGCGAGAGTACTACCTGTATATATTTTCTTTCTAATTAATTTAGTTCCTTTTTTCTTGGTTGATATGCCGTTTTTTATAGGTCAAGAAAATATACCTTCTTTTTTTCCAGCTACTTGAAAAACGGGGGAAAATTTTTCGGATGGGAAAATTAGGAAATTTTAACATTTCTTGGTAGAAACCTGGAAAAATGAAATTTAGGTGTCCATGTTTGGACTTCTTGCAAATCTTGATGAGATTTACATGATACAGTCTTAGCAGTATTACATTACTTTTACGGTATTTTTATTTACAATTCTTAAACATAACTAGTCTAAACCTATTAGTCTAAACCCTTTTCTATACTTTTGGTTTGTTTTATCAACTTTAATTTTGTGGCTAAGGAAGAACCTTTTCTTGAGAGAAATTTCCGTGTGCATTCTGCATTAAAAAAGGTTTCTTGCATTTGTTTGAGGTCTCATTTCAACCTTGACCGCCTTTGTGCTACACTTTACCATGGGAAAAAGCGAAAATTGATCCGGGTTGCCTGGAAAACTCCAAAGGAAAACAACATTTGACCCTGAAAACCATGTTTAATGTACACATTTTCAAACCTTGTTCGAAAGTTACCTTTCTGTTACATTAGGGTTACAGCCCAGCCCTTCCCAAGCCCTATAAATGTGCCCAGAGTTCCTTCATCCCCATTGATCATTCCCCAAGTTTTGGAAGTAACATCCGTATTCAAATATTATTTTTTGTCGGCGGCGCCCACATCAGCATGCTCCCCACTCAAACCGAAATTTCAACGATGCAGCCATCGCGGATGGAACGTACCGGCGCGGCGGGAAGGGAAACGTGGGGATGGGGCGATCGGAGAGTGGCATAATGCCGCTCCTGCTAATGGCTCGAGGACTGGAATCTAAATTTCTAGGTCGAGTTATCGCGGGCGAAAGCTCCAACCAAAAGAGGGGTGGTGGTGACGGTATGAAAAAGGGAATTGGTTTGGGGAGGGGGCATAGGGTTCGTATTGACCCAGCCATCTGAGGGGAGGGGGGCGGAGAGGACAAGCGGAAATGAAAGGGGATGCACATAAGAGATGCATGTAGCTGCCACACCATGGAAATTCCGATAACGACATCAGGATCGAGGTATGATGACTGCCGGCTCTCGTGCTAAAACGAGAGTGGGCCGCGCGCCACCCGAAGAGACAGGGAGAGAGTTGCTGATGGAGGGACGGTGAGGGGCGAGCGGTCCATTGGCGCCGGGGGTTTATACCAACGGTCGATGTCAGGAGCTCTTAGGTGGCCCACTCGGGTGGACGAGGAAAGAACAGTTGTTGGGACTAGAGCTCTGGTCCCCAGGCGGCCTTGGTCTGAAGTACGTACGTACGTGTGTACATTCATTCCGGGGAATACGAGGGGTTAGTGAACATGTGGGAAGGGGGATAGAGGGTCAGTTTGTGGAGAAAGGGGTAACTCCCGCTTGTAGTGCAAGTTTCGAAGCTTCGTTCGATGCATTTGCTCGCGCGGCCCTAACTCTCTTGAATCCATTAAGCAGAAAGGAGTAAAAGCATTCCCAATTCCATCGAAGCGTTATCGACGGAAGAAAATGCGGGCACTCACGCGTAGTTTTAAAGTTGAGTATTTATTATTTTGGGAAAACTTGGAATAAAGGACCAAAGTACGAATCACGGTTCTCATTGTTTATTTTTATTTATTTTTCTCAAAGCAATATAATATTTAGCGTTCCCGTTGGGTGCACAGGTTCACGTAGAATATAAAATTTTCTCGAAAGAAAAAGTGTTCTCTAGCGTCCTTTTCTCACCTATTCTTCCTTTATCACATGCGTAATATGTTTTCAGTGGTTTCCAATTCGAGAGCATTCTTAAAAGCTTGCTCAATGGCATTATTTTTTATATTATTGGCTTTTAAAAAAGGGTAAATTTTGTAATTATATTTTGTCCAGAGAAATGATAAGTAGATACTATTATGATAATATAAATATCGTTTCACGGGAATGATGGAACTGGTGTTGTGGTTTCGATACAGAAAGCGGAACTAGAAATCAGCATACTGAAACAGTATGTTTACATCCATATTTATAGGTTGTTTGGTAATTTTCAGCACTGGGGAATGTATTTGTAAACCTCGAGAGTGACATCCGACAACCTACGGATATAATGCAAAATCGTAAAACTAACTTCCTTTGTGTCACAAGTTTTTATTTAGTTCCGTCCCAGCAATTTAGCGATGATTTACCTTCCCAACCTTTTTCAGAGTCCCTTTTGAAGTAGGAAAGTATTAAATTTCGGCTATACTTTAATATTACTTCTTCTTCCGGTAATCATAAGACAAACTAGATTCAGATAAGAATTGTTCGTGCTGTGTTCTTTTTGTCACCTCAATTTTCAAACTAATTTCCTTGTTATTCTAGCCAGGAGCCAGTTGAATCATTTTAAGTACAGCATTTTAATCAATTATAGGATGGGATTAAAGGTAATAGTTTTAAATCGCGTGATTGTTGCATAGATTGTCATTGTTTGCGAGTAATCTGTGTAATTTTTTAGAAGATAAACTCTTTATGTTTTTCTTTTTCACAGACGGGGAGCAGAAATCGTCCTTCTCTTTTGCTCATTTGTCACGCAAAATCGCTATCCGTTCAGTAAAAGATATCATGCTAAATTATCACGCAACCGTGTTGAAACTTAAATAGCAAGTGAAAACCAGTTGATAGATTATTGGGTGAAATGTATGCGATATCATCATGAAAAATAAACCCTTATTATATTAGCTGAAATTCTTTATTCTAACTGTGCAACCATTTTCACCCTTAATAAATCTTAAGTGTTTGCAAATGAACTTTCCTTTTTGACGCTCTTTACGTTAAGAAATACGCGTATGTAAAGAATGAGTCATGCATGAAAATTCAAACTTATTCATTTCGAGAACGTTTTAGGAATAATGTGAAAGCATGTTATCGGCAGCGGGTATCCTTTTCCTTCGAGTAGAACCCGAATGATTGTTTTCCTGGAACGATTTCTGAGTTTTCACTAGACCCATCTAACTATTGTCGATCTAACTATCTTTCCGTCCCAAGTGTAGTCTTGTCGTCGAATTTCATGTGCATAATCTTGAACTGGATAGTTTTAGGGGCATTTTATTTGTTTATGAGCAAGTTGCATCTCTACCAGGTAGCCTATGTAGAGCATCTCGACATAGGCTACCTGGTATCTGATTATTATCGCGAGATTTTGTCTAATCTCCCTATTCTGCCTATATCTCTCTGACAAATGGAGAGAAAGAGGATGGAGTGGCTCTTGGCCAAGTTGTGCAGCCCCCTCTATAGTGGAGCACTTGCGGTGTAGCGCGCTCCCTGCCGCCGTCCCTTAAGTCAAGTCGACCGCATTTTCTGCCGCCGGGTGGTTTCGCCAGCTTTAAGAGGGTTGCTGGTTTTCGCCCATCCACGGCGCAGCCCCTCTCCCTCTCCTTCACTTTCACCCTCGTTCCCTATTCATTCTCTCCGCAAAAGGGTAGGGAAGCGGCCCTTAACCTCTCCCACCCGACCCAGGAGTATTCTCCTATCTCCCCCGGCGGCTCTAGAGACTTCCGCGCTCTGTGATGTGAAGGCAAAGTTTCCGAATCTCGTGTGGCTACTTTTTTTTGACGCCTCTCCTCATCGCCTTCCCTCTCAATCGCCTGTGGTCTAGCCCTCTCCCCCACAAAAATGGGAATGAACCGCTCGCCGTCGTTCCGATATATTTTTTGCGACCCTCTTCCGAGTAAGCAAGGCAGGATCGTTTCTCTGCTGGTGGCTCATTGGTGGAGGGTTTCATGCTCATTCCGCCCCCAGCAGAAGTTCTCCTCGTCCTCATTTGAGTGGAAAACTTTCGGTGATCCGATCATGGTGAACTTATGTAAAGGCCGAATACATATGTGACGAGCACCATGTCGGGAAAGGTGCTGGCTCACACCCCTCTTCTGAGACTAATGCCATGGATAATAAATAAAATCAGTTTTTACCTTAAAATCATCTGAGCAGGAGCATTTAGTGCTTTAGTTTTTGCCTGAAATTAAGTCCGCATGCTCTCTCTTTGTTTGATAATACATTTCCCTAATATGTCACGCGATCGGATCGTATTCAACTGGTAACGGTAAATAGGCATAGAAAGTTAACTGACTTAAATCGTGCCGGGGGGTTTTTATTGCATGGTAAAATGTTTCCCTGTAATCGCAATAGCTTTACCTAAATGATGAATATAAGTCATTCCTCTATGTAGAGTCGTGGGATTAATTCCTCACCCTCTTAGTCTTTAAGAACAATGTCGTTGTAAATAAAGTTTTCCGCTTTGGGTGGTCAGGTTAGATCTCAACTGGTACTAGCTCTCTGGCTTTGGGAATTAACAGATTGATACTATTATCATGTATTGTCTTTTCATGATTTGCCAATGTAAGCTCCGAATTGCATATGATTCAACGGCGATTCCATCAAAATAATTTGGGTCACTTCTCTGACCTTCGTAAAGTTTCATTATTGAATATCATTTTCTCGTACATTCCCTTCGTTTGGATATTTGTTGCCCTGTTCATTCGAGGAAATGTTCATACCCTCCATGCCCTGCTCGTATCAAAATACTTATATTATGGCACTTGCAGGCTTCCGATTTTTTTATTCACCTCCTTTGCAGAATCATTATAATAGGGAGTGGAGAAGAATCATAAGAAATAATGTGTTTCTCAAGAAATGGGAAAGATAAGATAAAGGTTAAAAAGGTAACATAGGGGATGTAAAATAGAAGTAATGAAATATTTCAACTATCTAGTAATTGTTTTTGATGATGGTGGACGTTAAAAAAATTACGTTGATGGGAAAGCACGTTAAGTGGAGACTAGTGAAAGCTTTAATGTGGAGCTTCATTTTGTAACCTTGGAAACTTGGTTGTTTAGGCCAGAGGATAAGCTTGGATTAGAGGCTTTTGAGATGTTGGTGAGGAGAAGAATGGAAAAGATAAAATGGACCGAAGGGGAACAAATAACTAAGTTCGAGGTAAAGTAGAGTGGAGGTTATTGAGAGATTTTAGAAAAAGGCTTAGCATGTGACTACTACAGTTATTAGGACACAATAGGACTCTTGAGACGGATATAGAGGGTAGAATGCAGCGAAAGCGAGGTAGAATGATCAAAAGAATAGACATTTTGGGTGGAATCAAGAGACTTAGCAAATTTTCAGATCCAAGAATGAGATATTGTTAGATGTAAAATTAAATCGAATGATATTTTTTATTATGCTAATTACAGTAGTGTATTGCCAGGGTTTATCAAAAGCGTTCCCTTAGACCGTAGATTACTGTTGAATCAAATAAATAATGGTAGTTCCACGAATACAACAATTTAAAAAACGGAACAGCAGTGGACCGATTTGCTTCTTTTCGTTTGTATTAATGTCTTATTTTATTTTTGGTGGGTGGTCGATAAGGCAGAAAAGTTTAATTGGCTGTTGGGGAACAAAAAAAATTCAGGAAAATTACCAGGACTCGACCGGGAACAAATCATCTGGGGACCCTTAGGGAAGAAAGGACGGTGTAGTTGTAAGGCTTCGTTATGTATTCTACAAAAGAGGAGACCGTCAAGGCAGGTCTCGGAAAACAAGATGGGATTTGCGTGATGGAATACATTAGGGTATGACATTATGCATTGGAATATGGAATACATGCACCATCAATGGAGGATGTTAAGGCAATAGGGTAGTAATATGGGTAAAAGAATTCATGATATAAATGCAATGTATTCACGCGAGTTCCGGACGAGTCGAATGGAGCTCCAGGACACGCTATTGTGTGTTGGTTACATATTTACGATCGTTGGAGAGGCGTTTTCCTTATGAGGGTAAAAAGAAACTTAACACTTCCACAATAAAGATTTAATATTTCACGACCATGGTTTCGTTGCTGCGCAGCATCGAAAGCATTTAAGCATTTTTATGCTCATGTGACAGTTTCAGGCAAAATGTGGTGCGGTCAACCTAAAGAATAATATTTTAATGAAGGTTTCCGACGATGAACCCTAGCTCATCCTAAATCCCTAACTTACTTTCATTTCGAATGGAGGGTGTAGTCGTCAAAATATCTGGAAATTCGTATGAATGCACTTGAGCTAATATTTACATAAATTTGGGGCAACAAATGACCCTATTGAGACTCGGAGACCCCTGGTATTTTAATCCACGAGCGTAAGAGAAAAATTGGTATGTAATTATTTTTGACGTAATTTTTCTGACTGGGATAGGCTTTAGGGTGACTGGCCAATTGGTTACCATGCCATCACGTAGAAATTATGAAAGAGGAGTATAAGTAAAAGTAAATATTGTTTTAACCCCTTGATCATCGCGGCCGAGCGACAGTATTTATTTTCGATGGGGTTTTCTGAAAACCTGAGCGCTTTTCGGACATCAGTTGCAGATGTATTAATATATTTTCTCCGCATGTCCCGCACACGGCTGCGTGGCAGTTCAGCGGCTTAGTTCCAGGTAAGATCTGCCCTCACGGTCAAGTCCACCTCCGTGTTGTATGACTGTGGCCAGTGAATCCACGTTATCGAAATTCTACACATGTTCGTCCGGACTGTCCCGAGGGTCACTTCGAAACCACAAGCAGACTGATATCGATGGGAGTTAGGCAGTTTGGTTCCAAGAGGGGGAGTTAGTGCCGGGGTGTGGTCGAGGATCACGGAAGCCGCTCCCCTCCTTTCCTCTCCTTTTCCCCCGTTTCTCCGTGATATACCCCGCGCCCCCGTCTCCCTGACCCGATCCACGGGGATCACGGTGTCACGAAAGTTTTGAATGTCGGAAATTCCCCTACCGTGTGCGTATATGCATCATACATTTGGAAGTGTCCATCTCGTTCCCAGTTAATGCCACGACCCTTCACGCCAGCGTGTAGTGCCGCCGACGACATTCTGTTGTATGGCCATTCCCCCTTGGGACACACGGCACAGAGTTTCAAAAATATTTTTTAAGCATCACGCGTTCGAGGATTTCGCAAAAACAATACGTCAGTCGTCGGGGAAGTTGGAAAGTTCAGAAATATAATTTTAGACCGTCAGACTGTGACATGTGAACGATATTTCAGAGGATAATCTGATTAAAAATAAGTTAAGAGGAAAAATGATTGACATTGGATGTGATGATGCGCATGTCGCCTGCTTTTCTCGACCCTCTGATATGTGGATGAGCGAAAGTTTTCCTTTTATTCTTCAGGGTTGCATTAATCTTTTTTCCGTTTCCAGACAAAATATCACGGCAGCATTTACGGCTGCTATATCTGAATTTATTCGGTTTTTCAGTGAAACTTTTTTTGCTGCATGTGTTTTTTCTTGAAGTATTGAAAACAAGTCTGGGTTTCACTACTCTTGCAATTCTTCTCAGGATCTAGATTTTGGGGTAATTTAAATTAAACTACTGTTTTATGGAAAACTGATTAGAAGTCGGAAAACTCTCAGCTGTCAGTTATATTAGTTGAGCGAGTTAGATGATAAACGAGATTGAAATGTCTTTGTTTTATATTATAACATAATTAATAACACTGCATTTCATATTGAGAATGGTTCGGTAGAGTTCGGTTTGGAGTTGAGTTGCGTATTGAATGATTTGCTATTGAGTATAGAGACATACGAAGGTGAGGGGAAGAAAGGGGATATAGTTGAAAAGTTCAAGGGACTATTTTTGTTATCCAGGTATAGATTTTTTTAAATATACTACATTTTCAGGACTCCTGAAAACGAATGGTTTTAGCTTATGCAAACATTTCTGCCTCTGCAATTAATCAGTTCCAGAAAAACGTTGGATCTAAAGGACAAACAAACATTTTTGAACATTCGTCGTCCGCAAATTATTATACTTATGACCACAATGCATACGATATCCGAAAAATGGTTAATAAGACATCTTTTAGACGACATGGAGGCAGAATCCCCGGAGAAATAATGTAGGGCAAAAAAATAGAAAGTTATCACGATACTCGGAAGTAAATATTGATTTGGGACCGGGGTCTTCCTATGCTAAAAATTCTAAAAAAGAAATATTGGTATTTCACCGCCGTTCTAAATGGGAAGAAAAATTACCTTCAAATAAACTTGGAGGATAATTGCTGTACTGAAAAAAACTAGCATTTTCATCGCAAGTCTGAAAAATTGAAGAAATTATTAAGGATCCTGCTGGATAATTTTCATGCCACGAGTTTGAATTCATTTGCCGTTTTAGATTATAGGCATTAGTGTATGATTTGAGCTAATTGGTGTAACGTTTCTGCCTGATTGTAACTGATCAAAGGACCAGGTATCGAAATACCGTAGATTGCGTACTAATTTAGATTCTTTTTCGTGGGATTTTAAAAGACTTGAAATTGGAATTCGATAATATATAAAGCGTGTTTCTTGTGTTCATGGGGCTCACTGATGGGTGTAGAGTCTCATTTACGTCCATACAAAGAGGAAGATGATACGAAAAGATGGCTTGTTTCTAAATCAGTTCATTGATTTGTGATTACTCAACACTCGTGAGTTAAGGGTCTTTTATTCTTCGTCTCTCCTTTCAATGATGAAAATGCAATCTCTTCTCTCGCTGATCCGATGCAAACGGTCTGGATATTCATGAAATTCCTTTTTTTCCGTGGAATATCCTTTCAGGAAACGTGTTCGTAAAATTAGGGTTTCATTCTCGTCGGAAACTCGAGTGAGCGAGAGGGATATATGGGGAATGGGTAAACAAGAATAAATATTTTGTTTTGCGTGGGACTCCTTTGATCGGGTCCTTCGGATCCTTTTCTTGAACCACCACTCCCTCCACACCCTCCCCTTCCTAACTCAACAAACGAATTATTTTTCCCGCCACCGTCGCGGTTCCAATTTTACCGTCCCCATTTGTCCCCTCCTCCTCAGCCCTCAATTAATGTCCTCCCCACCGAATGCTCGTTCAAAAAAAATCCTTGCAATGGCGCTCATCTTCCGCTTCATCATTAGTGCCGCCTTTCCGAATAGCTTCGGATCGCATTGAGCTCGTTAATATTTCGCGTGCTCATTAATGCGGTGCACAATCTTTGCTTTCCGAGAGAAGTGTCCTAGGGTAGAGGGGGAAGTAATTAGGGCAATTTTTTTTTTACTCCCTCTCCTCGCGCCATTTCCGAAACCTTTTCTCCCACGCCGCAGGAGCGGAGGTGAACAGGGGGAGAGGGGGGCGGGACCGGAGTTGGGAAGGGATGGAGCTCTGCTATTCGTCTCCAAGTAACGAGACCCCCAAGAATGCTATCTCCCACATCGATTGCTTCGGGTGCTCCCCATTAAGTGGGTGGCAGTCAATGCCTTTCGCCCGGGGACCTGTGGCGAATGGCGAGGGCTCCGGCCGCGATTGCTTTCTCCCGTTCTCCCCACCTCTATCCCCTCCCATCTCTGCCAAATCCGTAGGAAAAGTTTGCTTTGCCAAATGGAACGAATGCGGCTTAAATTTCTTTACGGTGGACCTGGGGTAAATTTTGAGGATGGGTTTCACCATTTCGCCGAGGTTTCGGAATGATAGCTGTGATGCGAGGGAGAAGGTGTGAGTGGTTATGTCGAGGTTTTGGTTTTCCCATGTCGTAGATCTGCGGGCGAATATCAGGATTGAAGAGAGGAAAGTGGAAGGAACGATTTAATTTTTTCTCCCATCGAGCGGTTTATGTTAGAAAGTGCATGAAATGACTATGGCTGCCTGTTTTGTAAATAATATTTTAATTTTCTGACTACTTTTGGAAAATTTGAAAATATAGTTCAGTGATTCAATCAATAATTATCGTAAGGTTTATTTTTTTCGTAAAGGCAATCCAAGACATACTTTCTGAATCGTAAATTGTCTTTCTTCGCTTTAATGCTTTAAAATATTTCTCGGATTTATTTTGGGAACTAAATTGTTACTATTTAGATGTGATATGAATCCGTAATAGCCAACAAATAAAAACCCTTGAGCAACAAATACGTCTTCAGCTTATTAGGTTGGAGATGAAAAAGAAATATTCCTATTTTTGCCCACATAGATTTCTTTATTCTCAGTTTGAGATCATGTTTGCGCGCTCTTTAACTCCTGGTCCGGAGAATGTAGAGAGGGTGGAATGGAAAAAGATTCGTATTGGGTAAAAATTCGAACGCGACCGATATTCAAGGAAGAGAAGGTAAGAAATAAACAATTGGGATTATTAAGGGGAGTGTAAGAAATATAAATTGATAAGCTCGACAAGTGATCTTTTGCAAAGAGACATTGTCTTTTCAAAGCTTTACATCTCACCTTTTTCAATCACATTACATCAATAAAAAGTTTTCCCGTTTTACCAAGAATGTAATTGATCTCTTGTTTTATCATTAGTTACTCTGCTGCTAAATTAGCAAAATTTATTCACACACATAGCTAAATTATTGCCGTTACTTGATTAGTCTCTACTCTTTTTTTGTTTTATAGATTTGAGCAATGGGCTAATCCACGACGTCATCTCTTTCCCTTGGCATTACCACAGTAATCAGCGTTAAGGTTGGCTTGGTAGGTGAGATCATCTCCATGCCCAACCGTCAGTGAAATTCACACTTCAGGATAGGGGTAACCAGCTCTTTGTCCTTTATCGCATGCGGTTTACTAGTAAGATATGGTACACAAAAAATCGCGCAACTTGGATGAAGCTGAGGATTCCCAAAGGCGTCACCCAGAATCGAATCCGGGCCCTCTGGTCCGTAAGTCTAACGCTTCACCCTCTGGAATATGCATGCAAAAATATTCGTGCAAAGATAGTACCCTGCAAGCCATCGCTAGGGTGTGTGGCAGGAGGTGATTACTACCAGACTATTTTGGGCACGAACATTCATACCCTCTAGCATGGACGGACAACGTTATTCTGATCTCTTATCGTTCGTGGGAAAAATTACATCTTAAATCTACACTTAATCTCTGTAATTTTATTAACCTAATATCTCATACCGTAGTACGATGGGGTTAATAATACGTATTCAACATCATCGCTAAAGAGACATCCAGCCAATTTATGAACAAGATTTTATGTGTCTTCATCCTCCCCTTTTTGTGGAATATGTTCAATTTAGTCGGATAGCGTTACCGTAACATTTGAATTATTATCTCATGGAAGGATTTAACCGTTTTCATTAATTTTTAAAATCTAAAATACCTTCGTCTTCTTCGGTTTTTTCCTCTTAATCCCTCGCCTAAACCGCTGCCTTAATTTCATATGCAATGGTTATATAACAGTATAAAAACAATCGCCTTGACCGTGATTAGAATCTGAATCCTCGATTTCCAGCTTAGCGCTTTAACCACACATTAGCGGATGTCTCCGTTAACTTAACTGTCCTCGCATCTCCCGCGATTCTTTGAATTTGTCCGAGGAAAACAGCTTTCAGTGTTATTCATCGTTGGCCTCAACCTCGCATACTGTGGAAAAATGTGCGCGATTACCTTTGTCAAATCGAGTGATTTTAATACTCAGAAGTTCGTTCTTTTTAACGCACCTTGAAAATTTGCGGATGACTGCGATAAAGTAACTGGTATCTCCAACAATTCTTTGAATATGTTGGGTTTGGCCTAAATTTCCTATCACAATATTCTCATTGTATTTTCTCTAGATAAATATTGATGCGAGTGTTTGCTTGATGCAGGGAAAGGCACGGAAGTATTCAAGTAAAGGAGACCTCTGCCGTTCGATTCCTCTATTATTTCCTACCCAAAATCACCAAAGGCTATCCACCTTGGTTATAAAATTTCCCAAAATGTTTGAGAAAGTAGAAGGTTATTATATTGTGATCCGTCATTGTCATGGCACATTTCATTTAAAAACACGACCATCGAGCTTGTCACGAAGAGGGAGATAAATTGAAGAGGTTGGTATTATATCATATTAAATTATCTTTGTATTCGATTTTTCCA
>NW_027286625.1:15035410-15292910 GCF_022747635.1 Hetaerina americana
GTTGGTATTATATCATATTAAATTATCGTTTGTATTCGATTTTTCCATCCCGAGACGAAACTATGGCGTCCAGGCCACGCCGAAGGCGTTCCTTCTCTTTGCGCATTTCTGTCGTTTCTGTTATTTGTTAGCTTTCCTCTCCGCGAAGTCGAGAGGTATGTGACCTAGAGCATAAAGCATCGTGATATCATATCTATGCGCAGAATCTAATGGGATCCACTTAATCCGAAATAAATAAAAAACATGCCGTATTCATGTTGTTTTTGTTCGGTTGCTAACGTATGCTGGAACGTAGCTCCGAGCAAATTGGTCTAAATTTTCCTCCTGTTCCCGCCGTAGCGTTTAGCACGATGGGATCCCATCATGAATATTGTTGGCACCGGCTGTTATTTTGATCTTCCGCTTCTTTGTAGCTTTAAGTTATATTGTCATGTTTTAGGCTGGACTGTAAAATGATACTTTTTAATCGTGAGAAAAACTTTTCGTACTGGTCCACACTTTATTATAAATGATCCAGGCTTTTATAGACCCCGACATCGTCAAAAGTGTTGTATGTCAGGGTTGATTACTTAAGGGGGGGTCATCATTACAGTATTGATAGCTTTTTTAAACTTGGTATCTGTATCAGTCTTGCAATTAGATACCCATGAATAAAATAGGTTGATACTTTTCCTCTGTATTTTGATTATATGCAATGCGTTTCGATGTTACTACGTCATTATATGGTGCATGTCCTTAATTGGGTCCAGTTATTCCACACAGGTATGCATCTAATGGTGACGCCAGTAAACGTCGAAAAAACATTGTATATTGTAACAAAAGCATAGTGGAAAATTATAGTAAACTTAATTTTTCATGGATTTTCACTAGTCCTGCCACAGTATCGAAAAACATATACCATAGTCGAATATTCGAAATAGTGTTTCCCGTAATTTATAAATTACTAAAGAAAGAAAATAGCTTGAAATTAAAACCATTTTTTACTTCTTTTTTCCTATTTTTTAATAGGATACTTTTTCCTTTCTTCCGTGAAAAGTTTCTCCATCCCTTTCTTCTCTGATTAATCCTGGTCGCCTGTCTCCTCGTCCTAATTGTGGGCCATGTCCTAAAGCTCAGCGATCTGCGACCTGCAGTTAAAGGTCCTTGGTTTCTTAGATTTGTCCTTTTCACTTATACGAAGAATCGCCCGAGCATCATTTAGTATTGATCTCATTTTTTGTTCTTCTCCATACTCTCAACTTGTAAATTTGTTTGTCCGATAATTTACGCTTTTTTGAATTCAAGTGAAAATCGTGAGAACAGCTTAGTGATTTCTTCCGGAGCGGAGGCGAAACTTTCATCACAAAGAGGCAATGGACTCAGTAGGATTGCAGGGTCAAGCAGTGGAACATCGTGAAAGCCCGCCCCAGAAAAATGTTTCGCTAATGGCCGATCACATTATTTGAAATAAATATTTTTCTCGCTCTCTTATTTTGTGTTTTTTTCCACTGGTTTATTGGTTATCGAATCATCATTGATTTATGTACTGAAACAGAGTGGGAACTTTACGAAGAAATGATTGGGAATCAATCTCTGACTGACGTCTAACTCTGCGTGGCTCCAACACAGGGTGGATCCAGGGTAACAGAGGTTGTTATTGTTGATCACTCGAGGTATTTTTCGGCAAATCCGTCTTTTTAGTCAAAACACGTTACCCCTTTAGATCAAAATCCTTAACGGATATGAATTATGGTGGTTTTAAGGTCCTCCCGCTGTATAATATCTGCAAATAGCTTTTCTTTAATTGTAAATACGAGTACAGGGAGCGGCAAGATAACTTCCTTTTTAAATGGGGTTTTTGCTTCATAAAAAAGGAAGCTATGTTTCCGCACCCTGTATTTTATCATCACCAGTACTTAAACTCTTGAAAAATAATTTTTTTTTAATACTTAAGTTATCAAATAGTCTATGCGGCGTCTTCCGAGGCGCTTCGTGCAAGTATCGAAGAACCTTTACGTAATTCAGTCGGCGATTGCGTCATGCATACCTAGCCCTTAGATGCTTGTTTCATCGCACGTGTCACATTTGGAGGATTTTATTGCTTCGATCACTGCGAATGCGATGTCTCCGGTTGAGGAATCCCTACTCCGGCCGAGTGATTCGGCTTGAATTATTGCTGGGTGTGATTATTTCATCTCTCTGCGGCGAATTCATTCCCCACTTCGAACTGCCGCCTCTGCCCTTTCAATCAGGGAATTTGAAATTCGAATGGCTGCGTGCATGCTTCGCGGCAGGTTTATTAAACAAAAGCAGTGATACGATTCGCTATCCCCTGCGGGGCACATTCGCTCCTGAAATTTTAGGCAAGGTGTGCTGTGGGCTTTACGATTTTGTTACTGGCCTCATGAGTATGCATTCTTATTGAAGGGTATACTCTCACGGAGAAGGGAGTATCCTGAATTAATTTAGTAGTGCCATAGACCGTCTGTGAATGAGTAAGAAATTCATATGTATGCAAATCCACATCCTCTTGAGCATATGAGAATGCCGGGGGCTACTTTAACAAGTCCGTCTCTGAGTGCTCATCTGTGGAAGTCGACGAAATTGCACTGCAAAACTCGTTTCAAGTGACCTTTTGAATTGATTGAATTATATATGCCTAATGTAGTGCATAGTATTTTTGTACTTTTTCTTTGTAAATTTCGTTGGTCCACATAATGAAATCGTGTGTGAGTATGCATAATGGGTTTGTAATATAAATAAAGGAAATGATACATGGCTCCCTTAAAGTTTTAATATATTTCTTAGTCTGCCTCAGAAAAAACGATATCACCGGGTAATTATGGAGAAATTTCAAATATCTATGACGCATAAAGTAAGATTTAATGATATTTTTTAAAATCATTTTGGTGGGGATTTTTTGTTAGGATATTTTACGAATTGGAAGATAATTCTTGAATAGAATGTTTTTAATAATTTTTCAAATGAGGTGATTGAAATCTAAATTAAGTAAGCACATAAATTACTAGGATATGCTCCCGGCGATATCAGTCAAGTTTAAAATATAGCTTGAACATTATATTTTAAAATTCTACCCCTTTGTCATGAGTAAAATAAATCGATTAAATTATAAGGATTCTGAACTTAAAGAGTTTACTATTGTTTTCCCATGGTCTTTTCCCATGGGTTTTCACTGCTCTTCTGATAGAAATTTCTTCTAGATATCCGTTATCTGCTTATTATATCCCGATTGCTTCCCCCACAGCTAGTTATCTTATTGCTTAAAATACCTATATTCTTCTACGTTTTCCAGAGTGTTTTCCTAATTCTGTTGAACATAATTTTCCTCAACCGATGACCATTTCCTTAAAAGTATCCTTTTCAGGATGCTCGTACACCATTGTCAGTGTTAGTGATGAGCCTCCGAACATTACCACCAGCGAGTACGTTCCGGTCGGTTTAATTAATGTACTTCGTTGAGAGGCGTGCTGAAAGGTGGAAACATGTTGGTGGATCAGGTGGAAGGGCAGGTGGTTGGCTATCGGCAGTCCAGATACCCTTAAATCTGGGTTGATCAAGTACGGTTATATTTTGACACGTACATTGTTTGAAAACCCAGGTTTCGGTAGGGTTAGCACAATACTGGTAAACTTTACACTTAATCTACTGCGTGGAATTGTATGCTGATTGCCTTCGTCTAGAGTACTTAATAGGGCAATAGATTTATTAGTGAAGATAAAGGAAGAAAATGATATATATTTCTCTCGATAAAACTTATGGGGACAAAGCAAGTGTATTGGCGAACATCCAACGGGGCAGTACCGATAAAATGTTTAAGAGTGTAATTTACTAAGTTTTTCTCCTTTGCCTTTTTAATGGAGAAATTTCACGGAATTCGATGTCATATGAATTGTAAGATAAGCATTGACAATTTACCATCACCACCACCAGGCGTCTCGGCGAAGGATATCCTATTCGCTACGATTGGACAATCTTACTCTCTGGCTCTTCATGCGCTTGCGAAAGATGTTGTCTTGACTGAAAGAAATGGTTGTTATTTTGCGGTCAGATGTACATGCCGTTGCTTAAAGGTTTTCTATCTGAAAATGAATTTTTTATGGATGACCTCAGTAGTGGGAAGTGAAAGTGAGGCCATGAGTACACGAGTACAAGGCCATGGCCTCTCGTAGTGGTGGGCATCAGAAGTTGAAATATTTAATGGACGATCATGAGCATCATCGATAAGGTTTATTTGTTAGAAATCTTTTCAAATGAACACACTTTATTTAGTTAACGAATGGAAATAATTTGGCAGCTGATCTCGCTTTGTAACTTTCATTTTATACGACTACCGTTTTAACTCGGTTTAAATGACTCATCCTTCACTTTGAACATTTTATTTTCCAACAATTTTCAATATACATTTATATCTTAGCTTTTAGCACGTAGTAGCACCGATTGGTTTTTATTTATAAGGATATTATTTTACATAATCTTTGGATTCACGTATAAGGCACTATTATAATATTAAGTCTTTGAAAAAAGTACACTTTGCAATTATTGTATTACTACATTTATAATCTATACCTTTATTTTTCTCGATGCTGTCTTCAATCTTCCCATAGCGGACAGATTATTGACATTTAAAGTGGTCTTGTACACATAAATGGCTTACATTAAAAGCTACTGGTTCCTATAACTAAATGTAATGTTTTATCATTGAGATTGAATCAAGGTCGTAAATGTATTACCCATTGCATGTTATTTCACTCATTCTTATTGTTGAGTTGAAATACTCCAGTTAACTTACTTAAAGGCATTGTACTAGGTTCTTCTTTGCGTTTTTTTTGAAGCTGCTATTCCGATTACATGGCACGTATTCTATACTTACATACTTTGCAGAAAACGAACTTTCTATGCGTGTATCTAATAAAACTAAACTTGTTGCACGTGACGGGGTGCAGCAGAATTCTGCATATTTTATTCTGGAAAAATAAAACTGAGACTGAAAGAGAAATAGTTGATGTAGTTCACTGTGTACCTAGTCATGTGTCGTTGGGCAACTCGTTTCAATGCCTGCTATTTTTATTTATTTATTTATTTATTTATTTTATTTATTCAGTATAAGTCCGAAAACAGCACATTTTGGCCTTTACATCGAACTATTAACAACGATAACAATGGTCACATTTACAAACACCCAAGCCCTAGATGGAGGGAAAACTCCCCCAGGCGGGAATCGAACCCGCGACCCTTGGAATGGCAGACGAGGACGTTACCCCCGCCGCCACCGGGGCCGGCGGCCGGCGTTTTCAGTTGGTACCAATCATAATCTTTTTTTCAACAAAAAAGTGGTTTTATTGGCCAGCCTATATGCATTTATTGCATGATATTGAATAAATCTCAGCATTTCCTTTGCATTCTTTGCGTCGATCGTTGCGATTCTATTCTTGAGGGGACGTGTAAGTACGAGTGGCAAGTCGTGCGCTTTTGGTGTGCTTTCTCGCGTTACCTTCCTCTCCTCTCCCGCCTTTTCTCTTCATTTCATGTCGTGCGATGGTTTCTTTTTTGGTCTTTGGAGATGCGAATATTTTCTCTTTTCGGGAGAGTCATGCGGTTATCCCATCTTTTCTTATTCTTCCTCAGGCATCTCCCAAAACCCAATCCACTCCGTCACCCCCCCTCCATGGGCACCCTACCACTCAGCCTCCTCTATCGAGTTCGGCCCGCTACCTGAAAAATCCTACAATTTGTCTTATTTCCACACGTCTCTTTACGGGAGAAGTTGCGCGGAATGCAATCTCAACCATTCGTGTGTCTCAGCGGTCTCCCCTGGACAAGTCAGACACATTTGTTCTACTAAATTTCGCCTCGAATAAAGTCGTCATCCCGCTCCGAGAATTACAACTTTTGCTCACTTTCTTTGCGTTCCTAAGGTTCCTTGCCTTCGGGAAGGGCAGGCTGTCAACATGTCCCATTCTTCCTCTCGCTGTAAGGCGCCATCAACTTCTCAAATGTTCGAAACTGCGTTGGTCTTAGTTATCCAATCCATTTTGATGACGAACAATTGGATTGGTTTCACATGTGCAAAATTTTGTCTTCACGACTTTCGCCTGAAAGAAACACGAAACTCTGAGATGATTCTAGCCTTTATCACTCTTTATCTCGCGGCAAATAATGTGTGCACATTTACGCAAATTCAAGCTCGGCTCCCTCAGCAGCACGTCTAATAATTACTATTTCCAGCGCGGTATTTTAATTCTATATGAATCAGTACTTTGATTTCCGTATTTTGCTCGATTCCCTTGATTATTTTCGTATAACGGTGAAGGCTCGTTACTTCCGTGACTAAAAATCACCTGGAAAGAATTAAGAAGTAATAATTTATTTCTACAGGCTTCTAAATGAATCATATTGAACACAAAGAAAGTGAGCACTAAACGTTAACTGACTTTTTTAGGCGCCCACATCAAGTATAACTATTTGATATGACATTAAGCATGTTACAGAAATTGATATCTACTTCTCAGATGAAATTAATGAATTGAGGTGATACACCGTGTTTCCTATATATATATATATATATAACAGAGGCGTTTCATGGCGATAGGTATTCGGGAGTAAAATATATGGTCGTGGGTTTTGTTTCCTCTCCCCACCATTTCCTTCGCAAATCTCATGTCATATAACTTTAATCTGTAGACCCCTTCAGTTACACTGCTTTTCATTTTATATCACCCTGAATTGATTAAGTGTGAAAAATCATACATTTCGGAACGAAATTATTACATTAACATTCTCGCTCGCTACACCAAAGGTATCATGCCAATAGCGAGAGCTGCATGATTTAAGTAATGGGGTATTGCAGAGACACATTTGTCCAAAAATAATATTTTAAAAGATATAGTCTTTTAAAACTAATCGCTTAAGAGTTAATTTTACTAATCAATAAACCATCATGAATATACTAAATTCATATCTATATGAATTATTTCAAGGTCCAAAAACTAAAACTCTTCGACCGAATGGGAAGAAGTAGTTAAAATATCAACGTAGATTTTCAGTGTTATCACTGGATGTTAATATTTTTGACTGAAGGGAAGGACCTGAGGATCGTACAGCGCGATAAAATAGTTGATGAACTCATTCTTTCCGTTTATAGGTATTTAGAATAATCGCTTTCTCACAGCCATTGCTGCGAAGCACACCCTTGAGGCCTCGGACTTCTCTGCGTTCCTTCGGAGTCGTTCACTGCTCGCTCAGAAGACCATTTTCTGATTCCAGATACCTTTCGAATCCGGGAACCAAAGCGTAGAACTCGGTGGTTTTGACGTGAAATCCGACGCGTGAGGGCGCGTGACCGGTGCGGTGAAGGTATGTCCTTTTTCTGGTCGACACAGTGTCGCGCGTTCACGCATCGTCCTTGACCGCGCCTGGCCCCTAATAGCACAGCTTCCCTCCCTCCCACGCCACGTCTCTCCCGCCCCTCTCCTCCTCCCTCCATCCTTCGCCGCCCCTCCCCGGCCTGAAGTCAAACACCACGGAGCACTTTCCGCTCCAAATGGGCCTCGCGAGCCCTCCGCCCCCGCCCTTGGCCATGGCGGACACCACCTTGGCCGTCGAAGGCGGGGACGGTGTCCTCGGGGGCGAAGAGGGGGGCAGGGGCGGCGTGGGAGCCGCGGACGGCGTGGGGGTGGACTCGGCACTCCCGTAGGAGCTGTCCCTCCCGCCACATCCGCCCACCTCCACCTCTTCCCCACCGGCTCCCTTGGTCAACAACTCGCCCCCCTCCGCCGCCCGCTGCCGCCGTATCTCCTCCATGATCGCTAGGGTCGGGTCGGCTGGGCCTCCCTCCTTGACCACCCTGCCACCGTAGTACGTGACGCTGCTCCCCCGGGCTCGGATCCTCTCCAGGGTCGAAGGGGAAACCCTCACCTCGCCGTCCTCCTCGACCGCCACCGTCTTCTGCCCCTGTGGGCGGCTGGGCGCAGGAGACTTGTTCCTCCCGATGGTGGAGATCCCATTCCAGTACATAGTATGAACGCCACCCCTGGGTAAGGTGCTCCACATCTTCCCCTGCTGGTTTTCGGTTTTCCCCTGGTTCCCTGGAACAGGGCTCGTGTGCCCACCTCTAAATGGCAGCGTGGTGGACTTATGGTTCAGCTGCATCATTGATCCTCCGAAAGAAGGTGTTCTGGAATTGGAAAGACATGGCGTGAGTACAAGCTCATTGCAGTGAGATAAAGGATTGAAAATGAATAAAAATTCTTAATCCGTTTGAATTATTCTGGAACGGAGGCTCCTAATACCTACTCAGTGAAGTTTCCATTATTGAACGCCGTTCGTTGAAAACTCGAAAGAAAGGAAAGTTTTAAATATTCGGGTTCGATAATGTTTCTGAGGAGCGTTTTTTCTACTTTTCAAGATTAACCATCCCCATAATTCAAATTATTGACGTCGAGTCAAGAAATCAAATATGACTTCGGATTTCTAATAATTTAAATTTTTAATCCTTCCTTTTCCCGCAGAGCATATGTCTCTGTACAAATCACCTGTATACAGGGTTCGTCCGGAAAATAAGTGTACTGAGCTCAGGAAAAAAAATTTATTACACTTTTACATATCTTAAGCTAATATTCCTCAAAATAGGACCCTTGTGAGTCGATACACTTGTTCCAGCGGCGTTCCCATTCCTGGAACGCTCCCGCGAAGGCATCATCGGGAACCTCTCGAAGACACGTCGTCACGGCCTCTTTGACGGCGTCCAAAGTCCCGTATCGCGTTCCTTTCAAACTCCTCTTTATCTTCGGGAACAGAAAGAAGTCCGGTGGTGCCAAGTCCGGGCTGTAGGGCGGGTGCGGCAGCGTTGCCACGCCGTGCTTGGCCAAGAAGTCCGACACGACAAGCGCGGTGTGAGACGGCGCATTGTCGTGATGCAGCCGCCAGATGTTTTTGATCGCTGGCCGGACGCGGGCGACTCGTTTTCGAAGCCTGTCCATCGTGCACTATTGTTTTTGGCACATTACACTGCTCTGCTATCTTCCGAACACTAAGACGACGATCAGAGTTCAGTACATCGCGAACTTTTCGCACATTTTCGTCGGTGAGTGTCGTTGATGGGCGTCCAGGCCGTGGTTCGTCGTCGACCTCTTCTCTGCCCTCCACGAACATCTTGTGCCACCGAAATATCATGTTTCTGGACATGGCTGACTCCCCGTAAGCCTGGTTAATCATACCGACAGTTTCGGTAGACGATTTCCCAAGCTTTACCGCAAATTTGATGGAATAACGCTGCTTCAAAAACTTCGGCATCGCGTTCCGTGACGTGGGTCGAGCGTGGAGGTTCGCGTTAACAGAGCTCCTCACTACACCACAGCTCAGAGCCGACTGCCTTTTTCAGCGTCGCTTACCAACATACCCCCCTCCAATCGCAGCCCGTCAGCGCGGTGCTGGGCGTACATGCGTTTTTAAGGAGGTTATTGCTTTTCAAATGAAAGTAGTACAACAAGGAGAGTATAAAGGCAGTACAGAATGGCAGTGCTCTTAAACTTAAATAAATGCGCCATATTTGCCTCAGAATCATTTGATAAGTTATTGAAATCTACAAATGCTCTCGGTTTGGATAATAATTTGCACGAGAGCACGTTAAAAAAAGCGGAAGTTCTTAAGTCCTTGGTTTGTGCAGGGGTTCACATTAAAACTTTTTTCTTGTATTTTGGCATTAATTTGTTGTTGTTCCGTAAACCATAACTAATTTGCTGTCGTTTATGATGAGCAAAGTTTAGGAAAAGGTGAAATGGATGTGCAAACGATGGGTGTGTTTAATTCAAAAGAAGGAAATCCAGAAAGAGAATAATAGAATCAGAATATCTCAATCGCACATATTTTTTTATAATTTTGCAAGTTAATTTGTGGATTTCCTCGAGCATTTTTTATGAATTCCTCGAAGCGCATTGTACTTTCAATTCCAATGGGGATTTAAAATGACAGCATCACCACCATCATGATTTTAACCCTCTTATTGATTGACTTCCGCCCTGCATTTTTCTCTCTCTAATCCATTTACCCTCTACAGCTCTTTCACCGATCAGCCCTCTCTATCAGACGTGCCTCCCTTCTTGTATTTGTCCCTTGGGTTTTCCCAAGTGGTTGTATTTTCTGTAATGTTCCATTATGTCTCAAACTGGATTCAAGCCCTACGATTATTTTATTTTCCCTATAGTTCATTACTATACCTTTACCTTTGCTTCTCTTCCCTATAAGTCTTTTGTAACTCTTTCCGTTCATTTGATCCACATCAGCTGCCTTCAGCACCATATTAAAAACCCTTATACGTATTCTTCCCCGATTAGTATTTGTAGTGCACTATACTCTCGAGCCATAGAGTTAGTGTATTATTTCGTAACGATAGCAATGTCTCGTAATTGGCCCTTGTCACTATTTACGTCACTCTATGAAACCTGGTATGAGAGCGTGTGGCAGGGTGTGTTAGGCCAAAAGCCATTAGAGTAATTATTTATTTATGTGTCTTAACTTATGTTTCTTGCTGTTGTAGTTTCTAAATGTTCGGCGAATAATGAATAATTCCTTACAGCAATAGATTCTTCCCTCATTTTCCATTAACTTCTCTCTTGTGGTATTCCCTATCAAGATAAGGTACCGGTACTAAGTGTATCCCCTCAGTGTCGGTGCTAATTTGAATGATTAGCACATTTCTTACCAGCCGTTCTAAATTTCGTGTGTCTAATAGCTCCCAACCCAGGAAATCTAAAAACAATGTGACGTTCTCGATTCGTTAATAACAGTTCTCCACGAAATGCCATGCCTTCATGGATTTAAGCATTTGCACCCCTCCAGTTCGTCCCTTTGAGTTACGACCTGGCATGTTAATTACTCTAATTCGCACTAGGTGGTTCCTGGAGGTATGAGTCTGGGAGTCATACCTGTAGGGGAGCGGCGCTCCTTTCGGTGGTGGTGCCCCGCTCAGGGTCCGGCGTCTCTCCACCGCCTCCTTTGAAGCTTGCCGTCGTTGTACCTCCTCCGTGCTCCCCGCAGTTTTCATGTAGGGAGGTGATGACTCCAACTCGATGCGTTTTCTGAGCATCTTCACTCTGTCCACGCCCTCCGGGATGTCTTCGTGCCTCAGTTCAAGGTTCCTTGGGGGAGTGTGGGGGCAATAGTAGAAGTGGGTGGGGGGCAGGAGGGGCCTTTGCCCCCAACCCCACAAGGTCCTCCGACCTCCATCCTCCTCGTCTGCCTGTTGAAGCGAGGGGGTTGACTTGCTCCGACGGAATAATCCTCCCTGGCGCAAATAGAGAGAGATTGGCTAATTTATTTGGCCCCTTCGTTAAAA
The DNA here is from genome assembly GCF_022747635.1 of Hetaerina americana. Lineage (NCBI taxonomy): Eukaryota > Metazoa > Arthropoda > Insecta > Odonata > Calopterygidae > Hetaerina > Hetaerina americana. The sequence goes on from NW_027286625.1 coordinate 15,046,743, forward strand.
TACCTTTTGTCCTAGTAGAATATGAATGATTTTGGAAGTCATTTTATGTATTGAACAATTAGCACCAGCTTTTTAAATTGAGACATTTAAATCTTGATAAGAAACAGTGGGAAAGTACATGATAAGAAAGGAGGGACTTGGAGAACAAGCTATGACTGAGATACAGTGAAATGAACATTTCTAGAGTGAATTAGACCAGAGTAAGGTTCTTGTCAACTTATCCGAGGCCCCTGGTTCGAATTTCGTGAGTTTTGATGTTTTAGTTGAAGTATATTCTTAGGTTAAAGGTTTATCGTGATTTGCAACATACAGCCGTTGCTGTAAGCCGTTTGAGCTCCTAGAGAGCAGTATTACTTGTGCCCGTAGAACGGTGTATATTAGTTATAGATGTAATTATATTAATACTGGTTAAATACTGATTCTAAAGAGAAGATAAAATCGTGAGAAAAGACAATAACCTCATTAAAATCGGAGCTTAAGGTCGGATGGATTTGTGGCCTAAAAAGCTCAATTTTTTTCGGAGACTTCGGCAGAATTGTTGGTTTATTATTTCAGAATCGTGCCAATCCATTGTGCCTAACTAGCGATCGGATAAATGCACACTTAATTTCCTCGAATCAGAACGAGGGGATATATTCTCATTTAACGTGTTCAGGTTTCCGACGTAACCAACACTCTTCAGTTCGTGTTCTTCCATGCCTTCCTTAGAGTAAAAAAAATGTGGATAAATCCCCCTCCCTCGTCTAATTCTTCCGGTTATCGCTCCCTGTCCTTCAAAAATCGATTTTATTGGCCATGCAAATGCGGCGGAATACAAATGTAAGTTTTGTGATCTTGTGAAACTATCCCTGCCACGTATGTTATTTGAAATTATCCGTGCCATATCTTTTTTTTATTTTTCAAACGAAAGAACCCTTTCAACCAAGTCGAAAATATTTCAAGGAATGTTTTTCTTTGCTTTATTTCTCATTTGTTAAATGCATTTTAAATTTTAGGGTCAACACCACACGTTTTCCCTTTATTGTAAAAAAATCCTCAATTTTAACGTGAAATTTCTTAATTTAGTTAGCCTCATTTTATTGCAGGAATTCCAACAATAATATTGGCGAGAATAATGCGATTCATTCAGCTAACAAAAAAATTCTCATTGTATAACTTGCAGTACACATTTTATTATATTTATTTCCGTTCAAAGATAATTTAATTCGAGATGCCTCTGCGTATTTTAAAGAGCAATTGCAAATTGAATGGAAAAGGAAAAAAAATTTAAATAGAGAAAACCTTACTTAACTATTTTCTTGTTTTGCCGTTTTCTTAAATTAAATGAAAATGTCTAATTGCTCAAAGTTCTAATTCTCAATATGGTTACAGTATTATGAAGAACATATTTCTGAGCTTTCAGTTCGAAATATGTTGGCACATGGAGTAAATATGTATTTCTACGGAATGTCAGTGGAAGGACGAGGAAAGGATGAGAATTAGCACAATTATTATGTTGTATCGAGGCAGGGAGAGGTTTGAATTTTCCCCAATAAGACATATGGAGTAGATGCTTCGAGTTTTATTCCAACGCCTCGTATTGATGGATTTTGACGCATCGCATTGGCCATTCGAGAGATTCACAATTCCTCGCTCATCCTTTTCGTCGGAACCCTTGTCAATCTATCAGTCAATCCAGGAGACCCTATACAATGGTAAAAACGTCATCTACGAGCATCCGGCTCGCATCACTTTTGAGTCCGGAATTGACAAGCCATTTGATTTCGTTGTGATTTCAACCCGGATCACCGGGTCAACGCCCTCCCTCACTCCCAAGCGCCCTTAGCGAGCCCACAAACGTCCTCCCGCCCGCGGAAATTGAAAAGATTGTTTGTCGGGACTTACCTGAGTGGTCTGACCGTTGGTCCCGAATGCGGAAGCTGAGCAGGGCCTCCGCCCATCCATCCGGACCAGGGTCCCGCCGGCTTCGGCGCCCCCAATGCCCGCGTCCCCGCAGGACGAGGCCGCGGGGGAAGTGGAGTTGGTGGGAGAAAGGAGCGGGGGCGAGTGGGGAAGGGAGGCGGACGAAGCTGTCTGCTGTGGGGTGGAGTTGTCGGCGGGAGGAGGTGGGAGCAGGAATCCAGCCGCCGTCGGGAACGAACCCCGAACGGAAGGGATGTGAAGGAATATGGAAAAAAAGATGAATCCAAATTAAAGAAGGAATGCTAGTCACATGGAATGGGTTAACTCCGAACGGGAGGCATTATCCAATAGTTATGAATGGAAACTTTGTATTTTATACCGCCTCCGACCATCAAAATTTTCCCAATCCGGGTCAGCAATTTCCCAATACGAGCATTAGAAAGTTTGAATGGTCTATTATCTCCCTCTTCTGAAAATGACGCGGGAGTGAAATGACATTTGTGGCATATTCCCTGGAGGTTGTCAGACTTCAATTAGAATATTTTTTGTACTCTTTTGCTGCATATGGTACCGTTTGAATTAGTTTTAATATTCCATTCGTTCAAAATCGAAAAACATGATTTGTTTTTGGTTAACTAGTTTTAATTTATTGACGACTTGATTTAATTGTCCAGCATCGGTATCGTATGAGAAATTGGAATTGAAAATGTTTGTCATGTAAAAATTGGAAAAGTGGAAGAACATTGAATGAACTTGTAAAAATGAAACCTAAATGCCGCTTAATGATACGCAAAGCTACAATATCGCACCACAGCATTGAATTATTCTGCCATAGCAGTAACATCTTATAGTACGGGGTAAAAAGAAGCTGTCTGGTCTTAAAACGAGTTCAGTATTGTCCGAATAAAAGTTTACATATATGTGTTCATATTATGCTCATATTCCGATGGTAATTAGAAAACTTGAAAATTTTAAAATTCTGATGTGACCAGGTAATTGATCGTCACTTATTGTATGTAGTGCTATTTTAGAATGAAGTTAAGGTGAAATTAATTTTTAACGCTAAGCAAGAAGCCATTCAAAACCAGCGTGACCCGTGCTAGAGTTCAACGAATTAAAGAGGTTTCACCTAAAGCTTCGCCCATATTTTTGTACTACTGTGGTTTATATTTTGAGCGATGATTGAAGTCCATAGTATCTCTTCGGATAGTTGATTCAATCGTATACCCCTCAGTAAATGTTTTCTCTTTCCAAAGCTAAGATCGGGAAATTAAAGAATATGCCTCAAAGTATGTTTTCTTCCAACTTTAAATCATATTTCTTTGAATTTTTTCATGAGCCACCTTATCCCACATCCTAAATCTACTTGCTTTTTGAAAAGATGCCTTGCTAAAAATGAGTTCAAATGAATTATTTCGCGTAAAAAAGTCCACAAAGGAATATTTGCCAATGCTTTGAAAATTATATTTTGCTTTAAAATTAGACCGCAGGTATTTACGAAGTCAGTTTTCGCGGATGATTGATTGTGATGGCTGAATTTTCAAGTGGGTGTTGTGGTGGACGCCAAGCAAAAGTTAATAACTACGGGATTATCGGCTTTGGGAAAACGTAGTCGAAAAATATTCGCATCGAATTACGTGCAAAACAGCTAGTAATGGTTATGATTCATTTTCAACTTGGAGGGGTTGTAAAGTATGATAAATTGAAAGATAAGGGTATACCCGCCCGGGCGAGTTTACTTTTGGAAATGGTTTTTGCGGACTAAAAGGGGATAAAGGTTTCGATCCCATCCTGATCATGGTCATATTTCACGTAATAATAAATATATTTAAGCTGAATATCGTTTAAGATTAGAATTAATTTGTCTTTGTATCACCAATAGTGTTTACCAATTAGCTGAATAGGATAATTGTATACATGGTAGTTAATAATCGCTCTTTGTGAAAGACGGAGTGGGCACGTGAAAACCGTCCGACATTTTGATCACATATCTGTTTTGGGGTAACGAAAGGGAATTTTGGCTACAGATTATGCATTTCTCTAAGGTTTGTCTCCCAGCTTGGGGCATGGTGATAGGGGGACTATGCCAATGATATGCTCATTGAAATACAAAATCGAAGCGCGGCTGATAAGCGTTAGTGATCACGGGGTCATAATGTCCGGGTATACAGATGGTGACGGCTCGCAGCTTTCTCTCTCCCTCTCTCGTCATTGTGAAGCATCCTTTCGCTGACTTTCATTATAGGTTGTTTCTTCTAATTCCAGATAAATTTGCTTTTTGTATTTGCGCTCCATCAGAGAGTAGTATTTTTTTGGGATAAATGAATGTCGTTTTGCTCTTCTCCATCACGTAGTATCTAAGACCTGTCGGGAAATAATTTTAGCTCGCATTGTGATAATTTCTTGTTTATGAGAAAAAATTACAGAATACGTATTTTAGAATGAACTCCACTCCGATTCTTGGAGAAATTATTATTTTTTACGAATATAGCTGTACAGCTCTCCTGCTCGTGCTCTTTTATGAACTAAAACCGAGATTAAAAATACTTTAAAGTACATTTAATTACCAGAAGCGACTGGATGGCCCACCTTTGGCTTGTTTCGATACTTCTCATTGCATTGAATGAGCTAAAAAAAATTTGAACGCATCCAGTCCGACTAGAGTTAATTGCCACTTCATTAATTTCATTTAAATTCATCGGTGACAGAAAATACGGCGTCATTCCCTTAATTTTTTCACCGTTTCTGTTCTTAAGACGGACAAAAAAATCCATAAAATTAATTCAGATGCTGTCCAAAATGTTTTTTACCCGAGTATGGAAGGATGGAAATTAGCCATTGTCGATGAAGTTAACTCGAGGAGAACGGAAGAAGCTCGGCTAAAAATTTCCGCCGGCTCAATTAGCAGGACGAAGTCTTGAGGTCAGCACATGCCTCTAGGATAGAATCCGAGTTTATTAGGGAAACTGGTTCATTAAAAAATAAATCATCGAAAATATTAAAATGAGTGAAAATAAGGCTGTCGTAATTTTGGTCTTCGCGTTGGCAGTACTGCAGTCATTCATCAGCGTCAGTCGCGTGGGCTGAATCGCGTTACATTAAGGGGCTGAGCCGGGGATATTCGGGGGCGTGGTGCCTTCCTGTGAGGAAACAAGGTACCGCTATCCGAAAATTTGACAGTTTCACGTGATAATATGTAATTCAATTAGAAAGCACTTGACACCTAATTTGGAGAATTTATCTTTCAAAACTTTTTCCTCGGCCCTGTAACGGTTATTACGTGCGGGACAACCATCCGTGTCGCCGCTGCTCTCCCGTCCCGCGCTATGTTCACCTGGTCACGTTCCCATATCGGGCTAATTTTTCATATTATTCCCTGACGGCGCAGGTAGTTATTGCAAAAATAAATCATTCTTCCAATTTTCGGCTGTCGTGAGAGGGGAAGCGTTTTATAAGGAAGGAAGGAAGGATGAAGCTCGGTGCGTAGTTTTTAATTGTACTCTCTCAAACTCTCGGACCGAACCCTCCGAGGGTTTCGTTGGTCTTGATACGTACGCACGAGATGGACGAGGAGGTGGAGAGCGCGGAGTGGGGTCTCTCAGCATCGTGCCGCCCCTGGTTCCTCGGCTGTGGCCCCTTTGCAGCGGCGCCGGCCCCGTCCCACCCCTGGCCCTCATCCACCAGCACCCTCTGCCCCGACTCCATTGATTGTCGCGCGGGGTTGCCGAACCTTCCAGGCGCTCGGGCCGACTGGTGGCGCCGCGTCGCGGACAACGCCGGAAGTCACTCCTCCCTTTCGTTCCTCCACTCCCTCTGCAGTAGTGGAAGAGCGAGGATTAATTTATATTTTTTATCATGTTTTGGTGGAGGGAGTGATAACGCGAGGTGGGGATATACAGTATAACACGAATTTTCAGTAGTACAAGATTGTCACCCCGGGAAAAATTCCCATGGAGCAAATATCCTTATGAGCAAAAATGAAACAATTCTTGGGCAATCTTAAAAAATTGTTGCAAGTAATGGGATAGATCAAGTGCTAGGTTAGCAGAATTTATTATTAACCGTCAATACAGATCCAAAAAAAAAGACATTGAACTTTAGAACAATTTCCAAATTGAAGTTAACGACCCTGATGAATTTTGGGGTTTCAAAGGCCGGGAAATGATGGTCGCTAAATTTTCCAGCGGCAGTAACGTCCGCAATGCTCAGTGAAACGCATGATTATTCTGGACTCTCATGATATTCAATTTTAATTGAATGCATGCGAATAGAGGGAAAAATAATATCTTCATACATGAGCACAGTTTCATCTTCTCATTTCACTTTTTTAACAACTTTTTTAAAGTTAATGAAATGAGTAACGTGTGATTAGGTGGAGCATATGTTAAATGTATTTATACAAATAAAGAAAAAAATCATATATATATATATATATATATATATATATATATTTCTATATATATATACATACGAGTGCCTGTATATAGTATGTATATATATATATATACCCACGAGTGCGTATATATATATAAAGCAGTGGGGTGCATATATAATTATATATCTCTGGGCACCCTCAGCTCCGCCCAAGCTTTTCGGGTACGAGTACAAGATCTTCTTGAGAAACCATAATCAGCACAGGGAAAGGAACTGGCCGGTTTATATAAATGTACACAGATACACACACGCACGGTTTACAGCGCTAAAGAGAGAAGCGTGGGAGGAGGAGGCGAATGCGTAACGGATGGTAGATGGGGAGAATTTAGGAGGAGAAGCTGGCTAAAAGGGGAGTGTTTGGAGGATACGGGTAATTGATGTACGAAGAGAGAGAAAGGGGGGGAACGAAGTGGGAGGATCAGTCGAGGGGTGTTACTGGGGCGCTTGGGATTGCTCCGAGGGCCCACAACACACCCATCAACTTCTCGCTCCCGGCTCCCAGCGGCAAAGGGGGAACACGCGGAAGGGTTTGACCAACGTTTTTGTCGCTGCGGCCGTTTTCACAGAGCCAGTTGTCCGGCACACGGGTCGGGCCGTGTACACGATTTCGAGATGCACTCCGTATTATGCATTGTTTTCCGTCCTCAAAGCAGATAAATCGCCTCGTTTTTATTCCAAAATGTCTGTCGGATGTCCAAAGTGTCCGTGTCTTTGTCAGGGGCTGTCCACATATTGCGTCACGCCCGACTGGAGGAATACGATGTACTCGGCTATGCGTGGAAAAGCGTGACTTGTGGGAGGAAAGGGTTTGATAGATCGTAATTTCTCAATGAAAGCGTCCAAATTATCTCAGTAAGCCAACATGATACCATATATTTATTTTAAGCATGTTTTTAGTGATTTATTTTCCTGCCATTAAGGTAGATTATGGATTGGCAAAACCAACCGCTGCTTCATGTTTAAGCCTCACTTAACAAATATTTGTAATACATCATGTAAAAGGCAAGAATAGTCAAGAGTTACTTCTTAAAAATTATAACTATGCTAAAATACATAGGGGATTGGAGTGATTGTGCATAATAATAATATGCATATTATTAGAGGAAACGGTTGGATACATGTGGAAATTGTGGTACGAGGGAAAGAATCCGAATATATTAGCAGATCGTATGGACTTAAATGCGCCGGTAGTCATATTATACAGATTTCGGGTGCAGGAAGTGGATATATCAGCTGGATTTATCTGCTTGAATTGTACTTTTTGAAATCGTGAAATGGTCAATACTAAATCATTGTTCAACACAAGGCAGTATTGAAGTTCCCTAAAGCTCCGTGATTTGTGCATTAAAACTAGACGAGTTTGATATGTTTACGAAAAATTAAATATAAATATATAACCGCGAGATCCATGGTATTCTTCCGTAAAATATTCATTCATTCACTTATTCTACCTCTGGAAGGTAGGTTTTGTTCTACCCATAAGAACCATCATCCTCTACCTATCACGAGAAATCCTCATGTTTTCCCTGCATTATTTCTTTCTCAATTTGTCGAAAATTCTGCTTGCCTTCATGCTGTCGAAAAATCCTACTCTCTTTCTTCCTCTCCCATGCTAAATAACCCAATGCTCCTAATTTGCCTGCCTTTTTCAGATTTCTCTGTGTAACTTCTTCTCATTACTCACATTATATAAAACCTCCGTATTCCTCTCGTCGCAACATATTTTCTCCATTATCTTACGTTAACAGAGGAAAAATCTCCAATCTAGGTTCATCCTCTTTTCTCAAAACCCAGTTTACACATTCATTCAGCACTATATTCCGTAATAAAGTCATTAATAATTTGTGTTCACATTCTGACGCAGTATACCTGTCACCAATTTTCTTCTTCTGGTAAATGATTTTTTGGCAAATGCAATCCTTCTCGTGATTTCCCCAATTCTATAACCACTTTCCACTAAAATCTTGCCATATTAGATAAACTGCTCTGCCTGCTCTAGTTTATTCCCTTCTACTTTAAGATTTAATGTAGTTTTCCACTTCTCTTTTCTTAGATTTCCGTCCCTCCTTTCTTGCTTCATGTTGTCTTAAGAGTCTCTCTTCCTTCCTCTACCCTGCTTACCCAAAGCCCCCATTCTCTGACGGCCTTTTATAGTCGTTACCATCTTTCTGTATTTCCTTCACTCAAGATTTCCTTGTACTTAGCCAATAATTTATGTGGTTTATTATTTTTCGTTGCTTACTTTGGAGAAATGGGTACGGAGAAAAATGGAGAGTCTAAGTTGACGGAGAGTTATTTCAAACGGCGAGCATTTTCAATGTACGAGGTGCCGGGAGCAATTGAAAGGAGAATCATAGTTGACAATCGATGACGTTAGAATTTGGTGAAGTAATTGAGTGATACCAAGATGCTGAATGCCTTGATGTAAGGGAGGATTTTGGTAAAACAAGGGCGGAGGAAGGAATCTAGTGTGTCGTTCGAACGGCATGGAGGCATTTAAGGGTTTTGAAGAACTGAATAAAATAAATGAAGTAGCCAAACCACCGTTTAGGCTGTGGGAAACCCTCGATATGCATTAGTCACGGCCCGTTTCCAAAGCCTACCCACATATGTAGAAACATTCGGGGTGATTTATTTTTAAGGGAACTCACTTCAGCCTTCTACTGGAACTTACCGAAATTTTTCAGGATTTGGATGAAATTGCGAAATGACATTTACTATGTAACCAAAGTTTATGTGTGTGCCTCTTTTTTGTTTTTGGCTTCCGTACAGAATTCCATGTGTAAATCAGTGTTTATGTTTCTGCCAATGACCAAGGGTTATTCATTTTATTAATTATTTACTTGAGCCTTTTTTGCCATCGCGGTAGTGTACTATCGCCGAATAAAAACGCCGCTAAGGTAACCTTATACGAGGGTCATCCGGAAAGTAGTACCCGTTCGTGCCGCATGAAGTGCTGACGACGCGAGTAGCCGCTGGACGAGGTCAGATAGCTTCAGTGGCTTGTCTGCCTTCTCTGAGCCAAGTTGCGTGACGCTAGCATTGCCTGTGTTGTTTCTGTGATTGTTTACAATGTTTAAAAAAATTGAGAACGCCGCCAGTTGTGAAGTGAGGGCAGTGATTAAATTCCTCAATGCAAGAAACGTTCGCCCATGTGATATTCATCGCCAATTAAAGGAGGTGTATGGAGACAATGTAATGGACGAGTCGTCTGTTCGGCGGTGGTGTCGCAACTTCAACATGGGGAGGGGGAACACACACGACGATGAGCGTTCGGAGAGACCGCCTGTCATTACAGACCAACTGGTGAGCTCAGTTGACGAATTCGTGAGGAACGATCGGCGCGTCACAATTGATGACATCTGTGAGCATTTTCCCAATGTTTCTCGAACAATTGTTCATGAAATTGTTAAACACCATCTGCATTATGCAAAAATTTGTGCAAGATGGGTCCCTCGCGTATCTCAATGAGCTGGCGGCGAAGGACTATGCAGCAGGAATACAGAAACTTGTCACACGTTATGACAAATGCCTTAATTTGCTTGGAGATTATGTTGAGAAGTAGTTTAAAGTATCCTCTTTCAAATAAAATTTTTTATGTTTGTTAATATTTACTTTTGTGTCTTTATTTCACGAACGGGTACTACTTTCCGGATGACCCTCGTAATTGTGGCTTTACCAAATGACTTTAAGCCCGATAATTGGATGGTCTACCACATGGAAGACGTCGCACCAAGATAATGAAGTAAGATTTATAAACCGTAATTTGTGAGCAATAATTCATTAATGCGCGACACGATTATTTCACATTAATCATGTACAAATAGGATTTTATTCATATTATGAATGGTTTGAAGCCCTTGAAGCGTCCACACGTTACGGGTTTAAAATTTTCGTATGAAATGAGCTTGTTAGCCAATTTTCAATAATTGATTACGCCGTACATAGATGCCTTTTCCTAGTGCATCGATGAAGGATGCAACGATAGAGGTATTTTATTTATTTGCCGTCCAGTATTTTTACTATCATTGCTTTTAAATTTCGTGTTTCAACCAATGGAAAGATCCCTACCTCCGGATTTGGGCTCTTTCTCACCAAAGGGTGTGTTTACGCTCCGTAACTGTCACCCAAGCAGTTGTTAACCCCCGCAAAAATCTTCTCCACTCACACACTCTTCGATTGGACTCAGGATATCAAAAACCCCTCGTTATCGGTCCCAACCCGAACTGTATGAGGGAATCGCAACGTAGTTAAATGTGTTCCGTGCCGACCAGTTTCTCAGAAAACCGGCCGATCCCGACATCTGCAGTAAGGTGAAAGAAACATCTCCACCGTCGACGCTGGAGGGAGTTTGGGAGCGAATATCAAGTGCACCGACGAACCGCTTTTTCGCGAAGGCAGAAAGGCGGCATAGCCGAGGAGATCTTTTGCAGAAGAAGGAATGAGCTTGTGAAGGATGTTGAGTCCCCGTGAGCAAAACACGTCTCCTGAGACAGGTGCGCGCCGAAACACGGACCCGGGGCGACTATCCGCCTTGTGTCATGCCACCCTCGTTGTCACCATTAAAATGGCGTACTCATGCATAATTCACTCGCTTGGTGCGGTGCGGGAGAGATTTTCCTATCTCGTGTAGGGACGTAGGACTAGGGTCTACTACGTCTACGTCTTCCTGTGCATTCTCTTCCCCCGTGCATTAATTTGAAACCCATGATCCCTTCTGGGCGTACCTACCACGTCCATAATACCAAACATTTCAAACTAATAACGTCTTTGAGAAAAGGAGTCACCATTCTTCAGGGAGCAAATGAAAGTTAGTGATTTTTTCGCACTCGATAAATTTATGAAGGTGATTAGAAGTCGCTGCAATTATTGTTGATAAATTTCTCCAAGTTTAAAATTCAGCCTCTAAAGTTAATCATTTATCACGCACACACGCAGACGAAGTGCTTTTCAAAATCTTTGGACATTCCTGCCATCTTTTAATACCGAAACTTTAAATCGTATGTTTCAAAATCATACCATGCGTAAAATATATTGTAGAAGGACTAATAGTCGCAGATTGTTAATCATTTTACCCCTTTACATAGTATTAACGCGATCGGGTTGTCGGTGGCTAATGAACGGACCTCCCACTTTCGGGACCCAGTTTAACATCCAGGCGGTGGAAGAATGTTTTCCAAGGTATCCCAATCCCTATTCGGGGTGCCATGGGGAGATCACTTCAAGTTGAGTACGCCATCCGTCGGATAGGGCGTTAAACAGTAGACTCATTGGCGTCTTTCGTTAAGAGTAGCCTAATCGGTGAAGTAAAATATGGACCGAGAGAAGGCAGGGTTATCGCGTAACGAAAGTGTACGATATGGTCGCGTGACGAGGGGGAAATCGCTCCACCATCCATCGGTTCCTGGGGACAACTAATGGATGAACGTAAACTCGGGCGGAAGAACGTTAATAACCGTCACTCACCCGCACCCTCTGGTAGTTCGCTCATGCATTCTTTCTATAAATAACATATTTTTAGGGTTACGATTTGCCTTCATACGCTTGCCCTCCAAGTCGAGGGCTATAAGCAGAATTCCTTTTACATTTCCTATAGGAATGTAGGTATTCCTTCCTTATTTATCAAACGCTAGTTAATTACCACCTTATATGTTCCCACGTACCGTGTCTCAAAATGATTATCAATCCGGAGGAGAAGTAAATTGGTTATCTACGTACTAATCATGGAGGGCTAAAAGTTATTTCCTCGAATTTTGACAAATTCTAGTTCACACTCTTAGTCAGCTCGTTGGAAAATCTATCGTTTCCTCAACCGTCTCTCATACCCTTTCCTAAAAATTCTAGGTCTTAATCGATCTTCCTCTAATTACTACGTACCACTATAGCACCTAGTACACTAGCTTTCATTGCGTCCCAGGAGGTGACAATCCCAAGTATTTCTTTGATTTTCTCTGTTGATATCCTGATGAACTGGTTTCATAGTCAGTCCTATCTAGTATTTCCCCTCAGCCATCGTTACATACGGACACCATTGGCGTTCAGTAGATTTCTTGGTTATTTTTAGTATTCCAGCATTCCGCGCCACATAGGAGTACTACTCTAATCTCAATATTTTCTAATTATGGTCTTGTAGACTGCCGTTATGTTTCATCGGTATTCCCCTAACGTCTTGACTTTTGTAATTTGTTGCCATTTATACCTAGCTGCATATACCCTACCTTTAATGCCTTTATATTCCGCCATTTTTCTCTATCGCCGAACTCAATTATTTGAATATATCTAATCGTTATCCTAATTTAGCATCAATATAAACTATCGACCCATCACCTGTACCTTCGAAGTCACACACTGATTACTCCGTCTTGCATTCGTCCACTCTTATGTCCTTACCTGCTCAGCTCACATGCCCAGTACTCTAGCATCCTTTCTATCGCCTATTTATCCTCTATTATTACATCGCCAGTCCTGCAACATGTTTACCTTCCAATTTAACATTTGTTTGTACCCTTCCGTATGTGCTTTAACTTGTGGTGGCAGTAAATATTCATTCAAATTCAAATCAGCACCTTCGTACCGTGTTAATTTATGAATATGGCCAATATTAAATTCCCAGTCAATCAAAATAATTGACGATTGATAAATATTATTATAAGTTACGAGTGGTTTCCTGTCTGATTTTTTGCATCTGTTCCGCGTATATATGTTGAGATATGGAGTTTTTTGTTGAGAGTGACGAAAATTTTTTCTAAGCTTATGTCCATCAAAAACATACCATAATCGATAGATTACCTATAATAATAATACAATAATGGCAAATTTATTTCACCTCTAAGGAGTTACACAAAAATATGGATGTTAAAGTTCAAAGTACGAAGGGGGAAACTGAGGAAAACAACAAACCACAAGTATTACGTCAAAGAATTTGTTCGTCCAATTTACATGATTACAGTTAATTAATGATCAACAAAAAGCGTACTTCCCTCGCCATCGAAATAGCTCATTGGGTCGTCGCTTGTTAAGCAGTGTGATTCTTCCGTGAATTTATCGGCTCAATTGTAGTCCCACAATTCCTTCATCCCAAGGTTATCATTACTGACATTAAGCGGGTAGAAAGGTATGCATTGCAGGATCGTTAGTAATGGAAGTATTGCCCGGGCATTACCCTCCGCAACGCAACGTTAGCTGCACCCGATGCATCGTCGCAGCTGTGTGCGTATCACCGCCACCACACTCGACGATAATTCGTCTTGCGTGAATGCGGCCTTAACGGGGGTAGAGGAGCATGTGCACCATATGGGGGGATAGGGAATATCACCTAAGTTTCAGCCCTTCCGAACAAGGTCCGTTTCCCCACCGAATATAGTAATTTGCCCGCCTCCGTTGAGCGAATACTTCGTTCTCCGGTGTTTCGCGCAACGCCTCCTGGCGTCTCCTTTTGGATGAAAAGATTCGGTAATATCCAATAGGATAGCTCCGAGACAATCTCACCGCTGAAACGCTGAACCTTTCGTGGGTACTGTCCCACTCGGCGCTAAATCTGCCAGCTGCTTTCTACTTTGAAAATAAAATTCGGCAACTATAAACGCACCTGCTCATCACTCCTTGCCGTAAAGTCATGCAAGCAGTGTTCGAATAAATATTAGAGCTTTCAACAAAATTATGACAAATGTCGCGGTAGTAACTTTTGATGGAGTCATTTGTTTATCCGAATTACAATGCAACAATTTTTAAGTGTAAAAATCGCTCGCCCGGGCAAGGCGAATGATTAAGAGTGCGAGTAAACGTTAATAATCTCGCTTGGTATCTAAAATAAGGGTACCAGCCTTTCATTGATTAAGACTCACTAGGCGAATTGATTCATTAAATGTTTTCGTGATTATGGTTTTCGGCACTCCACGTTATCACTTAGATTTTGATTACTATCAGTTCCACCGAAAGAAGATCGATTGATCTTTCAATAGCATGTAGTTCAAAATCGCGGCTTTGAGCCTATAGGGTCGCACCCAAAAGTGGTACTTACCCTGCCAGGCAGACCCTCCTCCACCGCTCCTTTCGCGCCAGAGAAAATCAGTCCTACCACTTTTGGGTGCGATCCTGTATATCTTATTTTGATTGCATTATTTTATATTTAAAAATTATACAATATATTTGTTTTTTGTAACTTTTTACGCTATTAAATAGTTATTAATTACGTTTTTATTTACGTTAAGTAGACTCTGTCATTAACTCTTATTTAGTAACAATGGTAGCTTAGAGCCTTCAGTTTACCCCTTTTTTTACCCTTTGCATTGGTAAGTTTTTTATGCAAGATGTAATTACCCGAGGTTACCAATGGTGGCATTTATTTTATTTTTCATTTACTAGCTAATTGATGTAACTCCTCAATCCTTGGGGTGCATTCAATTGTTCAAAAGATGAAGGCTTCAACCTCATCTGGAGGATTTTTGAAGCTGGTTGCATAGCACTTAAAAATAGTCCGATGAGTCTTCCCGCATGTGAGCATTGAAATCAGGTCATTATCACCCCATATTTGTGGTAATTTGTTTGTGCTTGGCAGCAAGGTAGAGTAGTGGGCTGACCCTCGTAAAATTGACGCGGGAGTACGGTATCTAATCCGCTGAGCCCGAGATGATTATTTTATTTAGTGTGTGGAGGAGGTTACAGAAAAACCACCGGTGGCACAGTTGATAGAACTGGTAATGTTTGAATGTCACTCCCTGAGTTCACACATCAATTAAGCATTAGTGTCGAAACTGTTCCTGTTCAAATTACCCAATTTATCCGCGTCCCTCGTGGTAGTTTTTTCTTCGTGCGGGGTCAAACGTTACGTGCCGCGGACGGAAATGTGTTTGCGGTTGATACATTAGACAGTTTAAGGGTCGATGTCACTGGATGTGTGCAACTCTACTTCGAATGGATGCGGGAGAGATGTTTAGTGTCGTAAGAATAGTGGGCACGCGGGCTCCTTCTTCCGAATCGCGTGTGTCATCAGGGGAAATTAATGTGGCACTCCTTGATCACAAAGTGAGCGGGAATAATGGGCTATTAACTCCCTCCGCCGCGGCAATTAGAACTCCATCGCCTCACCCTCTTAGACGCGCTACCTCTACGTACAAAACACGCCTCTCTTTGCCTTTCCCTCACTGATAAAACCATCCGGATTAAATTGAAGCGTGTTGACGGGATTTACACGAAATGTACGTCCATAATCCGAATGTTCTGTCGGTGTCGACCGAAAAGATTAAAGAATCCGGTGAGTTTTTTGTCGATATTTCCGCTGATTACCATCGCATCACTTGAGCTTGAGCCTCTCACAATTAACTAAAAAATGCTAACTGGAATGATAGCGAAGTTGCCACAGTCAATGAGACGCTATTGGAGATACACCGTCACCCGTAAACACCGTCGGATTTCGGACAAATCCCGAGAGATGTCGATTACCCCAAAAATCTGAATATTACGAACGAGACGCCAATTTGCGAAATCCAACTTACTCAACTGTATAAGCAAAGTACAAAAAATCGCCCGCATCCTCCTCCCTGATTCCATCGGAATTTACGGCTCTTGAGTACTATTCAGCTAATATTATAATCAGGTCCTGCCCCTAATGGAGAGTTGCAGAAGTTGTGGGCCTCACGCTCCGAGTTTTTCTAAGTTGTGTTGTGCATAGATTTCCTAGCGACTATCGCAGCGCTATGGGTACCACGTAGCGCCCATAGCGCTCGTTTCGCTATGCCTAGCTTTTCGCATTTTCGCATTAGCGCCTTGCGTTTCTCAGCGCCCATAGCGCTACGAAACGAGTCTTGCTTTTCGACCAGTTTACCAAGGTAGCAAACGGAACAGCCATGGGTGCGTTCAATATTTCTCATAGACTCCTCGCAGTGCACTGAATTCAGTAGAGTATCAATAGTAGGAACATTTTATATTTGCGTATGGGGTGAAATACATTAAAGTTTAAATGATAAAATTAGGAGCGCGTCGCGAATTTACCGATTGAAACATTTCAGTTCTTTGCCTCCAAGGGAAAGTAAACACCAACTTGAGAAAATCATATTATTTATATGGATAGAATGACATTGTATTTTTGTGTTCGCCTAATCGTTTTTCGTCGCGGTCTAAGGAGCTTGGAAATCTAACTAGAATACGATGCCGCCGGCATGGTATGATCATTAAATCACGTTTTACGATTTGCTGTATCGAAACAGTTATATAATTTCTGTTTTTACCATAATTTAGAGTAAAGGTCGAACCCTGCGGACAATAGGGCATGGGCGAATGGCATCAAAATGTAGTTTAAGAATCTGAAGACTGGGCATTACTTCCATTCCTTCCAGCAACCATCTCCGCTAGGTCGGTTGGAGTCCGGTCTGCATGTCCATTCGCTTCCCCGCCCTAATTAGCGCAGCACGCGTGGGATACTCCGAAATTTCTAAATCCGGTTTAAAGCGGTCGTTTGCGAACGGGAGAGAAAAAAGTGTGAACAATTGGGACCCCCCACCCACTATCTTTCAGTAACGGGACCATTTCCATCGGTGTGATATGGATGTGTTAACTCCACCCCTAGTAACGGATCATCTTCCCTATTTCATTCGAGCATATTAGACAGAAAACCTGTGGGGAAACGTTATTTTTCCGGGTGCTCAACTCCGGCACCATATTACAGGTCCACTAAACTCCGTCTCCGTCTCGTTGCATTTTCATCCTGCGCCGAGCGTGCGGGTTGGGATTTTGAGACCCGAGGGAGGAAAGGAAAATGATTAATAGCTTCCGCTCCACCTCCACGGCCAATGACGACTTGGAATTGAAATTGAGTTGCTTCCATGACGCCCATGAGGTGAGACCAAAGACAACGGACATAATTGATTTCATACGCTCGCGGGAGCTCTCTCTTGCTGAAGAATTAAATCAGCTTTGCCTCTTAAATTTGACGGCATTGCAAAAATACCTTCGATTGAATAGCCCCCGTTCTATTAAGCCAACCTTTTGACGATATTCGAAAATTTCTTGCACGCAAAGAAATAATGACGGTATTTTTAGGAATTGGCTTATGTATTCATGCAATCGAACGACTGTGAATGCGTTCTTTTTATTTGTCAAAATTTAAGACCCGTCGAGGCTGGAGACGGTGTAATCGTTCCATATTAACGCAAAAAAATTTCTTATTCCTTTAATTAGTTTTAATTCTTGACCGGTGGCGATATTTATCTTAATATTAGTCATCAATTATGATTAAATGTACGTACTATATTTGTTTCCTTAACCAGCGATTTTACTTAGGTATTAATGCGCTTTTTGCAAAGATTATTGGTTATCCTCGTTCTTTCCAGAACTTATCAGGCATGTTTTTCAAATAAAATACTGCCCAGATGGCGTAGGTAATCGAGAGTAATGTTCTCATGTACTTTAAACTACATCGGTGCAGTTTTTCGTTCGGCTCTTTAATTTAGCTGGGAGAATTAGTGGTACCCTCCGTATTTGTAAATCATGGAAACTTTTTAAGTGTAATATATTCTTTGATTCAAGCGCTTTCATGTACAGATTTGCGACAAAAAATATCATTTCACTGGGATTCCAGACTTGCATGACCCAAATGTGGTCGCGTATGTTAGTCATTTACACAGCCTTTTCATTCAGGGCGAATTTCAAAAGGCATTTAATGCGAGCTATAATTTATCTTCTCGCGAATGGAAGGGTAAAATAGATGTTAAAAACTTGAACTATTTTTAGATATAATGAAAGTGAGGATTCGGTTTATATGTAGCCGTCCTTGTGTCCTTGGCTGCTGATTAATTACATTCATTGCGTTGAAATTAAACTAGTTTAGGGTCGAGATCCAAGTAAGCGCGTCTGTTCATGCCTCTCGGAAAGTTTTAGTCCAATTTAGCGATAGGGATACGATTCGAAGAGTCTTTCTCGAATTGAAAGATGTTTTTCCCTAATGGGAATATAAGTGGAGAAAATTAGCCCAACTTTCTAATCATAGCCACAAGTTAATCTGCTCTAATTACTTGCATTATTCATGGCTCTCTATGTCTTCTGGGGGGATGGTTATCTTTGAAAGCATGCTAAAGAGCTGAAAATAAATCCGGGGACTTTTTTCCAGATTGAGCACGTCGCTGAATATGGGCGTGAGATTTCTCTTAACGAGCTCGTTGAAATAGCGCACGTGCACGGTGCAAAGGCCGTGCATCGAGTGTCTATCGCTTATTCAAAACAAACATGCTGGAACACGGTGCTTCATCAATTTCCGACCTTCCTCAACGAGGATGCGGTTGAAACATTCAATTTGCGTGACGTCGCGATCGAACCGACCACCTGGAAACCAATTTGGGGGTAGTTACTTCTAGTTTATTCGGTAAATTTTTTTTGAAGTAAATTTGTAATTAAAGATTTCGCGCCTACTTTGCTGATATATGGAAGCAAAAATGGTAATGAGGCATAAACGCATCAGTTTGGCTCCCTTTGATAATGGTAAATATCGTTGCTTGTTTGAGTTAGATGTGGGTACACGTATACGTATGCACAAAAATACACACATATACGTACATGTACGCAAATATAAACTCCTACAGACTCGGTCATCCACATATGAGTACGTACATAAGGATACAGTTTGATTTTGAAGTATCGTTCACCCGAGCTTTGTTCGTGAGTACAATGATTGACATATCATAGTAATTTAAGACGTACTAGTTGGGAAAGGAGAGAGGGCTGTTGGGAGAAATCCAAAGGAGGCAGGAAATATAGATGAAAAGCATTTTCAGGAATTTTGAAAACTCTGATATAGGAGATAACTTAAGGCAGGTGAAGTATGGGGAAGAAAAGGATAGGCCAGTTTGCCGGAATGAAGGGAGATAAAAGGTATGCGGAATTGAAGGAAGATTTTATTGTAGTGTGGGTTCGGGTTGTCGTTTGGGAGAATCTTAGAAATGAGTAGTTTTTGCCCATCCAAAACTTTCGCAAACGGTTGACTACTCGATACTGATAATTTGAGTGGTTATACAGGCAAAATCAAAAACGTTTCTCGAGGACGCTTAAGATTGAAATTAAAATAAATATTTAATAAATTGATTTGTTATGAATTATGTATAGGATTCAATGCAATTCATGTAGAATCTCTACTTTTCATTTACGAACTATTTTGTTTAATTGATCCGTATTTAATGATATCGCAACTTCGGCCAAACGCTGATTGAAGCGATGTTTTTTGCTACTCAAGACTTTTTCATTGGATTGTATTCATGGTAATCGTCATCCTCTTGAGGGAATCAACTGCATGACGAGTGCATGATGTTAACGATTATGGCGCTACCGTCCCACGACTCGCATCCAGATTGCGGAATTACATCGCCGAGGGTCGGGCCAACAGATTTAATGCCATTTTAGCATTAAATCTGTTCGCCCAGCACCGAACACCCGAAGGCCGAAATTACACTCCGACATGTGTGCCATTTTTTCAAGATAAATCATCCTCTCTGCAATGCGAAATATCTTTCCTTCCTTTGAAGCCTTTACTACCACTGCTACTTAGTCTCCTTTGCTTTCGCGTAATATTCAGAGCAATCCTCTATCTGCTTTGAAATAAAACGCCTTTTTGAATTTTGTCTATTAAATATGTTCCTACCGTTCGTTGTCGTTTGAATTTTGGGATATCTGGTGGTCCATTCGTCCACAGTAAATTCCAATGATTTGACAACATCCATAAGGGCATGGTCGGATAAACCACAGCAAACGTCTCTGAGTGAAATCCGAACTTAAAAATATATATGCAATATTAAATGTGCTATTGAGGCCTTGTTCCCTTCAGTTCATTTTTTAAATGTCAATTTTTATGCTCCCAAAATTTAATTTTTACTTCCACCAGTTGTACAATCGGAGGAGTCTCGAGTTATATGGACTTATTTAGTTTGCTTGCTCTCAGAACCTGCTGAACCTGGACTAGTTACTCATTAATTTCAAAAGAGAAGAACTATCAATCGTTAAAACTTAATTAAGGAGTGGATAATAGATACTTATATAAAATTATTAACTATTCGAATTAGTATTCTGCGTGAAAATATGAGATGGAATACTTAAGTATTCTGTTAAAGCGGATAGTTAAATGCTAAATACAAGTCCTCGCCGCTCCTTATTTTGTTGTTGCAAATTTCAGTACAATATCCATGGGTGTCAAAATTTATCCTGAGGAGTCCATAGCTAGTCTAGTCTAGCTAGAAATGTCAACCTTGAAGTAAACTGTCAAATAATTTCTCCTTTGATATGCTCTTCGGCCTACCACAAACAGCTACATTTTCCCTTTTTTTACGATAAGTAGCTGTTGATAAACATTTCAGAAACCTAATATCTTGTTGTTTTCATCATCCACTTGCCCTTTGAGTCGTGACAATTCTATGGCATCCGACATTTGATTAATCGAACCAATTAATGGATCCCCGACTTGTCTCCCCTTCCGGCTTCGACCCTCCGGCCAGTGACCTATTGCATCCGATGACCTATCGTGGCCCCCTGCTTTCAGCTTAAATTGCTTGGTCGTTTGTAACGTTATATTTGCAGAGGTCTGCTGTATTCCGAACGTTGTTCTTTTCTAGATCAAGGTGACGGAGATTTAAATTTTATCCATGGTGTTTTGGCGATTCCAACTTCCGAGAAATAAATTTTAAAGACAATATATCCATATAGAGGAAAACATTGGTGAAATCTATTTATACATTTTCGAGAATATTTTCCGTCACAATGTTACATATCCTCAGTAAACTCATGCTGAAAGTTTATGTTCTTTTTTAACTGAAATATATCATGTAAATATAATTTTTATTCCTTATTCTGGCATGCTTTGTGAAGTCATTAAATTACTGGTCGCAGTAATGGGAATAATGCCGTTTGTCTCCCTTTCCAAGAATGCTCCTGTTGTTTGTTGGAGAAAACATAGGGTAATCATGAATGAGGACCTGAATTCTGTACCCACACTTGTGAAGTTAAACATCTTCAATGTGCGCCTTAAACTTGGCTGTTAATAGAATCTCAGTGTGTCAATCGAATGCAAAAGATATAGTGGCCATGGCAGTTAAAACAAAAGCATCGTTTCATTTTAGAATGACATTGTTTACATTCCGAAGGAGCCTTTAAAAGTCTGTTCTTCTTTCATCATAAATATTTTGGGTTAGTTACTGCATGAATTTCCTTATATGTAATTCGAATTTTAACACATCCCTAATTACTACCCTTTTACCACTCATCAAATGCAAATGCAGATGGGTTTTCCTGAAGAATATCACGTTTCACGCAAGTGACGATACTTGGCTTGAAACTTACCCTCTTCTCTGTTTGATGTCGCAAACATTTGATAATAAGCCCATTTTTTTGTACTGGTAAGTTATGTAGAAGTTTTAAAGTCAGTTTCGTTTCCTTATGATATATTCCATGCATAATAAATTTATAATGGGTTTGGAAGTGATTTTCTTTCACTCGTTTCACTTATATACTGAAGGAGCGCTTCTAATGGATTGAATTAAAACAAGCATTAATATGCATTTACGGTAATATGAAATAATTTTAAACTTTGGACGTATTTATATCTTTAGATGTATTTTTCCGGAAGAGATATTTCATGAAGACCCACGACTAATATGTATACTCTTTATCTTTCGCAGGTGAGTGCAGTGTTTGCTTTCCAATGTGGAAAAAATCTATGTTGGCTGAGGTGTGTTTATCAACTGGGAACTGCTGTTCTTATTTCACGTAAGTTGTTTTACTTTAGTGTACTGAACTCTATATTGTGATGCAAACGGTTGGAAGATTAGCGTAGTGTAAATTATTTGTATCACAAACTCAAAAATTATGAGCTCATCATGGTTTTCAGTCAGTCAACGTTGCCGTATGCATAGAAAATGCAAGGATCGGAGTCATCACCTTGAGGGAAGTGGGATGATCGTGAATTGAATTTACCATTTAAACTTGTCCGCTATCGAAAGTGGCGAGTGAAATCACTTTTTTCCCTCGCCGTAACTTAGCACCTACTCCCAATCTAATTTCTTCTCGCCTGGTTGGTTTTCAAAATGGTAATAGGCTACGCAATGCACCGTATTGTCTGTCCTAAACTATTAGTTACCATAACATGAAAAAATAATGGAAATATAATCTTTTTAAAAATGGAAGGAAACAGTTATAATGTAATTTTACGCCAAAATGAACCGTGAATATGGAATACTAAAATACCGGTGGGTCGGAAAAATAAGGAGGGGTAACGGTAGAAAACAGAAGTTGGGAAACATTCATTCATATGAACGTAGATATGAATTTAGCATTCATGTTGCGATTCGGCTCAAACAGAGCAACTTAGAGAAGTTCAGTTTAAATGGTTTTTTGTTTTGGTTTATTATTTACCTTTTTCAGAATATCGTCAATTGGCATTTTATTTTTATAAAATCAGATTCCAGCGTCCCGACGACAATATTATTTTAAAACCAGTAAACCGAAACCAAGAGTCTGTCAAACCTGGCGCTGTTAAGTCCCTTTTTTTGGTCGAAAATGATTGACTTCACATGGGCTACGTTACATTTGTCAAATTAGGTAGAAATTAGGCATGTATTTCCAAAGAAGAAACCCTCCAGTTCATTTTTTTGCATAATATAGCGATGCTATGTGCCCTTCGCCCTCACGTGTGCGCTAATTATTATTTGATTCCAGTATTATTAAGGGAATGCAAAGTAAAGTCTTTAATTCCTCGTATTTTCATTATAGAGCATGTTTTTCAGCAAAAAATGCACTCAGGCAAATTGGAGTATTTCAGTAATTTCATTGTCATAATTACGGTTTTTTTTCGAAATTTAACGGTGAATTCATAGTTAAAGATTAATTCATCCTTCTGTATTGGGAATTAGGAAGATGAGTGGTGTGATGTAAGAATTTGATAACAAATGATATAACGGTGTATACCCGTATATTAATAGTGAAAAAGCAATGGAAGGCACATTGGATTGCAAGAAAATATGCGCAAGGGAATGTGCATAAATAGTATAATCTTCTGTAAATTGGTCTTTTTGCTTTTATCATCTCAAGTCAATCGTCACCATCCCTCTTATATTTTAAAATTAAAAATTATTTTGACTGGTTATGTGATCGGTCAAGTTTAACCAAGTTACTACTGTTCCTCTTGTAAAAAGGGTCGCGGTACGACAAGGACTGTGATCTCACTGATTTCCAAGTTATGGACAAATGACATCATTGATCACCCATAAGTGACGTTATCTGTGCTTGTCGGAATCAATTTATAACACTTAAAGACATAAGGCTGAATTGTTCGGTTCTACCTAAGTACTGATCCGTAAACGCGACACTCAAGCGATTCCACACGACATCTAAGCAAGAGACAGCAAGAAATGTGACGCATCGCATCGTGCTGTTAAGCATAGCATCTGCATCGTCTAAAAAATATCCACAGGACCTTTAAATTTCGGGATTCTCAAATGTTGCGCCCGTGGGAAGTTATGCATTTGCGTATGATTCGCTGTTAAGGGCAAATGAAAAGGTGCGTGTATCATTGGTTTCATTTCAATAGAGAGCCTTGGGTATTACAAATATTTGTCCCTCAGTGATTGAGTACGTTT
The DNA here is from genome assembly GCF_022747635.1 of Hetaerina americana. Classification (NCBI taxonomy): domain Eukaryota; kingdom Metazoa; phylum Arthropoda; class Insecta; order Odonata; family Calopterygidae; genus Hetaerina; species Hetaerina americana. Next base: position 15,070,685 of record NW_027286625.1, read on the forward strand.
CTCATTTTTTCCGAGTCCACTTCACCTTGATAATAGGGTGTTGGGTCTTGATGATTTACAGGGTGTTGGAATGAACAATCTGGAGTATCCGATAAGTTGTGTGCCAGGACTTATTAGCCCTTTCCGTGGAAAGAGGAGCTCTCATGTCATCTCTAAAATGAAATCTAAACCAGCTGCTTTAATTTACGTCATGTTATCGATGTTGCATCGACGCTATTGTCCAAATCCATTTCACATCGCGGTCCTCCATGTTCCAAGCCGATCTCCCGTGCTCAGCGGTGTATTAGCGAAAATGGGCCATTTCGGGCGATGTGGCGTGGGTGGCACTTGCGAATCCTCATCGCACGTGATATTGGCAGAGGAGAAACCCTCCATTGGGCGGTGCTACTTCTGCCACCATGGCGCTCAATTTGGGTCGCGGGGGTAGTGTGTGTTTGGGCCGGTTAGCTGTTCCGTTCAGTCTGCCTCTTCATTTCAATACACCACCGGAGACACGGTGGGGGGCTTATCGGGACGACTGGATCTCTGATATCTGGAAACGCATCCGCCTCAGGCGCGATGCACCTGCCGGCACGGGGAGGCTGTGTCATCTCCGTTCGACCTCCTCTCTCGCCCCCTCGCCCCCAGCGAGGCCTGCCAACCGTCTGCTCCCGCACGTCGGAATAGTCAACAGTGCGGTTGCGGAATTGAACGACCCAGGTCCGTCGAAATGGTTACGTTTAAATGTATTCCTACCAAGCTCATTCGCAATATCCTTCCGTATACGAGAGTCTATGTACATGTCATTCAGGAGGGAAGACCCGTTTACGACGAATACAATCTAATGCATCACTGTACACAACCGTGGTCTGCCTGGATTTATATTTGCATGCAACGTTTTTCTTTGGCATCCAGGAGTAGGTGGAAAGGTAGTACTTCGAGATAGGCTTGGTGATAAGTATTCTAATGTTTACTCGAAGCGCTATCTTGCACTGTATCCACTGCATATATTGTCAGGAGATAAGTTCTACTATTGAAGGAAGTATCTGAGAATGTGTTAGGCACCGGTAATGATTGTTTTGTATTCATTTAATTTTAATATGATTTCGTAGCAATTACCGGTCATCCAATTGTTCAATGAAGTGACATCATTTCGGTTCTGTGTCACCACTGCTATTGTAAAGGGCATGCGAGCGTCTGACATGGAACGTGGTTATCAGTATCCGTGTTTAACGAAGAAAAACAAAAAGATGCTGAATTGCTTGTTGGTTCCTGTTTCTTGCGAACTAATCGGTCCCTGAAATTTTCCAATAAATAAAATGCTCTACCTGAGTAGATGTAAATCGTTGAATACTTTTAAAATATTTATGGAATAAAAATGAAAATTCTTTAAAAAAGAGACGCTATACATGATTGCTATAAATACCTTTATGTTTTAGGCGGGTTTTGTACTGTTCACTGTCATATTGCAAAGATTTATGTTACATTTCTGTTTCCCAAAGATAAGGTCTAACCAACATTTTTCTAGAATTTTTAGGTTGAAGGCCCTCTCGAGCCCTAGTTAATTGAAACCCAAAGCCTTCTTCACAAGTCCGCCCGCAATCCATTACTCTGTTTCACACATTAGGTCTATAGACGCGTATCCCTCCCTTCCCTCTGGATCTGATCTGCGCCCCACTCCCCCTCCCGCCACCTCCCATCCCGATTTTTTCAGTATTGCCATTCAAGGATATGATTGTTCTCCGCTCAGCGATATAATTGCTCACGCTGTTGGGGCTCCTTGGCCATGAGATATCGAAAATTGCGTTTTATAATCGTTAGGTGACGTCGATGAAATTTCCTCATCGTTTCAGGCTTAAAACATATCGGTCCTTAAAATGTACGCGTTGTGGAATTATTTAGAGGAGGATAGCCTTTCCAAAGGCAGTTAATTTCCCAAGAGCCGATGCTTTCCTTGCAATTTTCGGTTATTACATCAGCTTAAAAACATCGCTTAGTAATTTCAAAATTTATTTATTGCAATTCCCCATTCGTGTCTGTAAATAATTTCTTTCCGCGGATTTTGCCATGTACATATGTGACGTCAGTAACTGTCATCAGCTTTTTATTTATTGGCTTCTTTCCATTTCTCGTGTGTTGAAATCTATTTACGGGTCTATGACTCTATAAGGTTTTTCTTCCTTATGTATTCAAAGGACGAAATAGGTGTGGAACGATGTTAGATTTCTTTTTCATGAGCCGATGTATTTGTTCGACATTAAAACACATGCTAAAACATCGCTCTGGAATCAGTGATCAAAAAAATAGTAGAGATTTGTCTATGCCGCAGCCAAGTTTTACGCTACTGTTAGTCCCTTTATGTTAAGTGTATCATTTTTAGGGAAATTATTAAAAATTCCGTTAATTAACTTAGTTGCCTTCCTATTCACTCGACCATTTTGAATGGGTTAAATGTACTGAAGAACTTTTCATTCAAATTAAATAATGTAAAACATACGTAGAAGTGTCAGCTTTGAATGCGCTGTTTAAGCACAATTTTTTGTCCATCCGAAAAAAGACGTGCATTCAGTAATCCACATTCATGATGATGGTTTCGCAATGTATTCTTGGGCAATTCTTTGGAGTGTGCAGGTAGGTGTTAAAACTCCTTCGCCTGCCAATTTGAAGTCAGTCTCCGATGACGCATAAAGTTTTTCATCTCTCTCTTATCGTGTCACGCTTTGGTTGCATTGGGCGTAGAGGAATGAACCGGCGGCAATGCGTGTTTGGCCAGGCTGGCCGCTTGGTTAGGACAAAGAGACATGAGGTCTGCGAAGGCCCCCTTTTTTTTAAAGCAAAGTAAGTATTCGGTCTGGGGTGGGGTGGAGAGCGTATTTTTAACGGTGGGCGAAAATAACCCTGTAATTTCCAACACATTGTTATTTTTTCCACTCTCTGGAGGTGACTCACTCGATCTCGTCTTTTTGTTTCGCGTCTCTCTGACGGCGATGGGATAGCACTGGCGGTTTTTGACCTCGTTCGTGGGTGGGGGAGGAGGGGAGAGGTGAGGAAGTTGAACGACGTACGGTGAATAGGAGATTGGGGCGATTGAAAAAAATTCCTGGAAAAAAATTAAAGAGTTGACATAATTTGTTTTGTTCTCTCCACCCCATCATTTGCTCTCGTAACCTTAGAATCTCTCCCACTGCCCATCTGCGGACACCCGTAGCTCAGATGCGTCAGAGCTCAAATCAGACACTGTTTCCATTCAGTGCCTCCCCCTTCCCCCCGTTGCATTATCTCACGCTGATGGTCATTGCGCTCTGATTTTACGCACCACGGGAGACCCAAGGCTACAGAAGAAAAAAAATTGTACTCCCCCACTGATCCGGACGCGGAGTGCCTTCGTCGCCGCAATTAAGTTAGCAGAATTGTCGCAACAGTCAGGTGCAATGGGAGAGGGAACGTACCCATCCGTCGCGTCCCCCATTGTCAGTTCCCCCCGTCTTTTTATTCACTCGACCCAAGTGATGATAGAGGCATCCGAAGAGATTTTCCGTCGTCCCTCAGCATAATGCCTCCCGGTATTAGCGACTCCAGGAATGTCAGAATATGTCTGCTAGACAGGTGTTCACCTCCTGGGTTTCCGTTTCGACTTCAGTGATCGAAACTCTCCTCTCGGTATCGGTTGGCTCTTCTTTTCAGCAATTTAAGCTAACATCACCTTTACGGTGGGACGTTGCCTCTAGTCGGATTTCAGTATTAATTAATAGTTGTCTATCGCTTATGATAGGTTTTGGACACTTGAATAGCGATCGCTACATTTATAATCCTCGCCTAACGCACTACTACGCGACACTACGCTAAAATAAACCCTTCTTCGATTCCTTCTTACTTCCCTCCTCCTTTCGTTCCATCAAAAATTGCTATCATTTTCCTTCCTGTACTTAGATTCTACTCCCCTCCTCTATCATGTCCTCAGCATTAGATCGTCCAGCAATTGCTCTTCAAAATTAGCCTGCTTTCTTCACTTTCGTAAACATATTGAATTAGGTAAATGCATTTAATCTAATGTCTTACTATATTGAAATGAAATAATTTATTTTGTAATTCCACACACTTTATTTAAAAAAAACACGACCCAGGTTTCGACGTTGAACGTCGTCATCCTGATGATGATGTTCAACGTCGAAACCTTGGTCGTGTGTTTTAAATAAAGTGTGTGGAATTACAAAGTAAATTATTTTATTTCATTTCAATATGTTATGCAAATTCGATAAAGTTACGCCTGAGACAACAAATTTTAATGCCTTACTAATTGGGGCTTGTTCATGATCCAATAGAACTGGCGAACGTGAATATTGGATGAAATTCTTTCTAAATGAAGCAATATTCCTAAATCTTCATCGTTTATCACCGAGTAAATTTCTAGAATCATACAGCCAGGGCCATTTAAAAGTCAAAATTTTCGCCCTAAGTCGTCAGAGCTGTCCTATTTACTATGCTTCCAAGTGAAAGATTTAAATTATCTTGAATGGCAACGCAGCTTGTGTGTGCTTATTTGTATGGTTATTCTGAGTGTACATCTTCTCTGCCGTTTTCTTGGGATTAAATTCTACAAATAAACCGTCACTCAACGGAAAATTTATCCTGGTCATTCCGTGCCGATTTACGGAAATTTTTGTTTAAAAGCCTGCAAAGGTGGCTCCACCCAATAAGTACTCTCTTTCATGCGAGCATTAGAGTGAACTTATTACTCATGCAATTGACTTTTTGATATTGCAATCTATTTTATACTTTTTAAAGCGCTATTATTATTTGCGCTCTTTAAAGACTTCATCAAAAAATTTGCCCTCAACAGGAAAATATACTCCTATATTTGTGTAGAATGGTTGTAATTTTATATAGTGTCCGTACGTATTACAAATACAAATATACGGAGAAATTGGGGATCGAGATGGTGCGGGGGCTAACGTACTGGCTTCCCACCCAGAGGGCGCGGGTTCAAATCCCGGCGATGTTGAATATTTTTCAGAGGTACCCCGATCCCTACTTGAGGTGCTTTGTGGAGGGCACTTTGAGTGAGTACGCCGTCCGTCGGGTGGGACGTTAAACTGTGGACCCCTTGGCGCCTTCCGTAAAGAGTAGGCTAATGCCGACGCCGGGTTTCTCTCCATCCTTTCCTGTCCATCCCCTATGGCGCAAATGACTTCAGCAGTAGGTCGCCTCCCTACTCTAGTCTAAAAACTACTACTACTACGGAGAAATTGCAAGTATTGTGCTTTACTTACAACACAATGAAAAATAGTCGCCATCAGTGCTACGATGCCTTGGTGAAAGGAAATAAGTGAACCTCGTTAAGGTGGTAATTGGTTTAGTTGCCGTCTTTTAACCTCTTGTGAACTGCAGTCTTTCTTTAGCTTGATCCCACCAGAGGTTTATTGTTCTCTCCCCTTAAATTGGGGCATTCATTAATTTACATCAGTTCTGGAATTCAATCTAATGTGAACAAAAAAAATGCCGGGAACGGTCTCCGCATTCCATCTTGACTCAACTCCTGGGAGGTGTGACACCACGGGCTGCCCCTGAAGCGGCGGCAGGGTCGGATCCGCTTCCAAAACGAATTGGAAAAAAAACACGCGGCGGCGACCTTGACTGTTAATTTTTCAAGGGTCCTATTCGAGGACGACTCCCTCAGGGGATGGAGAGACAGCGGCATGGCGAGGGTTTCTCGCTCTACTTCCCGACTCATGATGCTGTTCATTTGTGTGTGCCACGGGCGATCGTAAATTTATAGAGACACGCCCCCCGTCCCGTCCCTCGCTCACGGGCGGTGGGGTTGGAGACAGGAGGCTTCGCCGCAACGTTTTCGTGCGTTAGCAGCAAAACCCCTCCCTAATTGATACGGTATACCATTCCATTCAGCGGGAATGCCTAAGAGGTATGACTACGATAGGAAGAGGTGGCGTAAGGGACTGACGGCTTAGCTCATTTAGGGTTGGGTGGGTGAATTGGTGGAGATAAGATTTTCAGGAAATGGGGGTAGGGTGGAGCCTGGTAGTATAGTGGTGAAACGGCGTCGGTCTGCTCTTAACGAAGGGATGACACAATTTAACATCCCATCAAACGGACGGCGTACTCCACTACATGGCAGCCCAGTAGGGAGAGGGATAGCCATGAAAAATTCCACCACCGCCATGAGTCGAACCCGTTTCCTTGAGGTGGAAATCCACTACACTAGTGTCACCATATCAACCCGATACCCACTACAATAAGTGTTGAAGGAATTTGCTAAAGATAGAATGAAGTCTACGCTAAATTAAATGTTTCAATGGACAACTCGAAGCTATTTGCGTGTGAGGTCACATATCATCGTAAGTTTCTTATTTAATTTTCAATTAAACATTATTATTGTATGCTTATTTTTATTTAGTGTGATCTACCACCTACGTTACTATAATCTATCCTACAAATCCACATCAGCCTTAATTCCGTCCTATTTTTTGCCTGGCTCTACAAGTACTTCTTCTAGCCAACATTGTAACATCTTGCATATTTTTTAATAGTGCATTGAAACTAGATATGCCTGCATCCATTTTTCCTGCCTTCTCGGAAGTTCTCCCAAAAAATCTTCTATTCTTTACCAAGCCTCGGAATGTCTTCGTTTGATTTACTTTCCGTCCATTTTATTTTTTCAGACCCCTCCAGATCCGCATCCCGGAAGCCAACCGTCTAGCCTAATTATCTCGCCTCAAAGACCAAGTGGCCACTCTATACAATACCACGCTCCGTAGAAATGTCATTTAATATTGTATCATTAAAGTCTTGAGACATATTTGGCATCTGTAGATCCCTGTACTTAAGATTTTGGTTTTAGGTGCTACAACAGCGAAGTTGATATCCTCCTCCTAGCTTGAGGTAATTAATTCAAGCGCTGTCCTTAAGCGAAGATGGATTTAGGGCCCATGATCTTTGGATTTACCAGACCGATACGTCGCCCGCGTGACTACCGCGGTCTCCCCTTAGTTAAACCTAAAATCCTTGAGCTTGTAGGACCTTTGCCTTTATCCCAATACCCCCATGACGCAGCTAGATGAAGTTACCCAGGACTTTTAAAATAATCTGTGACGACCCGCATTGTATCTGACTTACGCCTGTAGTGATGAAATGATTTCAAAGCCCTTTAGCATACTTTTTTTTGTTTAAAAAATTTCTGAAAAAGAAATTTTTTCCTTTGCGTCCAGTTATCCCTTATGTATTTAATATTTTGTTTTGTCGTCAGTTTTCGGGGCAAAGGGATCAAAAATTGTCTTCTCATTTCCTCAATTTATGCTCGTGTCGTATTCAATTCGCTCAAAAGACCAAAAGGGTTGACTTCTAACTGTTAAGGTAAAATATAAAGTATGGCCCTTAAGTTCTTCAACTGAGTTATTCATCGGAAGAACAAAGGCTGTTTTAGGGAAAGGGGGAACCCGTATCCGCCTAAGGATAATTTATCTACTGTGTATACACTCCCATAGTCAACCTTTTCCGTTCGCAAAACTTTCGACGTTTTCATGGACCATCGCACAATATCTTGATTGTTTTCGTTTCATTTAAAGAAGAGTTTACTTTCGAACTTCTTTGCGCTCTTGACCTGAATCTCTATGGGAATACTGGAGTGTGAAAAACACAAATGCAGTGTCCGTGAGACAAACTTCGTGCAATCTTCGATATCTTATTAGCTTCATTCTTTTGTTAAATGCTTCGTCTCGATCGTTTTATTTTCATTTTTTAAATAACAATATCGCTTATTTGCCAATAGAACAGAGAATATATTGCTTTTGAAGTATTCAAGGTGCACTAGTTTTTACTTTCAAACATCTCTCAAATGTGATGAAATGACCATGAAATAATTAGGAATTGGGTCAATGTTTGACTCTCTTTCCAACAGAGCAGGTTTGTATGACCCAACCAATTATTGTCCATATCATTCTAAATTGCTTAGTTACATTTTCATCTAGCAACAGTACTTGAACCGACGAATTTTCTGTGCTAATAAATAGTAAATACTTACGTTTACAACAATTTTGGTGACGATAAAATATGGAATAGCTTTTCAAAACTTTTGATTTTACATACGCACACAGCCTCATGGCGCTTGGTGTATCATTTGTGCGAGGTGCAAATAACCTAGTAGTTAGAAATTAGGTTAGATTTAAGGAATCCTTGGGGTGAAAGATGCAGTGTTTTTAAAATTTTTACAATCACCGAATTATATAAGTTAACATCATTGCCCGCTTTGGGCGATGTCAGCTGTCAATGGTGATGATAAGGCAGAAAGAGTCAAATTAAATTTAATAAGGAAAAAAGCTTACAAATATTACCCAATTGAAATGGGTATAAAGTTAAATATTTTTCATTCAAAAATAATAATTCATTTTCTCAATGCTGTGACGATGCACAACCGCAGATATCACTCCGATAATTATTATAAAATATTATAGAATAACAATTTAATTAATATGTATATATACGGGTACCTGCATAAGTACTTTTATATAAATTAAATCGCCTTTCTCTAAAATCTTATATTTGTGACCCAATGTACCTTATTATGCTCTGATATTTTAATATCTTTTGAAATTTACGAGAAATAAAAATATCTCATATTTACATCAGATCGGTCTAATTTTCAAATAAATTTTGTCTTGCTGCCGAATTATTATTAATAATTTATATGAAGTTTAGCGAAGCTCTATCTAGTAGAAATTTCTGTTTCGCAGTATTTTTTAAATTCTTTTTCCCTGGAAAATTTTCTCGTTGAATTGGCGCGAGTAATATTATCGGTAGAAATATCTTCGTCTTAGCGTTTCCGAGATTATCAGCTGAGTTTTTTTTTTACGCAGTTCTTAACGAATGAAACGGGTTTACCGCCTGGAAGACGAGCCTGAGGAACCCTTTGGTAGAGAATGATGTATGAAAAACTGTAACTGAATGTTTCATTTTCAGCCAAGATTTTCCGTTAAGTTTTTTAACCCGTGTGCATTATGCTTTTCGATTCACGCCTGACGCCGGTACACCTCCAAACTGCTTCTCGTGACCGTTCACTGGTGTTGAATGAGCCGCTTATTCACGCCACGACTTCGGGAAGCGATCGTTTGAGGGCGTCATTTATGGTTTCCTTGCTCGGATAGTCCAACCCGAAGAGATAATCGCACCACGCTTCGGAAGCTAGCGGAAGCTGTGCTGGGGTCCCGCACGAGAAAGCGATCCATTCAGGCCTTATGAGTTGGCAAAGTGGTCCATAACATTTCTGCGCTCCAGCAATGCGGTAGTACTCTGCTTTAAATGAGTTATAGCTTCCATGGTAATTTTGTTCCAATGAAATACAATTATGCACTTCGCGGTTGCGAAATTCTTTTGGAGTTGAAAAAATTATCCTCTATTTTTTCAGGAAAATAACGTTGGTCCATCATTCTATGAACTTTAATAGGTCTCCCTTTTCTGTTCCTTAGGTGGGATACTTGGTGATTTCAATTCCATTGTCATCGTACGTTCAGCGTAAGAAAAGCCTAAGTCCGTGTCACTATGCCCTTTGCTTTACAGTTTTGATACTATTTTTAACTTCCGTTCTTCTTATGGGTTCGTCGACGAGCTTAAATTGTAAAGATAATATGTATGAATCTTCCACCATCTGAAATTTGGAAGTGATTTAATGTGATTATGCCTTTCACTTTTTCCTTGATCGCATGATGGAAAGCTCGTAAATTGAAATTGGATGCATTACCCGGCGCCAGTCATTAAAAAAATACAGTTTTTTTTCAAATCCATTATTCAAATTTTCAAAAGATAAACATTCGCGTAAAGCTGTTATGATCTTAATATGAAATTATTACTTTTCGGACTTTAATTATCAACTGGATCAATTGTCCACTTCTTTTGGCAACCGTATTGTCTGATATTTTTAGGCTAGCCCTTTTTGTGGCACGGCTTGAACGTGTATTGACATGAGTCTTTGCTGCGTATTAAAAATCAGGGTGGATTAAGCAGAGCAGAGGAGCATCAAAATCTGTTTTCTCTTCAAATTTCCACGTTTCATTTATTATTCTTATAATGTTTATGTTTTCGATGGATGAAAAATCAGAAAATTGAAAAGTCTGTAACTTGAGCAGTTTTATTCAAGTATTTTTTCACCTCTACAAAACTAAAAAAATATTAGATGCCCAGTTGTGGATTTAATTATCTCCATCCACTTCAGCACCATCCTTTAAATTTGGATTAGAATTTAAATGATGAAATGTAGGTCTTAATCTTATAGTTCTTATTTTTTCGTTAAACGTCTCTGCTCTTAAATATTTAATGGAAAAATCTATTCTTTAATTTTGCTACGTAGTTATCGTAAATGAAACTTTTTTGGGGTAAGGGACTATATTAAGTTTCTCCCGTGCCTTGGAACTGGAATCGTATTTTCTTGTTTGTGTTTCCCATGCTAATAGTGGTAGTGAAGTTCAACCAAGTATCACTCATATTTAGTCCAAAATTGTCAATTTTTATGCATCGAGTCTGACTTGCATACCCATTAAATTCTCTGTAATTTATTCTTTTCACGTGGGAAATATGGAAACCAAATTATTTTGTCTGTCTTTGGTTTACTTTTGTCCGCGCTTCTGACTTTCCTAAACTCTCTCTGATGTTTGAAGAAGTTTTAATAGTACTACCGACTCCTCCAGTCTCTTTCTGGCATTGCGAAAGTCTGCCTAAAGTTTTATTGCATACTCGGGTGTATTCCGGGAAACCCTACAATGCCGTCAACCGTTTGGTGACAATAGTATCCTTTCGAATATCTTCCGAAGAGAAAAGGTGCAGCTCATGTTTCGCCAGGCAAAAGACTGCCCAAAATTCGCAGCTCTAAATGTTGCATTTTTTAGTAAATAAAAGCATGAGTTTAAAATTTTACTTACCCACGTTAGATTTTTCCTTAATAGTTAGGAATAAAAATTGTGGAAAGCATACTTAATCGGAAACGGTGTCTTTAAGAACTGCAAAATAATGCATTTTAATAGCGAATTAGCTCTTTTTGGTAATGGCTGTAAAATTTCGTCCCCACTCACGTCTTCATTATTTAAACTTCTTATTTTATCTTTAAAGAGAAATTGTGAAATTTGTCTTTTACCTTGGATTGGAAATGGTTGCCATTATACATCACTGTAGAGGACTGACACGTAAATATTAATTACCTAAACATTTTTTGCAAGAATCAAAGAAATTGTCATTGAGTTCTTGTAATTAATTTCGTAGGATTAGCAGCATTCATTTTTTTAAATATAATTGTTGCATCAGGAGTATTTTTTTATGCCAAAGCAACGGCTTGGGATGAGGCGAGACTATTACCCCCCCGGTAACTTAGGGCTCCTTACTTTTCCTCGCCACTTTTCCCTCGTTCATCATTATTTCCATTCGTGTCGCCGGTAATGAAAATCATAAATTAGCTTAAGAGCTGCATTCATTCCAATGACATTGAAATGGCAATGTTTCACAATGAAAACACGCAAAGGAGAGGAAAATAAAATACTCAGTCGAGCAATTTTGCGCGTCTTCGTCGCCTGCTAAGATTAAGAATGCATCTAAAGCAACTGATGTCATTTCGAATCAATAATAAATAAAAAAAAATCGCGTAACCCGTCCCTTCCTCTTATTAGTCTATTACTTATCTTGAATAATTATCACCGGCTGACTTCCTAGATAGTATATTCTACACATTTAAGTTTGGTGGGTTTGATTCCCATCTATGGAATTTTTATTTCTTCGCCACATAGGTTTCTCTCATAAAGAGTGGTGTCATACTTCGGGAGGAAGATAACCTTGAGCAAACATTTAAGGGCAAGATACCATATGTGTATTTAGCTCAACACGCAACTCAAAGTCAAATTCTAAAATCGTAAATTGCGAGAAATCAAATATTTTAGTAAAAAGATGAGCTAGTGACACTTCTACTGAAGACTTTTGTGTTATTCTCTAACTTACTTTGTATACTTTGGATATAAACTAAATATTCATCTTACTTTAAATGAAGATGAAAGCGTTACAACCTACTTTCATTTTTATGTTCAAATGTTTTAACACCACCTTTTGTTAGACATGTCGAATACATTTACAAATACCTTAGTGTGGTTGCCATGTGAATTTTTGGGCGTATCTTTATATTTGAATTTATTTCTAAACTTTTACTTGTTTATGCCCATGTATTAGATCTATTAATAAATAAGTCGTCCAGCTCTTGCACATAAAAAGTATTATGTAATTGGTGTGTTCCGTGAGTTGCGTGTTTCGGACCAGTGTCCAATCTCTTTCCGTCGAGTTCACCGGAGTTGTCTGTTTCCGTCGGCAAGGAGGCGGAAACAAACTCAAATCAGTCCCCGGTGATCCTGACGCAGCATCAAACGAATGGTTAATGTGTGCTCTTCCCATTCGCGCGGTTGACTGCGAAAATCGAATCCGTTTGTTAGGCAGCAACTGCAAATTCATTCGATGACGTCTGACGCAATAGGATCATCATTCGTCACGACGAAACTTCCTCTACTAGTTGCTTATTACTAGTCGTTCGAACGCCTGAAGGTCAGAGGGAAATCCCTCTTTATTCGTTCGTTGCACAAACAAGATCGTGACTTTTCCAAGGTTGGTTTTTTTTCTGTTATATCCCGAGGTTGAATTTAAGCTGAAGTTTCTTGGACGTTACCCACCAAACGCAAAAAGCATGCATTACCCATCCTCCATTTGGAGGATTAAGTCTATCAGTGTTCGTTGCGAATAGTGGTAATTAAGATGGTCGTTATTCCGTTTTCCATTAGCCTCTCGCCGTTTACTTCATTCATCATGCGAAGGTGACCCTCGTCTCTTAGTCTTCCTTGTATGCACCTATTTTTAGTTCCATATGCCATCTCTGAATTAATAGATTCTCACCTAGTGTTTTTTAAATGACCGTTCTTTCCTTTTCTAACTGTGTGGCGGAATCCTTTCATCTCTTTTGATCTTTTCTCATCCTCATCATTAGTTGTGTTATTTTCCGTGGCGTCCATTTAATTTTCAGTGGTTAAATCTAGCATTGAGACAAAGATCTGTGATCTGAATAAATTTCCTTTTCTTTCCCAGGGTCCGGTTAGAATTTTTCATTTAGGTACGGTTAGAAAATTCTTCATCAGTTTCTCTTTAAATTTTTATTTAAGGTTCCTGCCATCAACTCCCGCATGTTAGTGAATGTTCCCTTACCTAAAGCAATTCTTTTTTTATGCGCTTACTACTCAGTCCAAATTCCTCCAAAAACTTCCTAAATGGTTGAACACTCCCACCCGTTTTTTCCCAACTTTTTTTTAAATATAATAAAACATAGAAAAATAGCTCGACATAAATCGGTTACTCAAACAGGCCAGAATATTTCCTAAAACGCGAAAAATTTCTAGGGTTTTAGGAAATATTTCGCTCGAGCTGTCAAAAGAAGGGCGTAAACAGCTGAGCCTGACGGTTATCAAACCTACCGTGGCCAACATAATTACGTTGTTGGGATCCTTGAGCTGGCTGTAAAGCCCTGTGGTCGTACTTGAAACTCGGGGTGTATTTGGGGAATAGTCTTCCTTATTCTCTCCGCCCAGAGCCACTGCTGCCTGCCTTATTACCTCTTTCTTGAAACTATATTGCCTCCCTGTGAGCAAAAGTCCGCCAAAAATCCCGAGGGCCGCGTTCTCTGACCGTTATTCCCACTCGGATGTAAAGAGAAGGTAGGCAAGTGTCTCACGAGATCACCGTCGTGGCACCTTGGGGCTTGTTTACGACTCGGGAACGATGCCATAGAGCCTAGAATGTTCTCTCTCGCGGTGTAAGCCGAGTCCTTATATCCTGAGAGAAAAACAGGTACCTCCTTGAAATTTGTCCAGGAAATGTAATGCCCAACTTTTGATTGGATGTAATCCTTTTTCCTTTAAATTGTCTCTGTGGTACGAGTGCGTCGTACGTTCTGTGATCACCGTAGGCGTGCGATGTTTCTCCTGTACTGAAAAAGCCCCATTGATGATGGTACTTTTTGAGGCAATGAAGGGCCAAAAATATAGTGCGTATTAACTGATTGCCCGTCAAAGGATTCGGTGCTACTTGTAAAGAGGTAATGGTGAGAGCATTCAGTTGCTAACCGTAGAATTCGGGTTTAGATTCCAAAGACATTCGTAAACTCAAATTAATCATGCAAGCGATGTGATTTTTCGTGTGCCATATCTTCCTGGGAGACCACGTGCAGCATGAAAATTAACTGGTCCCCAACCCCTTCGTAATAGATAAATTTCAAACGCAGTAGGAATTAGTACAAGATGACCTATCTCTGCCTTTCAAACCAATATTTTGCTTGATAACTGTGATTTAACGGTCATCTGCGCCTGGTTGAGGTTAATTTGGATCAAGTAAAAATCCTAATGTTCGGAATCTTATATGAATTGGCGTTGGGTTATAAAGTTGTAGTGAAAAATAAATATCAGATAGGAAAAGCAAAACATATTGCTGGCATTCATGTTTTCGAAAGTTAAGATGGCAGATTTATTTTATCAACAGGGGTATGATGAGATAATTGGATTGTTTTAGTGAAAGAGGTAATTTTGGCGATACAAAGTTTATATCTACGCGCACTACTTTAGTTGAGAGAAGAAACTTGTTAGTTTTGGGGACGGATTAAATTACGCTAAGCAGTCAGTTTAATTATGTCGTAATTTACTCAGTCTAAAGCTTTTGCAGCCTTCGATCGAGGCCGCGTCCGTAGCTATAATTTTCAGGACATCCCGCGTGGTTGACGGCCCTTAAACAACAGATTGTTGCTAGGTGCTGATTATCTTCCTTAGATTGATGGCATGGCTCGTGCCTCTCCCCATTAAGGCCGCACAGTCCTCGTCCTATCTGCGTCCTATTGGTCTTTCAATTCCCACCTGACCTTATTCTCTTGCCTCACCTCACTCGCCGAATGCCTCGTGACGATGGAGATAATTGCTTAGGTGGTTCTCGCTTCTCGAAAATTATCGTTTTAATTGTCTGCCGATTATTTGTGACTCTCGAATGAGTTAATAAGTATGCCGAGCGCGAGTGAGATCGGTCGATGACACTCTTCCTACTGTCCGAATGAGCCCGAAGAAATTTAAGCCATATCTCACAAGGTTCATTCCTCTTTCTCATTCCCTATTTGACTCTTTGCTTTCATGAGCGAAACTTAAATTAGAATCACGACGGAAAGGATCATTATTTATTCTATCACTACCCTCAAAAACGAAAAAAAATGACTAGGGGAACTTTATGGAATTGGAGCATCTTAGTTCAACAAAAAATCAAAAAAATTTGGTGTTTTTCCAGTTGATATGAGAGCGTTAACTGGAGAAAATATGCAAGGTAATATGATGGAGACAAAGCAAATTGATGGAAAAACGAAAAGGGTAATGTTTTTCTATAAGATCCTTACTATTTGTTCTCTCAGGCAATATTTCATTTATTGTTCCTAACTTTCTATATGCCTAACGTGATATCTTAATGTTCAATATTCAGTACTCACTTCGCAAGATCGGCCATCTCGACTTCTCGAAATGTTAGTTTCTTTGTCTTTATTTGGATTGGGGAAAATTGGCTTTGAGAAAGACATTCCGATGCTAGGGTGTCTTGTCACCTAATAATGTTGAATGCTCCATCAACATCTCAGAGGGATACTTTATGTACGTCAGAGATTATTCCAATTTTATGTCCATTTGCCCTTTCAACGAAAGTTTTTTTTTTAATACCATGCCTACTTATACTTCCCTCTGAATATTAGGTTTTATTGTCCTTCTTGCTTGATTTGATGTGGTTGAGATTAATTCCCTTGGAACCCACTTCAAGTAATCAAAGGATTAGCGCCTGAATGACGAAGAATAGGGAAAATTCCATGGATTCATGACTTATTTATTATTATTTTTAGGATGTTAACATTATCGATAATGATATATATTTGGTTTATCCGCTTCCTAAGTGCTAATGCATTCTATGCCCCACCTAACTAGACTCTAAAAAAGATCTCTAAAATCCACATAACAGTCAGACAGATTATAACATTGAAAGTGGTGATTATAAAAGCCATAATTTTCATCTCTTAGCTTTTATTTTCTGTATCTGTAAGGACTATTAACACCGGAATTTATCGATACGATATTTTTTATGTGCTTACATCAGAATTGTGGTATTCAGCGATAAGTGTTTTGATGTTTAGTATTCATAATAGTGGACATTGTTTAAGCGATCGAATTAAATCTGAAGAGATGAGGGTAGATCCTGTGTCTGCGCCAATATGATAATTTTCACACGCTTTTTGTACTCCGTTAAAAGAACCATAGACTTTCTTGTAATTTAAAGTGGTGGTTTTGTTTGACGTATTATTTTTTCAGCTTCTAAAAAAAGCCATTACTTCCATTAATCATCTCGGAATGAATCATTATTGATATTGAATGACACACTTATCATTATTGTTCACAATTTTCCCATTGCGAGTGTGGGAATAAAATATGTCACCGGTATGGGCATTTTACTCTTAATTATGGAAAATAATAGAGGTCTCTCACGGCCATCCTCAAAGGGGTTTAATTATCGTCCAATTAAAGCTTGCCTACCACCTTGAGCCAAGGGTTACCGTTGATGTTATGAGCAATGGAACTTGCTTCATGGGAGCTCGCGGCCGTTAATGTTAAGCGCCCAGTGGCGGTGAATGCGATTTCCATGACCCCCTCCCCTTCAAACGAATAGAAGTGCATTTCCCAGGGTAGTGATTGGAGAACCGTTAGGGCATCCAAGATTACGCCATTTCGATAGGCATGGGCGTTTCATGCCTAAATTGAAGTGCGACGGTTTATATTGCTTGAAGGGCCCACAGTTGGGAGTTCTTTTCATATAATGACGCTCCCACGTCTTGGAGTACCGTTCTATAAGGAAAACTGCCTATTTCTTCCCAGTTACGTAATGGTGGAGAGAGATTAACAAAAATGGAAGAAAAGGGAGGTTTGGTGTCCCGCTGTAGTTAGAATATCCATATGTGCTCTCGTGAAGCGTATGCGAAATAGAATTTGGTTTTCCATTCACCTGTGGAAGGGTAGGTTTTGATGTTTCCCTTGCAGCTATTATCTTGTACCTATCCTGAGACTTTCCTTTTGTACGTCCTACATTATATAATTATTAATTTCTTTTTAACTTCTGCCAGCTTCATTCTATCTAAAAAGCCTGCTCTCTTTCTTCCTCTGCCCCTTTTACTCAACATTTTCCCTCCTATCGCGATCTTCAATATCCCACTACCTTCAGTTATTCCTCCAGCCACTGCTGACTTTTTCGCATTTCCTCCTGAAGCTTAGTCCATTCGCCCACCCTTTTTAAAACCTCAGCATTTGTCTTTCTCTCTGTCAAAATTATTTTCTCCACGTAATACAGAAGATAACAAAAAGTTGTGTTTTATGCCTTAAATATATCCTATAAATGTTTTGATGTTGTCATAATTAAATAATGCATGGCATTACCTTGACACGGCATAATTCTTTAAAAGCCAAATGCATGTCGCCGAAAGGTCGTGCGGTGACTTCACGGATATCGCTTGTACTTACTAATCAACTATACAGGTTTATGCGTTGTGTAATAATTATGATAGATTTATCTGACAAAATGTCTTAATTCAGAAATAGTACCTGGTCATGATGATTGAGTTTTAAGGTTTTCTTATCTGAGAACATGTTACACCATAAAATCATAAAACAATCACGATGACACGTATACCTAGATAGGGTTAATTATACATCGAAGAAAACTTTTCCCACAAGATTCTACGGACGAAAAATTTTAGTTGGTATTCGATCTTTTCGATTATACCTTAACTTTTATCATTAATGTGTGCATAAATGGTCCAACTTAATTATATTTTATAATGTGATTGAAATGATAATTTTTAAAAACATGAACGAGTGTTTGTTTTTCTAATTACACGGCTTAACGAAAAAATATTTTGCTCACCCCCCGTTGGTCGATAGTTGATTTTTACCCAAAACCAACCATTGTCAATAAAATCTGTAATTGGGTTAACGAGGGTATTAGCGGTTTGTAGAAAAAGAATACCCTCGGGATCCTAAACCGCAGAAAATTTTCAAATTATTCCTCATTTATTTCAACTTGACCGTAAGTGGAAGATAATTTGGAGATTAATAGTTTCGTTCATTTGCAAGTCCTACAAGTTTAAGAAAGTTTTTCTCAAGCCTATATTTACGCCCACCTTTTTTACCGTATCGTACCGCAAAGATGTTCCTTGAAGAGTCATCTGAGAAAATGGGTACCTGCATCTAGTCTTTAAAAAGGCAAGCCCCGAGCGGGTTTCCCCAAGGGAAACAACCTTGACGCAGCTGCTGGAATTGAGTTTCATTCTCCGGGCATTCTTTCTGAACGGGGAAACTTCTTTGTGAATGGCAGGAAGGAGGCCATTTCATGGTGGGGAAAATGCCGCGAGTCCTTGTGAGGCCATCGCTTGGGGTAACCCTACAGAAGGTCGCCTGTTTTTTTTCCTTGTGCGTGTACCGTCCGATGCAGCGTCTTCATAAGCGTTATGGTTTTCGTACCCTCTCAAGCGAGATGCTGAAGCTGAATTTTTGAAAACTTCAAAGTAATCGGAAAAAAGTATATCTACGTACTGCTCAACTAATCCCCTCAAAATTGGTTTAGTCCCCGTGCTTTGACATTCGTCAGGTGCCATTTGGAACTGCAAATGGCTCCCAACAAGAATAATGAATTGGGCTAGAGGGGAAACAAACAGAGAATATAGATGGGGAACGATTAAATATTTAATTACCCTCGTATTTGAGATGCGAATCTGTTAATCTGGAAGAAACCGTGATCTATTCGTTTTGCACATCTATCCTAATTCAAGTCGTAATCACCTTAGGAAATAAAACTGTAATTAAATAGTAACAAAATATTGATTAGCATGTATAAATTGTTTTCACGAATCTTTCCCATAACATTTGATGAAACTCCATCCTGTGCCATCTCGGATTGAATAAATTGCTTTCATCTTGTTCATCTGCGAAAAGTAACCTTTTAGGCAAGGCATGGCTACCATGCATCGTGATCGCTGATAAAATTTATTAGCATTCATTATTCCCTTTATTCCAGGATTGTACTCGTATTATTTCATAATCCCCTTTATTCTAGGAATACACTCGTATTATTTCTTGGTACAAATAGTATAAGATAAAAAATGGACGAACTCGAAGTTTGTTCTGTTTTTTTGCCCATGTTCCTCTGGCTTCCGGAATTTGACAAATTTTGAGTGATTAGTATGATAGAATAGAAGGTTCAGTTGATGAAATAATATTGCAATTGAAATATAACCGCTCTCAAGGAACCAGCCCGCGATCTCGCGTCTTAAGCGTATCGTAAAGAGAAATAAGGGGTAACCTAAAGCAAGTTTTCGTCTGCAATTGCTCTTATATTTATTTCTTTATTCCTACTCCCTTTTATTTTTTCCCAATTACTTCGCCGACTTATGAACTGTAAACTCTTCTTCACACTTCCTTACCCTCCAAAATTTTCCCTTACATCACAATTTTCAGTATAAACTCGCTTAGTCTTCCAATCTCTTTGCAATCTGCCCCTCCCTCCTCGTCAACTGCTTGCGCCACTTAACCCCCTCCTTGTCATCTCCTTTCCTCCCGTACCAAAGCTGAAACACCTACATTTGTGTTTTGTCCAACTGATTGTGATCTTTGTTGGAGAATATTAATGCTAAAATTTCTGCTTTTGGCGAAAAGGACATTAAGTGTTCCTAAAATTATAATTGCCTATAGCATTGTTCATCTTAGAGGGAAATGCAAGTGGAATTTCTTCCTTGGGACTTGCCAAATTTAAATTCGACGTATTGAGTACCGTGGGGCATTGTCAATCTATTTTTATAAAAGCTTATTACTTCTCACAGAGATAATTAAAATTACGGAAATCCATTGTAAGTTTATGTTTAGATAAAAGTATGCCTACACTAAAAATGACCTGAACGTGTTGGATTTATTTGTTCTGTTATTCCTAGTTTGAAACTTCATAATAGCGTTTGAAAAGTTTTCATTTGCCTGATGTTACGAGGCGATAGTTCATAATTTGCTTCGTGGAGTTTTGACGGCAAGAAGTGTAATTGAACGCCGTTAAAAGTGTCGTCTCTGCCATTAGAGGATCCTGCGCAGTTATCTAATAAAAGAAGGGACGCAATGCACCTCCCGAGCTACTTTAATGGCTTTTTAATGACCCACTCGTGGAAGAGCTTCGTTTCAAAAAGACCTAGCGTCGACGTGAACGATATTTTCCGCCCTCCACGCGCCGGCCGGAAAGCCGTCCCGAGGAAATGAAATTTTCCCGGCATGAATATATCAAGAGTGCTCTTCTTCTTTCGCGGTGCCCGAGCGAGGTGTCAATGAAGCGAATCCCTTGACCCTCATCAATGTACCCTTTCTCCTCGACCTGGATATCTCGCCCTCCCCCTCAATTCTCCATTTGCTGTACTCCTTTCATTTCCACTTCCCCATCATCCATCCCGTCCAGTATTGAATCGTTCTCCGCCTCGTGCACAGTCTACGGCATACCATACCGTCGGGAACAATCACGGACGGACAGCAAGAATGAATAAGTCCGAATCCGATGAATACATCGATGTATCACTATTCACAGTTTGAAAAAATATATAATTTTACGTCCGACTAAACCGTGGAAATCCATCGATGTCTCGCTACGTCTGCTGCATTGAATTATTAGGTAATGTATTTGGGCTTTCCTACGTAGCCTAATTTATCGCCTTATTTCATTTATGGCCGTCGGACATTTGTGACGTAACCTATGGACATTTACTTACGTGGGAACACTGCATCGCTAGCGGCTGTGTGTAATCTGTCTGAAAACCTCAGTTGATGGAAGTCCAGTTTAAACTGAAAACGTGAATTATTTTTAAAAATATTTTTTCGGTGTGACTCAATGGTATTCATCGTTGGTAATTAGGTACTCTGTAATTTCCCCAGCTGTCTTTATTTATTCGATCAACCTTAAATTGTCAAGTAACCATTTTGTCAAACACAACTTGACAATGGCATTGTGCCGTTGAAATCGATCGGAAACACACTGTGTAGGATACTACTGTGTTTAATTACCAGCATAGGATACCACGCCATTCCACAGAGCTTAGGATGTGGAACTATTTATATTATTTCATTTTATGTTAATTTTCCAGGGTTATTGGTTTTACCTCCGAACCATTATAAATGTTGGCATTACGGCAAATTATCAAGTTGTTCGTCAAAATACCCATCCAAACAAGAGCCAATGTTGAATCATAGCCACCAATGTTACGAGTATTATTAGTAAAGTGTATACCTGTATCAGTGCGCAGTAGTAAATGGTATATCTGTACAGTAATTGCACTAAGACGCGATTAACCTATGACGAAGGGTTGGTGGAACCTCCCCGTGGTATACGGTGGGTAATACATCCGTCCGCCATGAAAAAGGTCGGGCGTTCGAGTCTCTCTGGTATTGATGTTCTGAAAATTAGTTTCTCGGCTCGATTAAATCCTATAAAAAACCCAAGCGGGGATTATCGGAATTGCAGGTGACACACTGGCCACCGGAGGTGTCCGGCCGAAAGGAGGTAACAATTGCCGCACAGGTATAAATCGATAAAAATTCTTCACCGTTTGGGTGAATAGTCTTAAATCGTTTGCCCTCGGGTAAGTTTTTTGGATCCTCCCCCAAGTTTTAAGAATATATCGCAGGATATTGCTCATCGCTGACGTGCTTTTTTCCTCCAGCGGATGACCCCGCCGGCACCCGCGGCCCCATCTCTCACACTGCCCCAATTCCCACGCCCGACGTCCGCACCCCGCCGGCACCAACCCCCTCCCCGGAGTTTTGTCACACGAGCCCCCCCCCGTTCCACCTTCCATCTCCCGCGGGGGCATTATTCATTCACCCTCCCCTTCGCCACGGGCGATTCCCCTCCATCTCTCCAATCACTTTTAGTCCCCGGAGCAACTTCCTTCCTCTCTTTCCCTCTCTCACCCTCTCTCTTCCTTCTTCCCATCCCCTCGAACATCCGCTGAACTCGCTTCCAGGTCTCGTCCTCCTGTCACGCCCTCTCCTCTCACTCTATTTCCTTCATTGACTCTCTCTCCTCTCCAGCTGGAACGATGTCAAATTTATCGCCGAAACAATAGTTCAAACCATTAAATTACAGTATGCAGTGAGTGGTTGGTGATTGATGGAGTGGGTTCATAAAACATGGGCTCAGGTACTTGCTGTCCATTCTAATACCCGGGGATTGAATATTTCATCTAGGCCAGGGGTTCCCAAACTTAAACTGCTTTTATCATGTCTCGCTGTAGGTTTTACTTAAACAGCAAAGCGAAATAATGTATGATGAATTCGGTTGTCAACTGTCTTTAAAAATGTAGATGTATTTGAAAATGCTCTAAACAGTTAGCAGCCAACTTTGAAACCTTTACGTGTGTAGTAAATTATATTGTGGAAAATTCCGATCGTGTTAGTTTAGACTTAGCTTTTTCGATTCAGTCTTGTGTCCTAGGTAATTTTCCCGCTGTTTTGATTGAAAAAAATCGGAAAACTGATGTTTAGATTGCATTTATATTAAATTTGTTGTTAATAATTCTGCCTCCATTTCCATTTGAAGGTTTTTCGTTTCACCACATGTCAATCTGGTGAAACGGAAACCAGAGCATCAATGCTTCTGAGAGCGACGTTAAATCTGGATTTAAGGAAATTGCTTTTGTTTGAAATTTATAGTTATTCGACTAAGAGTAATGAATTTCTGCTGGGGGATTCTCATGTAACTACAGTCAGCAAGTACTAATATACCTGTATTCTCAAATATTTATAGTTCTCGGTATAGAGATGTAATTTCTCTACAACAGGGAATTGAAAGTGCGAGTAGGAGTTTGGCGGAATCCCATTCTTAGTGTAATTTTTTATGTCTGTAACTTTGATTGAAATATAAGCCGCTCACCCATGTTTTTCAAGTAACATTTTTTATTCAAAATGGTCGTTCAATGTTTTACACAAACCAGAGCGTTCGTCTACTTCTTGCTGTTTTGAATATTTGGGTGACTATTTACGTTATTTTATATCTTTGCAGTTGCCTATGACATATATATATATATATATATATATATATATATATATATATATATATATATATATATATATATATATATATATATATATGACCATAACTCTTCAAACGTACCAGTACAATACTTACTTCAATCACTTTATCCATCGGCCATGTCTGAGGAATGTAAGTAATTCTGTGTGAATCTCATTTTACTAAAACCTTACTGTTGCACTCGAATACAAAGTTAGTGGCGGGTTATTGGCTGGTTAGTGGTGATGCGAGTTTTGTGGCGGTGTGATTTGTTAAAAAATTAAAATTAGCACGCCAAAGCGTTGCATGCTTCCGAATATAACCTTATGCCTATTGGTGGCATGCTTAATGGTATCTAAAATTCCAAACTATATACTAATCTACAAAACTTGCGGAGGAATGCTAGCATACTCGTAAAGTATTTTTATTTGAATAATAATTAAGTGAATTACTTCTTCTGTTCATTTGCTAGTCCATAAACTTAAGTGTTACAAATTTTTCATTTATTTTAGTATCTCATGCATTTTCATATAGGTTTCTAGTAATCCCCCTTATGCAGGGAAAATTGAAAGAGCCGTTGGGTATTACGTACGTGGGAGCACTGTACCGCTTGAGGCTGTGTCTAATCATTTTATGAAAACCTCAAACGAAGGGAAAGCCCAGTTTAAAGCTGAAAACACGAATGATTTTTT
The DNA here is from genome assembly GCF_022747635.1 of Hetaerina americana. Taxonomy (NCBI): domain Eukaryota; kingdom Metazoa; phylum Arthropoda; class Insecta; order Odonata; family Calopterygidae; genus Hetaerina; species Hetaerina americana. The sequence continues at coordinate 15,094,525 of NW_027286625.1, forward strand.
ATAAAACTTACAGGGTGTCACATATTCAAGTTACAATTGCACATTTACAATGATGTGAAGTGGTAAAATTGAAATCGGTCGAAAAAATAAAAACTTTGTGGGATATTACAAGTGTCTAATTACCAACATTTAAGATATTGCACCAAGTTAAGCCTGAGGGAATTATTTTTATCGATTCAAGGGCCAACTATCCTTTAATCTTTGAAAAGCCAGAAAAAATGGGAAGGAGGTAATCTTTTGTTAATTGCCTGGAGAAACCTTTCTTGCACTAATCCTAATTTTGCTTGGAGATCATAGGGGTGAAAGTACCTTTGAGGGAAGAGAGGAGGGGGGTGCAGAACAGTAGATGTGTAAAAATTTTTCGCTTTTTTGCTCCCGGTTGTCTTCTGGTTCCTTTCTTTTTACGTTTTTTGTCGTCACTTCATATTTTAAGGTTGGGAAAGAAAGTGGATTGGGTATATACTGCGGAAGGAACGCCTGTTATGAGAATAGTTCTGGAGGGTACGGCATAGGGAACGTCGAGATATGGAGGGAGGTAAAAATGATGAACGTTTTGAACGAAAAGAGAAAAAATGTTGAAGTGAATAGAGTTGAGAACGAAGTGCGATAGAGAAGGAGTACCGGGAATCTCACGTATCAGAAAACTAATGGTGATGACCCCAAGGACATACACTGGGATCACTCGAGGGCCATTGTTAGTGCACTTCATACCACCAATGGACCATGTTAGACTGTACCCCCAGAAATTCACCAGAATGGGACGCGTAATTGCATGCGACGAGGCAAAGTTCACTTATTAACGTTTTGAACACTTTTTGGAACTTTATTTCAAATATTTTTTTACCTTCTTGTAGCTCTGGAAATACTTGTCAAAATCCGCGTGGACATCTTGATTATGGGCCAGGAGGGGAGTTATCGGCCCGAGTTGTCCGCGATATACCTTGTCATTTCGCCTGGTAAATTTCTGGCTGATAAGTAGTGGATTTTATTTTAGGGCCAATTGATAGTTATGGCATTCCAGGGAGGCGTAATTTATGAATCAATAATTCATATTTAGCCAAATGTACTCTCCGTAATCGACTTAAAATGAATCTTAATCGTTTGTATTTTCTTTTTTGTTTAATTCTGGTTTTTATTTTTAAAATCTATTTCCGTAACGCTTTGAATAAAACCTGCTGTCATCCTATGTGCAAAAAGGTTGAAATTTCATGAACATTGCAATATAATCGACCTTACAGTATTCGCAGTAGGTAAAAAAGTATCAATTGCAATATATATGCTAATGATCGAACTTCGTCGATGAAGTGAACTACATACTTCCTCTTTATTTAAGGGAATATTTGATTGATATTAACATTTACTGATTTCGTTTGTACTGAATTCAAGCGGGTTATATTCATATTGAGACTTAAGATTAAGATATTCGTATTAAGATCCGTGAAGAAACATTTGTGCATAATTAGACTAGTAGATATGATTCTGAGTTTAATATCAATTTATTCTCACGCCAAATCAAGCTTTTTTCGGTGAAACACGGAATTTTTTCATGTCCATTTTTTGTTGAAAGGTCACAAGTCGTTGAGATGTAAAAATTAAAAATTAAAAATATGTACTTGATGATACTGTGTTGTGTCTGTTTTGGGAAAGTAGCTTGTAGTTCAGTTCATTTTTTTTATTTTACTTTCCACAATAAGGTTCAGCGTTATGTCTCATGCCCTTCATTAAATCATTTATCGAAAATCGTTTCAATCTTTAAACCACTCTTTTATTAAATACGCATGCGGACACGAGGTAATCATTGCCATCGGAGCTCAAATTTGACCTGCAAAACGTGTTCTGTTTCGTAAATAGTCAAATATTTAGTTTATGATTTCGTGAGATATTTTAAAAAATCTTGATTTCCTTGTCTCTCTCATTTCACTCTGGAAATTAAAAAAATACGGTTCTCGCTGAAAACACCTCCTTTGCACAAAATTAATTCGTCATCACCGCTTGAAACGCTTGAGTGTATTTATAGGAATGTCAGTAGACAGATAGGTCGGGATGTATCGCGAGAAGTGTGTCCTGTGATGATCCCGTAGAAGTACTTTTTTTCGGATTATCTAGTTTATTATTTTTAGTGGTCCCAATTCTATTTGCGGACCATGCTTTTCTCATTTCTTCTATGCAATAATGGATTTCTAATAATTTTTTGGGATTTTTTGTATTCTTATAGTGTCTCTACGAATTCCTAAACAGGTATTGGTAGGTCACTTGCATTCAGAAATCTCGGAAGAAAAAAATAAATTGAAGGAAATTATTGAACATTTTTGACACGGGATAGGTGGGATGAAAATCGAATTGCACTAAAAGGAATTCGATTCTCTGATATGTTCCCCCAGTTCATCACGCTATCTCCCCATTGGTTTAACTATCGCTGCCGAAGGATGAAAATTTATCGAAGGATTTTTGCCGAAGGCGACTTTTTTTATTTTCGTTAAGTTCAGGGGGAGTGCACCAGAGTTGCCGATAGCTCCTCCCTTCTCGTTATTTTGCAGTGTCTCTGCGCCTTATCGATTCGCTCTGTCACTGAAATACGTGGGCACGGCAAATCCGATTCTCGACTCCGGGCACGTAGCCGTGCTCTGGTGAATACATTTTGGATGCATCCCTTTCGGACCTCCTCGTCCACCCCAAGTCCACTTGCCCCCCTCCCCCCTCATCACTCCGCGGTTACGCATCGCGACCCTTCTCTGATTCACGTCCCCCCTTCCGTGCCTCCTCTTCGTCCTACACCTCCACAACTCCAAACCCCAGCCCCTCCCCCTTCCTCCGTGTCGGAACTAACCGCCGTCCTCCCCCCATCCTTCCTTCCTTCCCGCCCCGCCCCCCATCACCACCGACACTTCCGGCCCGCTCTCCGTCTGATCCTCCCCACCCACTAGCTTCTCTCTTCCCCCGCTTTCCCACCCCCCTTTAGCCACCGCCACTTCCGTCCCTCCGCGCACGCACACCTCTCGTGAGTCCTCCCGCATTGTTCCCTTCTGCCAACCTAGAAGCCAAGTTGCCTTTCACTCTTTCCCTAGTCCACGAGAAATGGATGCAGTTTTCGAGAACTAGGATGCGTGCAGTCCTCCCTTGACCAAGCTACATCTCTGATCTTGCCCTGTAATCCGCCGAGATGGAGTGAGGCGGGGGATTTTTGGGTCTCCAGGCACTAGAATACTGATAATCGATGACCAATGGAATTAATTATCGAGCTACTCAAAACTATTTAATAAAATACTTGACAGGGTTTTTACGTGCATTCTCCAATTTTATATCCTCCCATTCTGATGTAATTGAGGGTTATTGGTTTTCCTTCTTCTGTTTCTGGAGAATCTCAAATGTGTGTCTCAGTGTAATTTAGGCAAAGACTTTAAATAACCGCAAAATCCCCGTGATTCTCGAACTCACCAATTAGAAAGGGTGGCCACTTGGTCGCCTCAACAGAGGAATGAAAATATGGTAAAAGATTCTCCAAAGGAAGGTCTATCTCTCAATGGAATGCCTCACTCCTCCAAAGAAGTGTTATTCATGTAGATTCCCAGTTCTGAATTTGGCACCTGAGATAGAGGATTGGATGCAATTTATTCTTCGACCAGATGAGCATGAAAATAATTTGAATGCAATTAATTATTATATGAATACGCGCAGCATATTTTGAAAAAACACACTCAACTAATTTTATAAACTCTCGAGGTTATGGAAGATAATACCAAGATTAGAGAGATGCATTGCAAAATGGATAGACGTAAAATGTTTTTCCAAAAAAAATAAGAACAAGAAATAGCTGCGACCTACAGGAACTAGGGAATGAAGAGTATAATTGCATAGGAATAATAGGTTTCCGTTTCTAATTTTCTTTCTTTTTGACACTTTTTTCTTTATTCAGTTGCAGGATTAACTTTTTTGAACCCCTGTTATCTGTTTTAGATGACGTCGGTGTAATTTATTTTTCTTACGTTGCTGTTATTTGTTTTATTTTTGCTTAATGTACTCGAAGTATAATTTAGGTATTTATTTATCAGTTTTTGTTCTTTTTTCATTATCCCTTTAAAAATGGTGTTAGTCCTTTCCCCACGAATTGGGCGCACGTAATTTTTCATTGCGTATAATTGCAGGATGGTTTTAACTACTATTTTTACAGGTGCGGCACGCAACCGTAACTCTTCATGTACTGTTCATGTCTGTTGAAATAAACTATACTCCCCGCCACTGACGAAGCCCGGTGGCTTGCATTGTGTCATGTACGTCTCCTAAATATAGATCAATTGTATTTCACCACTGACCCAAAAGAATGCCTGGAAAAGCAGCAAAGACGCATGCGCCGTTTGGTAAAATAAAATATTGACTCAGTCATTTTATTTTCATCCCGTCATTAGCACAAAGAATTATGCATTGGCTTACGCCGCGACGGGGCTGCTGCTGAATTGTTGACCTTCACTCGCGACAAAATTATACCTTAATAATTTAGTCCACTTGTGCCGAGTTAAAAAAATGGAAATGAGGCATGCTGGGTCAGAGGAATCTCGGGCAGGGCATGCAGGGCCAGAAGAAGTCAGTCTCGTTCGTCTTCTTATCCTTCTACTATTTTTAATGAAAATAGCGAATTTTCTCCTAATTTTGTCGAATTCTTTATTCAACGATTTCTCTCAAGCATCCCAAATACTTGCAGCTCATTCCAGATGGAGTCTTAACTAAAACGAAAAGACACCTTACTTAAACTTTCCTATTACATTTCCTCATTACGCGTTTAATGAAGCCAAATTTCTTTAAGGCGGATCGGCATATTCTCCTGATATATGCACCCTAGGGAAGGCCTGATTTTAGGACTACCCCAAATATATTTAACTTGTTTTGCCGTAGTTAACACTTAACCCTCAATTGTAATGCATGCCCTTCTCATCACTTATTTTGTTCCAAAATTTCAAAATTGCACGTTTGCTTCGGTTCAGTTATAATCCAGATTCCTTGAACCAATTTGATATGTAGTCTGAATATCTGCAGTCTGCTGGGGTCCTTATTTCTCTGTTACCGCAGTGTCGTATGAATTTGTGATTGATGTCTCTTAAGAATATTAAGCCTAATACTCTTACCATGCATGGGATTCCTATCCTTAATATGATTACTGATGTCGAAACCTTTACGCACACTGTTGGCTGTACCAAGCCATTATTACTGATATCTGTAAGCCGCTGGAAGGCAAATTTACCTTTTTTTATTATACTGTACACCCCTTTGGTGCAGTCCTAGATAAGGAATTGTTTATTTATGTATTCTCTTAGATGAAAATCTCAAAGAATTTTCTTCTTTTACTATGCGTCGAAATGTGAAATGGTGCGGTAATGGATATTTACTTCCTGGAATCGACGTACCTCTGTCCATCAGTGGTTGGCACTCCACCGTTTACGGTTGATATTCAGACTAAGACTCGAATTCTAGGGAACCTTTAGCCGCCACCTCGGAGTTTATTTTCCTCAAGCGACATAACTTCACAGCGCAGTATGTGAACATTTCCCCCAAGAGCGCCAGTTGACTTTTAATATTTCCCCGATCCCTCACCACCCTCTCGCCATGGCTTGTCGCACCATCCTCCTTCCCGTTTGCATAGGTTTTGTATTCTTTTCGCCTCCCCATGTTCGCCCAGTCCCTTGCGCATTTTGCCTTCCGGTATCACTTCCGACGGCGAAAGCCACTTCCAAGCATGATAATAAGCTGGCACTCAATAACGGTATAAGTCCGGCTTGGAATAAAGTACGGTATGGTAAAGTTACTGATAAATAAATAGGCGCTGCTAACTTGAGGTGGTGTGGAGAGAAACTCGAGTACGTGTAACAGACTCAACGGTGGCTTGACCGTAAGCGGAAAAACACCTAGTTTTGTAGGAATGGAAAGCAGAAATGAAGATTCATTCGTTTCCGTCGGATGAATAAACAGTCAAGTGTTTTACTTGTTACGTACGTCGTAGCCTACATGGGAGTTGTAAAATTCCTATAAAAATTAGTTGTTAATTCACCCTAGAGAAAATTATGCCGGGATATGTGTAATAATGTCATAATTTTCGGCTAAGTTCGGTTGTTGCTCATCAGAGAAGGGCATATGTTGTTGATACATAAGCCCGTGATTTGAATTTCTGCATCATTTTGTATTTGTATACTTGTGAGTCCCTTTGCGAAATAAGCATGCATTTTCTTGTAAAATTTAATGAACTCGGATGGGAAAGTAAATCGCTTACATTTTCAGAGGAATATGATGAAGAATAGCATTTCGATGATGTTTAAAAATTCATACAATTGGAGACAGAATCATTATTAAAATTTTTTTATTTAACCGAACGATTTGTAATTACGGAACCTCACTCTATATATGGTTCACATCCTGTGACTCACCACACAATTGCAGGTGCCTGAAATGAGTCAAATAGCGTCCATACCTTCAATTATTTCCGGATTCTACATTTCGGGAAATGTTTCATCCATCTGGGTAAAATTATCTCTTTGGTAATCAATGTATAACGTACAACTTTTTAATATTAAGTGTCAAATTCATAAACTCTAAATATACTCATGGAAATTCACGGGTTCGAACAGAGAAAATATGTACAAATTTGCTTGAATAATATTTATATTAATGATTTCCCAGCGATTCGACTGCGATTGACAGGATTTTGATTCGTAATTCCTTGATTAATCGATTTCAATATACGTATTTACTCGTTTTTATTGTTTGTCATAACTGCAATGATTAGCTCTTTGTATTGAAATTCATGAAAAAAAGCATTAGTGTAGGTAGGAAGGAATGAAGTTTGATTCTTTTAAACTCAGCTTTAAATCTAATATAGTTTGGATATTCAAGTAATATCTCCAAACATAAATCAAAACATGTTTTGTGAAAGGTATTTATTCAAGTTTTTCATGGACTTCATCTTAGATTTGGCCGCTTTATGGTCTACTTATAAATCGTAGGTCTACAAATTTAATTTATCGTAAATGGTTACATATAAGTTACAATTTTTAAAGTTATGGGCAAATACTTCAATAAATAATAAACGTGTTCCAATAATAATTCAACCATCGTTAAAATCCGAAGTTTTCGGGATGTTTTTCTTTCAGAATGTAGCGAAGCTTGCATTGAATACCTCATAAGATACTTATGAAACAACTGTTTACTATCATTTATAAATTTATTTCCGTTATGCAATGGTTATTTCATGCACTTTTGTCATTTAGTGAAATACTTCCCAGTACATACTGATTAATAACGTTTCGTTTTAATTATTTGCCTTCACAATGCGGAAATGCTTGATGAGTGTTAGTAATCGTTTCGAAATATCGGGAAGACAGTGGTTAAATTGTGTGTAATTTGTTTTAATTTCTCTTTACAGGTAAGCGCTGAAGCATTGACGGCGGACGATATTTACCGTTCCACTTAGGTAAATGGGAACCTGTGCGTTTAGCGCGCGGGGGTCAGCAGAAAAGGATTCGTTGTACATACGCATTATTATAACTACATGTTAAAATGGAATGATTGTGGTTTGTATTCATTTTCATTTAGTGGTAGATAATTACGAATTTAGTATCATCAATTTAGTTCTGTTTGTAACTTGTTATAAAATACATTAAGATTACCAGAATGCCTCCTTATTTTTTAAATATATCACTGGAGTGGGTTTCACCCTTTCATCACTTCTTCTCTCCTCTTTCTGAGGACCCACTCGGCCTCTCTTTTAGTCTATGAACTGTTCATCGTTGTGTGTGGCAATTGAAAATATCTGAACTAGCTCAATTAGAAACATTCAGCCAGATGAAAAAAATCCTTTATAATCATCATTCCGATAATAGCACCTAAAGAAAGGTATACGGGTGCGAAATTGAGTTTATTAATGTTGAATACAACGATAAATTATCTATCTTCCTTCATTGCTCTACGAAAGGCAGTCCACTCATTCTGGTTTCTAGTCATAACAGTTGAATGTGGCTTAGTGGAGGCTGATTTATTTCTGTGAGGAGACCACCCTTTCCCCCTCCGCGATAGTGTGTTTCTACATATATCGCGTTACTCATTTTGAGTGACAGAAGCCCACCGACGGCCTTCTCCTCCCGAATTTTAAATATCTCTTAGCTTTATCATAAATAACGATTACTTAATTGAAATGCGGCGAGGACAAGAGGATATTTATTTAGGCCAAGTTGACAATTGTTATTTTCACGACCGTGTCAACGGATGACGCAGGTGTTCTGAGGATTTTTTCCGCACCTAAACGCTCCTATCCTTGTATTTCAAATACACTCTGATGGTAGCATGAGCAATGGGTATTGTTTTACCCCTCCCTCCCTCTCGTATCTAAGTAAGTTGGTCTTTATGTGGGTCATGAGATGATTAATTTGAATGTCAAGCTATTTTATCTATTGAAAGTGGAATTGACCCAATAATAAATGCCATTCTTCGCCTGTATTTTGAATGACTTGGAAAATGGTGGAAATCATATCGTTTTATTCGCGATTTCAGTAGTATTTCATTATTATTTCGAAATATTTTGTTAATTTGGGCAATGCTGTGGAAATATGGGTGCGAGTAGTACAAAGTATATTGTGCTCGATTGTTCTATATCATTTACTCTCTTGCTCTTTGGTGCTATTCACAATCATTTCCCCGCTGTATGCCATCTCATTGTGCGGGATTTGTGTTAGACGGGTAACTCCCTCGGACTTGTCAACCAAATATATTAATTTTCAACAAAGTTATCTTTTTTGGCAAATTCGGTGAATTGAGTAGTTATTGCCTCGAAATTAGCAATATTTTAAAAGTGCGGTGCCGTAATCTTAATATATCCACTTTTAATTCAATTTCAAAGAGCTCATATTCGGATCGGCCTGTTCCGCATTTGTTCCACATTAAAATATGTCTTCCATTTTTCCCGCGCCCCTTTTTTTTAATTCCTCGACTACATAATTGAGGCTCATTCGAAGGCCTCCGCATCGAAATGTTTGCAATCTTTTCATGGTTGGCCGAGCGGTTGACGTGGTCACACTTATTCCTTGGCCGTCGCCCATCCTTTAAACATTCAAGCATTACCTTCGTGAGGCACACCATTGCGCGGACGTGTTTCGTGGGTATTTTTTTTATCTCCCGCCGAAGGAAAATGTTTTTCTTGCTTGCCACTCGTCCCGCTCACTCCCAGAGTTCAAACGCTCCCGAGACGAGGGCCTTACGACCACGCGAATCAGATGATGTCGACACCGACACCCGTGCGTTCGTGTCTGTGTGTACCGTTAAGAATTTGCATCCCCCCATCCTCCTCCCCCCGCCCAGTACCGTCTCCCCGGCCTTCGCCATTTCGCATCTGAGGCTTTCGAAACCGCTTGATCGTCTGTTCACGTACGTACGTGGAAACCGTGCTCACAAGTAGCTACCTGCACCTAGCTAGTTGCACGCACGGACACGTGCATTTGCAGCGACGATGGTGGGGATGAGCCGTCTGTCGTGGTCGAATAAGGTCGGTGGGCTGATGGGAGGGGACGTCTCGGAAGGGCTTTAGGGAGTGGATGTCTCTTCAGCGAAGGCAAAGGTACTCTCCCGGTGCATACGCCGGGAGTGACGAAGGAGGAGGGAGGCACGAGAGTCGTAAGTTTTCGCGCACGCGACGGAGGCGTGTGGGTTATCATTTATTAGCGCGTGGGCCTTCGGGTATGGAACTATCTGAAATTAGTCCTTCCTTCTCCTAATGGTTGAGGGCTGTCGGAAACTGTGAACTGCACGGCGACCACGTGACATTAGAGGAGGGGTTCGATGTTCTCTTGGTGGAGATATCAAATGCGCATTACTCTTGACGATTACTCTCGCACGTGCCGATTATTATTGGATTTGCCCCTTCGTGAATCACACCGCACTTTATCGTCCAAATAGGAAATTAGGATACGTTTTCAAGTTTTGCTGCTAAATTACAGATTAGCTTTTTTGACGATAATTATTCTACTACGAGTATTATTTATTAAGTAATTTATTTTTAAGGAGAAACGTGAAATCGTCGTTATTAGATGTCATTAAAATGTTTCCTTAAAATCGGCTTTATCTATGACAAATGTATATGGATAATTAATCCCTAATTATATCTATAGTTCAATCCAAATAAAGCATTGAATACTCCTTTTGCAAATAATTTTAGTCCTTTCTTTGAGCTATACCTCAACTATAGGTTTTCTCAATCGAAATATGATACAGCTTTCCACATTGACTTTGTAAAATGTTTCAGAATTTATTGATTTATTTACCCTTCCCACCTAGAGAAACTAAAATTACATTCACCCTACCATAATAATTATTTCGCTAACTAAAACAATATTGATTTGTTTCCTGGAATTTCTCTCATCGGTAGGGCTAGGCACAATGTCCCGTTAATTGAGTCCGCCATAAAAAATGGTAACATTGATATCGGTTCTCAACGCGCTTGACGTTTTTGCGTAAATATATTCGTGTGCCAGCTATTTAAAAATCGCAATACCGTTAATATCATCAAGGTTAAATATAACCGTTTATGAGTTTTAATAAAATTGGAAATCTAAGGAGCTTTTATGGCACTCCTTTTTTCCACCGACACAGTTCTGCACTTTCGTCTGAGCTAACATACAAAAAGTTTTTTTTTCATTTTGAAAAGGGTCCATGAAATTTCATCTACTTTCTCTATCCATGATTATTAAATTTTTCGGTTGTCGTGTGAATGTAATTTTATTTTCATGGGGCAGGTCATTTATAAGTAATACGTAATCATTTGTTGGAATCTTTCTGTCTACCTTAGAAATATGTTTTTAAAATCTGCCGGTAGTATTTTTCTGAAGGAGTATATCTAATGTGGAATATTAACGCACATTGACTTAATTAATCGGCCAGAACCTATCATACAACATTCTTTTACAACGAATTTCCCCGATACAATGTAAATTCTTTTTCATCGTCAGATATTGCAGCTGTCGTTGGATAGGGTGTTCGACGTTGCCGCATATTTCACTTCATGGTTTGCACATTGAATTTGTGATGAAGGTATATTCATCACATTGCCTCGGCTGTTGGATTTCGCATCAAACTTAACTCGTCATTTCTTCGGTAATGCAGGGAGTGGAATTGTTTTCTTTGGGACGTATGCCATCTGGAGCGGTATGAAAGTTTCACTCATCGTTTGGAGGACAGGACACCGTTCGCCTGCCCGCATCCAAGGCGTAAGGTTTCTTTGCCGCCTTGTTATGAATGGGCAATGTCTTGGGCGCTACCCTCTGCTACCGAAAGCTCCTCTCCCAACCAAGGTCCCTCTCCTACTAGCGTGCTCTGGACGAATAATCGAGTCTTTCCCATGTCCCGCCATTTGGTTTTCAAATAACTCCCTCACCCACACACGCACACCCTCCGCTTCCCCTCCTTGACCTTCATTTCCTAAAGGCTGGGATGGGTTCTCTGCAGGAGTTCCACCCTTTTCCTTTCGGTGATATGGAGAGTTTTACTCCGTAATATTGTATACCTTGGCCCGCTGGGGAATCATCTCACAAATTAGCATGGGCCGAAGGCTTAGTTCTCATCTCAGGGTATTTTCTCGACCAAACAAATCAATGACATGGTAATTGTTGTTGCTATTAGCTTTCTCCTGTTGTTTCTCATTAGTCTGTCATTCCCTTGAGTCTACTCTTTAAGACTTAATTTATGCCTCCCAATAATTAATCCAGTTAAAGAAACTGATAAGATTGATTTTCGATTAATTCAATCATAGCATTTGGTACGGTGGCGTTTCAGTTGTTTTATTTGCATGGATCATCTGATGAAATATCTACCTATTCCTGGTATTTCAAAAAAGAATGTAATATATCTGGATTAAATTTGTTGGATAACGCTTAATAGATCATTCAAAATAAATTCATTGTCATTTTCCTCATTATCTATTCTTTTCGAATTGATTTGCATATCACAATTTAGTGGGGCAAACATTACAAACGTCTTTTAATTAAGTATTGGAATAAAGTTATTGTTGATTTTTCAAAGATGTAAATTTTTTGCCGTCTCTGGAAAGTACAAGTTGTTTTTATTATTAACTTGTATTATCCAATGAGTGATCTCGATAGATGTGGTTCTGTTTAATATATTCATCAGTGAAAAGTAAAAAATGACCATTTACTCACTCCAAAGCAGCCCCGAATGTTTCTGGTGGTAGAATTGGCGCATATAAATTACTTCGTCGAACTGGTGATTATTTAATTTACAAATGATTAATCAATATTGATGAAAAACTAAACTGTCTCTTCATTTAGCCCTCCGTAAATGGTTTGAATGATTTTAGAGGCAAAATGTGGAGGTCGTATCAGACTTTTTTTCCGGGGTATCGTTGGAGTGAAAGACGTCGGGTCGCTCAAATTTGTGGATGGCGAGGGTTAACGAGTTATGAATAAGTTTTTCTCCCCCTTATACTTAAGTATCACCCATGCGTATCGCCGGTTTCGGCGCATCACCACAAACATCTGATGTTTTGGCTTTTACCACCGAACCTCTTAAGTAATTCGTTTTAGCCATTGTAACGTGTTATCTGGTAACTTAACTGTTGCAGTTTCATTCATTATTTATGTAAGTTTTGGAATTCAATAATACCGTTTATCTTTGTTTCTTTTCTATTTAATCGAACGGAGTTTTCTCAGGCTCTTGGTTTTATATATTTATGACACTTAATGTAGATCATCGTGTAATACCTAGGAGGAAATGCTAGTATTTAGTGGATAGTAAACTTGCAGTCTAACCTGTATAATTCCGCTTAGGGCTGCTGTTGCTAAGTACTTTATCATGAGGAAGATCTAGGATTCGGATTGATTATCATTATGAACACCTAAAGCCAAAATATTGCAACGAAATTTTAACTGCAAATTTATTTTAAAATATCCATCGCATGTCAGGCTGGGAAAATGTTCTTGTAGATTGTAGTAATTTTTGGAGGACAAAATTGTTAGGGGTTTATAAAAAAATAGGAGGTGACCATAATGTGCCCTTTTAGTATATGAACGATTAGAGACAGCAATCTGAACATTTGTAATAGCACATTGGTTAGCGTATTCTTTCTAGGCTTCGACTTCATTTTATGAGCACTAAATTTTCACGCCAAGCAGAGATAAATATATTTAGTATTCCAAACAGAAAACAAGTCTTAGGTAATCTGGTTAATGATACATTGTGAACCCACGCATTAATTTTGAATTCCCAGCCGAGCCCTGACCTATTGCCGCCTTCAAATCTCTCTGGCCGTCCTCCAAGAAAAAATCGTATCTTTTAGAAGCCTTGACTTCCATAGAGGTAAATGGAACGCGTCTCTCATCCTTTCGATGCACTTATGTTATAACTGCGTCACACTGCCTTAAAGCGATTGGGTTTTGTTCTTCGTGAGCTGACCCAGCGATTCTCTCTTTCTCTGCAGCCATAGGTTGAGAACCTTTAAGTTGAGATACACGTTGGTTTTTCTAGGCATCTCGCCAGTAAAGTCACGGAAATCGGACTCTAGCTTTCACCGCGAATGTTTCGCACGCATCTTTCAATGTTGGGTAATCCTGATAAGTGATTTGTTTGGAACCAGTTTCGTATTTTAAACCAGGGACTTAGAAGAATTGATAATCAGTAATTTGAGTTGTTTCAATGGATGACTGCATTCCACCATGATGCATATGTAGAAGAATCTAATACACGTTAAAGAAGAAAATGATACAGAGCCGCAAACTTTAGTTTAGCCGGCGGAATCAGTCACTTTTCTTTTCCTGAGGTCCATCCATCCATCAATAAAAGTGTGGTATCAGATTTTGGTTTTCGGATTTCTCCTTAATGGGAGAAGAAGAAAAAAATAGTAAATTGCAAAAGTTAGGTTAGACCTGGGTTTCGAAAGGATAATCTTCGTTTCGGAGTACAATTTATGGAAATCTGGTGGAGCCAAATCAAATCTCTAGAGAAGTTTTCAGATTTATTTTTCTTGTTTAGCCGTGATCAATCCTTTTGAGCAAAGTTTAATTCATATCCTTGTATTTTTAACGGAATTAAATAGGTGGACTTTTCTCTCACGTTATCCGGAAAAACTGTAGGCTCTATCTTTTTGCAAAATTTATTGTTATCTGAGAAATCTAGCCATAGAGATATGTGTCACATGCATAGAATCATCGTCGTGTCGTGCAAAAAATAGACTGTTCATCGCAGTATTACGTTCTTTTTCAAACCCAAAATATGTATTGTACCCAAGCTTGACGATTCCTTTACTTAGTTGATTTGTTTCGTAAATGTGTCCTTTCATGGCAGAAATTGGTTAATGCTTCTTTACTTATAGTATACAAATTATAGCTTTTTCCCTGTGAAATTTTTATCCTTCCATGGTTTCGATAAGGTAGCAATTATTAAGGAAAAGAACACGGCTCGCCTTGAGAATGGCAGCGTATAATTGAAGCCTTTTATCAGGAATAAAGATGAGCTGCGAAATAACTGCAAACTTATTGTTTGATCTCTCTAAGTAATGTCTCATCCGTTTCAATACGATAGGCTCCATATAAATGTATTGCTTTTAATTTCATGGTATGTACGGCCTGTCCGTAATTAGGGCCTATGATCCTGTATAAAGAATGTTTTCATAAAATTCTATTCTCTATAAATCCCTTTTTGTGTCCCTAATTTATTGGGGACACAAAATTATAATTAACAAAATTAATATTAAAAACGTTTCGTGTCCATCGTTGTCGTTTTTCCCAGCATACTTAGACAATTGAACGCATGCTTAATTTAAATTAGCGTTAATCCTATTTTTCCGTTAATATTAATGGAGAAATTGTCTAGCTACAATTGGTCAGTAACCAAAGTTATTTCTAAAATATTTAGATTTCGAAATCCGATGGTTTTTGCTGTGGCTTTTGCCTGGCACCTTTTTAAATAAATGAATAGATTTAAGTAATGGTCCGGGAAATTGCGAAAACGGCAAAATAAATGATGTTGTGTTCCATGAAAACCTGCCTGCCGGGGCATTGTGAAATATTTAGCCAAGCTCGCATAGGAATAAAAAGTGTCGGACCAACGGCTTAGAGCAAAAAATAACTCGCTACCGCATACCGGGAGTGTTTTTGCTCTACTTGGTGTGATTTACGGAGTGCCACGAAACTCGTCTCGTCACCCATTGGATCGTTGAAATCCTTCTGTGTATTTTCCTGCGATATGATGAATGGCATTGTGTATGGGACCATCGTTGCCTCGCAGAATGAATGTGAACTTGTTTGCATAAATGTATCGCGGAAGTGAGGCCACGAGAATCTGTTGAGGGGGTACGAATGACTTTCTTCGGGGGGAATTGAGATCATTATAATGATTTTCGGAAAAATGAAGGCCCAATTGTTGCGGATGCAAGGGAAGAGATTCGAAAAGAGGGCCGTATTTTATGCAAATGAATAATCATTCAATGGATTGGGAGAAATAAGCGATCGTCTTTCAAAGTGGCAAAAGAATCGCTAATATTGAATGCTTCAGATAGTAAGTGGGCAAGAGCGTGTCATGGGAAGACTTATCGTTCACACGTTTCCGGGCAACATTTTCTTATTCATTTGTCCTCAGTGTCTCGAGCGCTGCAGACCTATAATAGTTAGGCCGCAGCGAGTAGAGAGTCTTCAATCCAGTTAGCGCTGTGGTTTTTCTTACGGGTGCGTTACAAGGAAATGGAATTGAAGGTGCACGAGCCTTATTTTTTTCACCTTATTTCCTCCGAGCTCATCACCGTCGTTTATCCTCACCGTCCGATAAGTATGGGGCCATTAACGCCTGACGTCATCGCATAGCCATTTACGTCTTCCGAGCTCAGGATCTTGGGTCACGCCTCCAAGATTTTATCAAAACAAAATCCGCATTGGGTTGAGTTGCGGCATTCAACGCCATTATATTTTTTCTATAAAATTTTCTTTACAGAGACTTTCGAAGCGTCCATTTAATTCATCTCTTAAAAGAAGAAATGTAAATGGTGGAAAATGTGTGAATGTATGTAGGAGCGAAAAGGAAATTCGAGAATATTCACTACCGTAAAGTACATGTTAATAATTACTTTTATTACTCGTCACTTGATTGGAAATATTTGTAAGTGGACATGTACATATTTACTTAATTCATCATCAATGGCGTTTCTCTAACTGTATCCCGTGTATTCCCTTTCCATTTTCACATTTATATCTACGATTGAAACTAGTAATTACCTTATTGTATGTTTGGCAATAATCATAAGAATATACTTAATACAATTGGGAAAAAGTAGTCACTTAGGTTAAACTTTGAAATACTTTCAGTCTCGATTCCGGAGGACGTATTTGGACCCCCTTATTTTTGCCCTAGATGAGTAATTTGTAGGGTATCAGATCTTCCTGGGAAATAGCCAAGGGTGCAGGTAAAGGAACTGGCCCTCTACACTACTCGTATGTACCTCTCCGTGTGTAAATTTCACACGCCGTTGTGCTTACTATTATTGAGCTTTGGCTCTCCTATTAAAACAACTTTCGGTTTGATTACTGTCGTTAGAACTGCATGTAATAACTACTGTCGTATTATGTTTAAATTTTTTGTATAAGTAAGAATTCATTGTTTGAATTTGGACAGAAACTCACATATTATGATTTGGAGAAAAATAGTACTCATCCTAAAATTTTTGGGAAACTCTAAATACGCAAAGTAAAAGTGTTCCATGAAAAATGTTATCTTTAGTGCATTTTTATATTCTGGCATTTTATGATCAGAAGAAATTGGGTTATTTGTTTCACATTTTCGCATTAACGCATTTCCTCAATAATAAATAAATAAATTATGTGACCTGATAATGTCTCAAGAAAACTATTGGCCAAACTTGGTGTGAATCGGAATTTAATTCAGATGGAATCGTAAACAGCAGATACGACTGACGAGTTTCAGAATGGATAACTCGCTTTGGAATAAGTTTCATTAGCAAATCGTGCCCATTTTCAATGTAATGGGTATTCTATGAATCTTCATATTGCAATCACAGGGAATTAAAGCCGGAATTAGGGACTCAATGTTTAAGTTCTACTCAAGGTCGCATTGGAATATGGGATACGAAATGCTAAATAATTCATTCGGCTTAGTTTGAACACAGTAATTTGGTATAGGCTAAAATTATGCGATGGCAGCAAGCGTGAGTCCTGGTGGTTGCACATCCTGTTATCATCGTCAGATTATTCAGTTTAAAAAGCATCGAAAATCGCCCATAATTTCGTGATAGGAAAATGGGGGATAAATTCTACGATGATCGTCTTGTTCTACGCAGGAGCTTTTGGGGCAGCATAATTCGGTTTCAGAACCATCTGATTGATCTCGAACACTCCCAGGGATATTGGGCTCTCCCAGTGTTACCCCCAAAGACAGTCGCCTCACAGTTGGCTCCTATTCTTACGGGACCACCGGTTAACAAAGACGGCGGCGTTCGACTGCCAGATGAAAAAGAAGACGTCCTTTTGCTCAGAAAAGTGGAAAAACTGGCAACATTCCACTCTTCTCCCCTTCCACCCCCCCCTGTCTCCCGCCACCCGGCAGACTCCCTATGCGAATCCCCTTCGGGTCCCTCTAACCCCGCAAGAAGACGAAAGTGTTTCGTCCCTCTCCCTTCCTTCTCCCTCAAGAGCGTCCCCTCTGCTCCCTTAGGCTTCCCCCTTGTCGGGGAAGCGCGGCAGCGTCTCAATTTGCGTGCTCCTGGACCTGTTTCTGCCCCACCGTCCGTCTGTCCTTTTCCCCGCCCAATTTTCCTTTTTTTGGGTAGTTCCTCCCACCAACCTCTATTTATGCCGCCAATCCCTTTTCTCTAGGCCTGCGTAGGGACACGAACGGATGACGATAGGGAGGGAAACAGTCTGCCGCTACTTTTCCTACCCTTAACAACGTACCTATGTTGCATGTCGTCCTCATTTGCGACAGTTGTTAAATTTGAGTTTAAGGGTTACACTCGCTGGGGTGAATTCATATTCCCTTAATATACTAGCGACTTAACTAATGGTGCTTCTTAGTTCTTTGCTTCTCAATCTATGGGCACTGACTCCATATACACTCCATCTTTTACAATTAGACACTCAAGCTACCAACTAATATAAGGGGTTGATCTTGGTCCCGAATGGATGATGATGATCTTCGCTCAGGTTTTTGGGTAACTCGTTTAACATCATACATTAGTGGCATTATCTAGGTTCCATGGATTGGATTTCCCGGTCTGGTAAACTATGCATGCAAAATTCGTCTATTGCCATGTGGAACGACACTTGGAAGGAACTTCTCGCATCAGTTTGAGAAAATTTATGAGTCCCTCTTCATATCCTGTATCCTCACACCTCCAATTCTTGCCCAATGAATCGCTTGCTCTTGAAAATGCTTATGATATTTAGTTCACAGCTTCCATCCCAGCATCCCTCTTTTATCTGTTGAGCACCATGGGTTTTTTTAAGATACTTATAACAAGTGCAATCTACTTTCACGAGAGTACCAAAAGATGTGCGCAGTGATAATCCAGATGCCACCGTATTTGGGCAACCAGCTGCCAGTCAATCATCAACAATTTCCTGTTTAGCTGATATTAACATTCCACCAGAAAGTCGAGAACTTTCCGCTATAAAATGCTCACGTTGATGTCAGCAAAATACCTATCAAACCAAGAATCGCTGAGAAAAAATATGCCATGAACCTCATTCATTTGAATGGTCATTTTTTAATAGTAAGAAAGTAATGATTAAGACTTCGGCCATCAGCTTTACATTACTCAAGATAGGCTAATGACACCGAACATAAATTATATCAAACGAGGACCACTGTGCACTAAGATTACATATTAAACAAGTCATGCCAAAGAAATAAAAAATTTTAATTTTATTCCTTAAAAACGAGATAAATTCATAGACCTACAGTGTGTATCCAAATTTATCTAATATAGCTTTTTTTATTTTTTGTTTGTTCCATGTACTAAAAATGAGTTTCAGTGAGTTTCCTGTAAAACTTTCATTCATACATCCATCAATCTCCTTAAAACTTGTTTTATAGGCTTTATTCATTGATAAGGTTTCTCTTTTTTTCTATAAAAATGAAAAATACACTTATGTCCTTGAATATCGGTACAAATTTTGCGAGGACTAAAATAATGGCTAATAGAATCCTCAATATTTAAAAAAAATAGTTTTTATAGTCATTATCGAGATGCTTAACTACTGAATGCAATATCACCTGAAGGTTAACCTCAGAAAATCCAGGGCGATAAAAAAATTCCAGAAAAATATCCCGTTTCACTTTTGGATTGAACGCATCTCAAAGATCTCTTAACAAATTGAGGTGACAGCGAACTAGTGATGCAGATGTCCTATATTATGAGCAGGATGATGTTGGTGTTTCGTGCTCCTCATCCCTTCGTGTTCCTACCCAATTATTTCTGCCCCTTCCCCTCGAGGGTTTTCGGTGAATACCTTCTTGGTTGTGGTGATGATTCTTTCGTCAAACTCATTTCAAATTCAATAAAATTAATGGGATATGGGACTTGTCAAGGCTCGGGAAAAACAATCCCCCGTATGGTGCATAATTTAGCTCCCACTCCGAGAATTACCTCGACCGACTCATTCTTATGCGTCCCGTTGTACTCCCAAACAACTCGTTTAACTTACAATTATTCCCTCAGCCATCCAGCGTGTGCTAATTTACCAACGATTAATTTCGTCGTCTAAAAAGCTCTCAGCTTTGGTGAAGCAGCATTCTTTTTATTTTCAAACGCGTCCAGACACATTTTCCACTCCTGCACTGTGATTCACTTTTACCCTCCTCTAATTCCCTTATTTCTCATTTCCATATAACATTTCACGATAAATTAATTAGTGATCTGATACTAGTGGCCGAAACTTTCTTGATTTATACGTCAATCATAAAAATAAATCTTTGAGGTTTTCAAGTGAGTATAAATTAATCTACTCTGGTAGCTTACCTTCAGTTATGTACAGTTGTGATATGGATTTTTGAAATAAAATTTTTAGCATTTAGTCAATCGCTATTGGTTCAGTTTCCCTTTATTGTTTATCACGTTGAATTATTTTGTTTAAATTTTGATCAAAAAGTTACTGATTATAGAGAATTGACTCGTATTTCCTTTTTGTTGAAACTTGATTGCATTAATCGATTCATTAATTTAACAGCTATATGGTTGAATGGTATCCGTATTAAATTCTCTATTTGTAAATTTGTGGTAGAAGTTACGCATTATATCGTATGTTGAAAAGATTATCAGTATATTTTTCAATTTTGATGTAAAGCCAAATAATAGTCATCACTATGTATGCAACAGTTAAATAAATTACCGGAATAAGCATGTAAACATAAAGTTTATTCATTTTCTGGACAAAGAGAATTCATGCAAATGATGCACTGAGTTTCACCTTGTTTGCATCTATATCATTAGGTCTGGGTACATTCTTCTTAAAAATCTGTCCTGATGATGCATCAATAAATAACTTCCATAAGAACATGAAACGGCTGTTCAAAGAAATGATGTGTACCATCTCTACCAATGGCATAATTTCACAAAGTTTAGTTATACCGCTCTTCCAGGGAGATCTGCAATTTTTAGCAGTAAAATTTTATATTTTTTACATTGCCAGGATCATTGTTAACTAGATTACGATGCTGGTTGGTTATTAATGAAGGTTGATTTAAAGTCTTTATATAGTCGAAATAAGAATGTAAATATTGAAATTATGCATCTTCTGGGCAAAGATAAATCATGAAAATGATGATCTAAGTGCAGAGCGGGACCTTGTGCATGAATAAAGTTCGCACTAATGGAATGCATATAAACCCCGTGCAAATGATTTCACTTTCCTTTATAAATGAATTCATAGTTGATTTTCCTGAGGTGTTATCCATCTCGTATGTACTTTTATTCAGTGCTTGTTGCCGTGAGATGTAATGGTGTTGCACTTCTGTTTTATTTCCATGCTGTTGCATTCACAGCTGACGCCATCAGTCATCGATATTTTTTCAAACAATACAAATATTCGAAAAATCTATTCATTTGAACTCACCTTCAGTGTCACTCCTCGAGGAAATAATGGTCCTGGAATGGTTAACTCTAGTGACTATCCTCGGGACACTTATTTATGTACAGCGTTATTAGTCACTCGAGCAATCTTCTCTTACTTTCCAAACGGACTTTGGCCTGCCGCCGGGCCAACATTCTTTGCCGTCACTAGTGTCTCACACGGCGATCCTTTTCTCTCCAACGTTGAAGTCTCCGATGTCACGCGTTGAAGTCTCCTAGTGTATCGCCAAGGGGCCGGCGGGGGGAAACACAAAACAATATCCTCTCTCCGGTAGTATGTCTCATAAGACTAACAGTTGAAAATTTCTCTCCTGAGGGACGGAGGAGAACTCACTGGGTGAACAGGGGAGGGAGGTCTGTATCTGCGCTGCTCCTCGCTCGGTCTCCCGCAGTTGAGTGAGCCACTGGGTGAGTCCGTCGGAGACATACACCTCTATCGCTCGGCTCCACCACCCACCCATTCCTCCCTCCCTCCTTCCCCGCCCCACCTCCGATTCCCCCATTATTCGCCTCGCCCAGTAGTTCCCCCTCCCTTCTCCTCCTCGCCCCGTACTTCCTGCAGCCCTCTCCCCTCTCAACAACACTTTAATGACTCGTCGACTGCCCCCGCCCCTCCTCCGCTTCGCGTCAGCGCTCCGCGCCTTCCCCTCTCTGTCGGTGGTGACGGCAGAGGGAGATGATGCTCGAGTGTGTTGCGGCCGGGAGCCGCGGGTATGCCCAGAAAGTGCCGTGCCTGCGTGACCTTCCGAAGCGAATGTCGTCACTTTTACAAATTTGGCGGAGCACTTTGCGCGAGGCCGGTGAAGACGAAAATCGTGGGGATGGATGTAGAATCCGGATTACTTCGATGGGACTCATTCTCACGATCATACGTGTAGCACCCTGAATATAAATCGTGCGAATCCTGAGTTAAGTAGAAAGTAAATCGCAACCATTTCAAATTATAAAAATCGTTCAGTGTTAATCCCAGGAATTCCAAGATTTAAAAATCATTGATGCCGAGGTAATTCCAATGAATTTTAAACTTTGAATATGTTGCATTTGATTGACTTGTCGAGTTGCTGCAGACATTAACTTGTCGAGCGTTGCGAAGGTGCGACTTCGCGACCATGCCAAGCATTGTCCATGACTATCGATTAAGTTTTGGAAATGAATGCTGGTATTATTTTTTATTTTTTCGATTGTGTATCATTTGTTTGTTATTCAAACGTACATCTTCTTATCTTTACGGGGAAAAAGTTTTCATTTATTTTTCATCATATTGTCAGCGCCAAAGAAATAAGAAACATTCCCACCATTGTCTGATGAACTAATTGGCTGAGCTTCATCCATCAGTAGCGTTCAAGAGAGTCAGAGAAAATCGAACTGATTATGTTTTACCCCATAGTAAGGATTATTGTTGTAACATTAAAGTGCCTGGAGAATAAAAATTCATTCCCTAAATTTCTCGCCCTAGAGGCTAAAGTCTGAGGAGATTAGCTTTTCAAATCGGATTGTCAGAAAACATTTCCCCTCATTCCATCTGAAATTGCGTTCTGTTTATCATTATATGAGCTGATTAAAATTTGTTATCTAACTTCTTGTGTTTTATTCCTTTCAACGTGTTTCATAGGTGCTAAATAGATTCGATTGTCTCATAACTTGAAAAGTTAACTCGGTGCAATTCAGGCAATCAGACTGAAGTGGAAAATCCATAGCCCTGGATAGTATCTACCTTAAGTAACGCTTATGTCGGAAATTAAGTTTAATGGAAGAAAAGAAAATATTGTCCACTTTTTTAAGTGTTTTGAATTCGAATTCCCGCTTGGGTGTTTCTTTTCGGTAATGAACGTTTAACTAGTCGTAGAGTGCATCTATTCGGCCAAAATTAGCTTCAAACTTTGTTGAAAAACCCTCGAATGGTAATATTTTATATTCATATGAGGTATCCTCTTACTTAAGACTGTTAAAAATTTCACAAATTGTATCGAGTGACATCTAGCTCTCACGTTCCTTTAGATGGCCACCGAAAAGGGATATCTGCCTTAATTTTGCGGTACGAATATCACCAGTCCTTGAGTGCCCGAATGGATTACCTTTACTGACCGTCTTGCATATTTCGTTATACTTATCCGGTATATTATAATATCGAAATATTCTTAATAATAATATCGAATTAATCTATAATTATCCCCCTGCTCATGAGTCCCCTCTGTAGCTTTCCACTCTCACTATCTACACTTTCGGCTCAAATTCACCCCGCTTCACCCTTTTAACTCATTTACACAATAGGGAATGTTCTGCCCGTGCGCCCTATCTCCGCCCCCAGCCGGCTGGGTGCCAACCTTCTCTCGCACCCTTATCCATATGCTCGCGGGAGAATGCGCTCCAGTGCGCAGCGCCTCCGGTACCCCTCTTGTCCGCCCATTCGTAACGCTCTGCCACTCATTTACCTCTCTGTTTTCGCTCCTTCACCCTCCCATCTGTTAATTCCATTTGAGATGACATTTCTCTGTCCCCATGGGGGTTTGGAAGTACGAAACATTAGTCGAAATGCGGTGTGCGATACACAGGCTATAAAATGAAATCAACCGTAAGGCGGATCTTCTATTTTGTGTCCTAAAGCGTTGCAGCAAAATCAGACTTGATATGAATTCCAGGACACAGTTATGAAGGGAAGTTAATCAGCTTTTAATATATACTCGTAAGTAGACTATTTCAATTTCTTTTCTATTCCATTTCCCAGCCAGTTTTGTTGAATCTCTTTTCCTGATCTGATATGCGCATCCTGGGTGTTCTTGGTGTGGGCAATCACGACGAAGATCAACAGAACCTTGAAATGAAATTCTCAAAATTTGTTATTGAGTGATAGTTGTTAACTGACATTTTTAATATTATATTAACTTTTGAAGCAAGTAAATTTGTAATAAGGTTATTAGATAACTAGAGAAGAAAAACAATAGAAGAAGTTGAATGGAGGGGAAGACTAACGATAAAGTTTGAAAGATGATTGGAGAAGAAAGGAAGTTTTAAGAAGGCAGAAAAAAAGGGCGGAGGAAATATATAGAGTAAGCGGAATGAGAAAGGAGGAAGTAGACGGGAGAAAAGGAAGAATGAAGAAGAAAAAGAATAGACTTCAGACAATATTAAGGCAGGTAGAAGGCACGGAAGATGGGAAAAAAATACGTGTGAAATAGGAGTAACATAAGGAAGTATACGGGATACTTACAGAATGCTCACTTACCTGTAGTTCATTATAATGGTTAGGGACCGTCTAAAACATACCTTTGATAGGTAACCAAAATCGGCGGTGATGATAACTAGCTAATGTACGTGGAATTGTGCCTGCCTAGTTTGAACTCGCTCTCTATCGGAAGTTTACCAGATTTCTAATCGTTATTCACCCGTGGTACTATTTATGTTCTCCTTATGAGATACGACGGGACTTTTGTACGCTTCAGTAATTTTGGGATCTATACGGCAGAGGCTTGTGCTACTTCGGCGAAGTAGATTTTTTATATAAAGGAGTAAACATGATGCATTAGGCGCACCCTTATTAGAAGAAGAAATACAAGAATAATACTTGAATAACTAATTAGTTTGGTGTAGAAAATTTTTTTGTGAAAATATAATGTGCAGGCAAATGTTTATTGAATGTAGTATTTGAATGAACAACTCAATATTTCAGTTAAAATGCATTCCTCTGCTTGAAGAAACAGCCTGATCAGTTATCAATGAATCGCATATTATTTTCAACATTGACCAAAGTAACGAAAGCCCAATAACAGCCGGACAGAACGTATCTCCTTGAGCGGAGAAATTCAATGTTTTACGTTTGAGTCAGGCAGATTGCTTCGTCTTAGCGTTACAAAACCGAGGAGGCGAAACATCCGCAATCCTCGGGCCCCATTCCCGATAGGGAATATGGTCCGAAGCATAACGCGGTAGTTCAGCCGAAATTACTCCTACCATCGTCCGTTCGGCGATCGAACTTTTCGACCTCCCTTCGGAAGCAAAGGAGGGAAACGTCCTGGTTCGGCCAAATGAAAAGTCTGTCGGTACGCACCACCCTCTCCCTCCCAACTCTGCTCCGTCCCCTAACGCGTTGGCAGCAAAAACGATCTCCTCCCACCGCCTCTTGAGTTCACTCCCCACACTCTTTCCAACCGAGAGGCGCAAACCTTTCCCGCCTAGGACCCTCGACCGACCCCTTCCAATCCAACCCCCTCCGCTCCCTTACCTTCTCCCTTTGTTCGCTCGACTTCGTTACAAGGTGCCGCGGCCCTGATCGAATTCGCCCGTCCTCCGCAGTCCCACCATCCCCATATCTCTCACCCGCCCAGCCTCCATTTCCCCTACCCGGTGCATCGTTCTTCCTCCCGTCACCCCCTCCCCAACTGCGTCCCGTATCTTCGCACTTCATCCAATATTCCGCGCTCTGCCCCACGCACCCATTCCTTCTCCCCCCTCGACGCAGTATCTCCTTTCACTCCACTTCTCCATCGACTCCGCAAGGGCCCGGGCCCGAATTTACCTCCGCGAGCTCCCTCTTCTCTCCCGCCCCCCGTCCCTCCGTTCCTTTAACCGAATTAGCCAGGACCCTCTTCTGGAACGGTGTATGGGGATGGCGGGAGGGATAAGGAGGAACTCTTTTGCCTTTCGGGGGAGGGAATTAATAAATTGCTTTAGACGTTTTTGGTGCCACTTGAGTGTTTCCCCACTCCTCCTCCCATCGTGTAATAAATTTCGCTTTCGAATTCAACTTTGACCTCCTTGCTAAGTTGCTCACATCCTCGTAGGTTTCTGCGTTTGCGTTTCGTTCTTAGAGAAGAGAGCCTCGCGAAGATATCTTACACGGCTAAGCCTATTGGATAAATGCAAATCTTGTGAATTTAATGCTGATACTTGAGAATAATTCTTGACTCACATTAAATTGTTAGTGGAGACCACAGGGAGACACGTTGAGGGGAATAACTGCCGGGAAGACCAATCTAAGCAATTGCTTGTCCCTCTCACATAATCCGTGACCACAGCAGTAGAAAAAAATAAAAGAACACATCTATGCAAACTGCTATAAAATGAAGAGTCGTCTTTTTAATATTCCTAGGTGAGTAAATAACTAATCACTCTATGGCTGGTGAGCATAAAACACCCGCCACTTGCATCGGCTGTCGAGGTAATGTGAAGGTGCATGTAGGTTGGATTCTACAATATCCGACTTCCCTCCGTTCAATTCAAGCTTCATTGATTTTGTGAGAATGCATTTTCCTTTCTGTCCAATATGCCGCTATTATATTTACTCACTTTTAAAAGAGTTTTCATAAGTAAATAACTGCTGAAAGTAAAAGGGCGCAGGTCAAAGGAGCACCCTTGTTGATGGATGCTCATTGGCGATTAGTTTTGGCCAATCGGCACTATTGCTGTTTAAATAGAGTATGAAAAAGCTTATTCAGCGTCAAATTAGCAAAGTCAGAACAAACACATTTGTGTAATTGTCGATAAATCATATACGACTGAGCGGAATAACGATCCACCGGAACCATGTTAATATTTCTATTCAAGTTAAACCGTACCGAGTGATGACTGAAAAGATCAATATGTACGATATTTGGGTATGGTCAATGATTATATGTTGGTACTATATCGTCTCGGTTGTAATATGGCACCTGAAAGGCACCCTGATGTGTTTCGAATCCTTCGTTTTACTGGATGTTAATCGTGCAGCTTTGTATTCAGAGCATGATATTAATCTCGCGTTATTGTTCTCGGCATAACCCGTGCGAAACGAATGTCTAGACGAGCAAGGCCAGCTGACTGTACTCCAAGCCTAGTTTTTATATTGTTATATATGAAAGCATTGCTTTTTTTATTTCAAATAAATAGCGGAAGTCCACAGTGTGTTATTCAGAATATTCTATTCGGGTGGAAAATTAGCGAACCTAGGCGTGGCATAGAGGAAGTATTTAATGTCCACATTTAAAATGCAGTTGGGCATTTCACACTATTTTGTTGGTTGATGGCAGCAAATGAATAAACGCTTCGTGCCGCTGTCCAATAAACTGTGATAAATTACCAAGTTCAGTTGTACTGTAAATATTCAAGATCATGTTTGTGCGTATTTAATATTCGTATATTACATTAGAAATATATGAATACATCCATATTTCACTGATGTGTGTTCGTCCAAGTGTTGTAAATTGGTTCGTTGTTTTGAAAAGCTGGAAACTGGAATTAATAGCAGTAAATCATTGAATTGCATACGTTGATCTGCAGCCTAAGTAATAAATGAATCATGTGTTGCTATAATAATAATAAATATGGAAATATCCCATTAAGGAATCAAATATAAAAGATTTGATTTTGTTTCCAGCTCAAGCACGTTAGGTTGTAATGATGTATTTTTAGTACCTCCTAGGAACGTGGTGCGTATAAAATGTAAATTGTCCCCGGTTTAGAGGAATGGATTTCAATGGAGATCGTTGGGAGTTTAGAAACTTGGTAGTTCAGATACATTACTTCTGAGTGCATATTTATGGTCTTCCTATTTACTAGCAATTATTTTACTGGAACTTGGGGGGAAATAATTCTAATTTAAGTGGTGAAAGTGGAATTGTCCAACAGGCTACTTAATTGATGCATATGATCGCTAGACTTTATGCTTCGTATTCCTCGAGAACTCCAACCTTTGGCCATTGATCGATAAGACGCGAAGCACTAAACTGACTTGGATGCCTTATTTTATTTGGAAAGTATGTTTGGATTAGCTATTACTTTCTGTGGGATTTATTTTGCGAGTCACATCCCGAAGAGTTGAACCTAAGGCAATGCAATCCAAAAGTGAGCAAACTTTGGGATTAGGAACGCAATGATATCGCGAAATATGAACATATTTTAGTATTCAAGAGGCATTTTTTAGGCGACAAGAGATAATAAAATATCTAGAGGTAGAGGAATTGCACTAAAACAGTTCATGAGAACGTAAAACCGAGGACTTCGTCAAGTCTGTGTGGTTAGACAACAAATGGCGACGCTCATAACACAGATCTTAAAATTGGTCTCGGATAGTGATGAAAATGTGATCGTTTACTTCTCATTGTTTGATCATGCTTCCATTCATCACTTGGAAAAGTATTTAAATGCCATGTGAACTAAATGGGTTCAGTCTGAATGAATTTTTTTCCGGCTAATTGCATTCAGCATGACTTTTTCTTTTTCGTAAAGAAGAATGAAAAAATGTTCTCAGGTGTTTTAAGGAGCAATATCTACGCGGCGAATTCCTTTTTCTGCCCAATAAACGGAAACATTTCCGTGAGCAGTAAATAAATGCACTCACTCCGCTTGCCTTCCTTGATGCCTTTATTCTAGAATTCCCGAAGTCCACCCAACGGACTCTCTCCTTTTTATTTCCGTCTCGATTGGAAGAAACCGCGCGCACACGAGTTAGTGTGAGAACTCGTTTTCTTTTCTGGTGACTCAGATGTTGTTCCCAAAGTGTGCTTTTATTGCCGCCCTCCCTTCGCTTAGCGCCAAAACTCTTTTAATTTCGCCGAAGAAAGCTCTCGTCCTGTGAACTGAAAAATCACTTTTCGAGCGTCATGCCTCAGTGACTCTGTTGACAATTGGTACGCGTCCGCAATTATGTCTCTCTTTCCGCGAGCTGCAGATAAAAAGATTGAAGACAAGTCTCTGTCGTCATTTCGGTGTGGATGGTGGGAATTCTTCCTTTTCTTTCCCTCGCAGAATTAAAAACTCCTTGTATTCTCCCACAAATGCAAACATGATAAGGGCACTCAAAATAGGGTTGACAATAATGAGTCGTCTCGCAAACATCTCATTGATAAGGTTTTTTGTTTAAGGAAGAGGCTCGGCATATTCCACCTTGGCGACATTGATAATTATTCATTGAAGCGGGACCGATTGTTACGAAATAGGCTTGTGGTGAGGAGATGTTTACATTAGCTTCGCTTTCCTCATAGAGTAAATTTACCTGTAATATTGATGAATATTGCAGAAAGGTCCTTAGCAAAAACCACCGCAGAGCCTCCTCTACTAAAAGGATAGCGGGAAGTTGCTTTCCTCATAATTAAGCACACAGAATCGTGTAATTTATGTATGAAGTGAAAAGTAACATCAAAATGAGCGTTCATCTATCGTGCCGAAGTGACGGGTTCCCATCTTTATGGCATATTTCCTTCCCAACTCCGGAGTCATGAATAGGATAATTAGGGACGAAATTTTGTTAAGAAGGGCCTAAGTAAGTTTGCTGGTGGTTGCATTGGGGACTCGGCTGTCAAAAGAGCATAAAAAATAGTTGTCAATATTTTATTTCATCTTAAGTGTGAAACCCCTTCACCAAGAAATTCCTGAAACGGTTTCGTGGGGACTCACTTATGCCTCGATGGGTATCCTGAGACTAAAGTGAAGGAATGCAGTACAGAAAAATTGTATTAAAAAATGTTTTGAGCATTTAAAAATACCTTTAGAATATGGAGTTAAAAAAACTGCTCCATACCTAAGCGTTCCAATATTTTGCAAATGATTACACCATCACTAAGATGTGTTAATTGGTGGCACCGGGACTATTGAAAGTCAATGTTCAGTTGAATTTTCATATTTCTATTCATCCATTCCGAATTTAATGGCTGGTGTACATCGTGCACATTAACTATCAGATTCGGCTTGCAAATTTTGTATTTTACCCCTATCTACAACTTAAGAACGATGCGGAAAACAACTTTTAAAATGGTTTTTCCATATATATTTTGTTTCTCGTCATTTATGGCTTTGGAAGTTTCGAAAATTACCTGTCATCTGAAATTATAATGAGGAATGAAATATTTATATACATCTCCAACGACACTCCAAATTTTCGCGGCGCGTATATTCCGATAAGTTACGTGAAATTGGTAAAAATACAAAAAAATTATAAATTTAGGAGCATTCTTATGCAAAGTATTTAAACCGATTAATGTGAAAAATTATTCAATATAAAAAATAACATATTGGTGATGTTTTTGGAAATCAATCGGTCTCTGTGACGTGTAACTAAATATTCATGAATGCTGTGATGGCTGACCTGTGGTGCAAGTATAAATTGAATTGTTTTCAACCGTATTTCCAATGTACATTTAGAAAGTTGCAGTATTTTAAAGAATGTGGTCCATTTCCGGGCATTCCATGACTATTTCCTCTGTTAATGCAAATCAAGCTCCTCTCTCGTGTAGGCAATCATCCAAATGTGCTGCATTTAAGTTTATTTTTTGGTTTTATCTTGTGTTCAATTATTATTAAAGGGAAATTTCGGTTCGGAGCTTGTTCAGCTGAAAAAATTTTGAATTTTTTTAATTTTTCTTTCGGCACTTTTTGAATGCCATTGTCATGGTAAAACTTCAACCATGATAATCGCCGGTCTAATACGACTATATTTGCAAGACTCGTGTGGCAAGTGACACAGGAGAAGTATAGATTGAACGGTGGAATTATTTATGGTTTATCCAGGGTAATACGTCCCTTTATAGAATTTTGAAATTTTAATGTAACTTTTCTTGTTGTAGTCGTAGCCAATTAATGTTCTTCCCTTCTCTTATCTCACCCATCTTTCTTATTCCCCACTATGACGTAGGTAGAACGATTTTTTATTTTTCTAATCATTGAAGCCACGGGGAAACCCAAGATTCTGGAGGTCGGGGGTAATTTATGAAAGAATGCTAGTGTATTTGACAATATCTTTTTAATGCATGAACGTTTCAGTTACATTCAGTGTATGCTTGTAAAGACAAAATATAAATGAATACCTTAAGCGTGTGCAGTTGGTATGAAATGAGGTAGGTTGGGTTCATCGCCGGTAGCAGTTCTATAATATTATCATCATTTCGCTTTTTATGGTGGAACACCTTTCTATTCTTTGGACATATATATATTTATTATATTCCCATTAACCATTCCTATTTCGTATTTTTCCATTAACTAGTACTAATCCGTAGTTCTTGAATATCTTTCTTGCCTTTCATACAGTGCTTTTAAATCTGAAAAATCGGCAGCATTTGGGAAATTTTTCTTTTATGGAAAACTTAACTCACAATGGAGCATGCAATGTTCTGAACATTGAACATTTATGTTCTGGAAAAAAATATTTATCCTAATTTAACAAGGATCGATCCCAGTCTTATATTTTCAGGCCCTTTTTTATCACTATAAATTGTCTGCCGGTCATGTGGGCGCCGCTTACCGTCAAAGCCTCACCTAGCACGACAACAATACCGTAATAACTTCACTGAAATAAACCATTTGTCAATTACTCATGCTCTCTGCCTCCCCTAATTCCATGCAACTTGTCAATTCTTTCTATCCCCCTTTATCACTTGCCTAACATTCTCCCCTCTATCAGTCTGCAGCAATCATAATTCATCCCGTTAGCAAATAATTGTTATGGGTAAAACTGTGCGATATTATAAATTTATTTTTCAAATTGATAATGGGTACGGTACTGTTGTTATTAGTTATTTTTTTAATAATAGGAAAATATGAGTGTTCCCAATCTCCTAGGTGTTATTTTATCGTGCCCATCAATGATTTTCAATGTTTATTTACTGACTATTATTGTGCATTCCCAATGTGATCGCTTGGTTGTTCCCTTACTACTATTGATTACTTTCCTGGAATAAATTAAACTAGAATTTTTCATCATACCATTTCTTTCATTCCTTCCCTCTCATTGGCTTCACGAAATATGAATTGAATAACGCAAGTAAAAAATATTTATTCATGTATCTGAAGTAAACCCTAATTAGATGAAACGCTCTTTTGTAATATTTTAAGAATAAATTTACAATTTTAATATACTTGCCAATTTTAATTCTTTCCTCCCCACCTTCACATCTGGAGCAGCGTACATCATTTTATCAAAGTCTACAAAGCTCTCCGTCAATTTAAAAAGTTATTAAAGCTAGCAAATACGATAATTCCGTGGTGGCTACCAAGCGTGCGCCCAGTTAATGTTTAGGGATGGATTAAACTCCCTCAACACCAGAGGTGCGATTTAAAGGGTAATTGTTCTGAGTCTTGGGGTATTCGAGGGGAAGGAGGAGATTACCAACCCATTTCGTCCATTCCAGAGTCATTCCTTTCTCCCGCACGCCAATTTTTAATTTAATAACTTTTTTCAACGTGGAAAAGGAAACTTGTTCCCTGTAGTAACAGGATTACTAATAATAGCATCTAACCCATCGTTCGAGGAGGAGCGTTGCGCGCGCGCCCTTCTTATTCCTTCTCCCCCATTCGCTCAGAGCAATCTGAAGATGGATTTCTTTTATCGCCTCACGGGAGTCCATTAATCTCCCCATCCGCTCCATAAGGGAACGAGGGCCGCGCCCTTGAACCAACAACCGCCGGCAGGAAGACTTATAGGGACGCGATGTGGTTGAGGCGTAATTAATTGGAGTGAATTTAGGCCGCTGTCCGAGGTCTTAAAAGTCGTCGCTTGACCTTTGGCCCCCATGGTGGTCGAATCAATCTACGAGCGAGGATACGCGCCTTTTGTCGGAAACAATCCCTCGCCATTTTTAGCGCCTCTGTCCATTTTACGCAGCGCTCTACTCATTCGTTTTACGATCTTCCCGTGGGCTCGAGATCCTTTCTCCCCCTCCCCCTCTCGTTTCAGAACCCTTTCAAAGATTTTGGCATAAAAAGGTCGTTTTCAAGCTTTGGAAATGAGAAAAAAAACTCGTAGAAGCTGTTGAAAGTAAATACATATTATTCCTGAAAATACTGTTCAGTCTACCGGAAGTTTACCGAAACTTCTGGGATTTCTTAAATTTGTTAAAGTACTGGAAAATTACACCGTTAATGCGAGTATTGCAAATATGTTATCGGTAGAAATTACAGCTTCTCTTAAAGCAGTGCACATGCTTCAGATTAATTTAAACGTATGTTCAGTGTAATTACTATGTGGTCAGCCGTCAGTGATGAGAAGCATCAGTCGGAGAGTATCGAAGTGCGAATTTCCGAAAAGTCACACGAAAGGATTTTTTCATCTGGCAGAAAGGTCACTTTCTCTTTGAGGCATGGAAAATACCAAACTCCGCAAAACAAGGTATGTCAAACATACTGTGTTGTGTTAAATTCAACGAAATATTATTTATTTATTTTGTGTCAATTACCCTGATGCTAAGTACGTGATACTGTGTTAACGTTTGATCGTGCTCGTCTATTGATGTAATTTTAAAAAGTTGTTTTCCTTATCCAGTAACATTTTTAGACAAAGGAGTAGCACAGCCCTTGGGACTTTTTTTCAACTTTCTCTCCCTCATTTGGAAAGAAATAAAATGAACAAAGAAGGAAAGTACCTCATTAAAGCAAATCACTCCGCCGCCTATATACTTTCCACCAGAATCAAACTCCGGCTTAACCATTGAACAAAAGCGATATTCACTATTCTAATTTATGTAATCTTGATCAAAATAAAATTCTGTCGTCGATGCACGCGTCATTTTACATATATATATATATTAATATATATATATATATATATATATATATATATATATATATATATATATATATATATATATATATATACTTTGCCCGTGTATCCTATCCTTACAGCCGCAAATTTTCTCTCCACATCCGCAACCATATCTCCTGGGTGAAACATACGGGGAATATGTGGGCAATATAAAAAAAAATTAGTATTTACTGGAAGAGTATTAGGTAAATGTGATGAAAAAGTCAAAGAGAAATGTTATCTTTTACTTGTTCGGCCTCACTTTGAAAATGCTGCTAGTTCATGGGATCCTCACGAAGTTGGATTGATTACCCAGTTTGATTGCGTGTAGCTTATAGATTTGTAAAACGTTGCTATGATTAACGTGGTAGCATTTACAGATTCATTCCCTTGCATTAATTGGATGGATGTCTCTTTATCAGCGATGTTAAAATGTATTATTACCCCGATCGTTCTACTGTAGGCGAGATCATTTAAATAAAATTAGAGAGATAATATGTAGAACAGATATATTTAAGATGCCATTTTTTCCACGAACGATAAGGGATCAGAATAGCGTTATCCGAGCGCGGTAGGTATAACAAAGTGACATTATAATATTGTTGACGCAATGTTTTTCATAATTCCTCGGAAGATTAGCTTAAAGGATTCTTGATCAAAATGAGGATATCAAGATAACTTTGTTTTCGGGAAAATCTTTGCCCCTTTATTTTCGGGAAATCATTTGACGGCATGATCTACGAAAGATTCGTTTTAGGCCAATATTTTTAATAAAATGATTCACCATTTTCTAACGTGTGTTAAACATTTTTTATATGTAATATCTAAAATTAAAAACTTAAATATTAAAAGCTAAAACTTTGAACCCTGAAAGTGTTATTCCACTACGTTCATTTGTATACTGGTGACACCGTTACCCATTTTCTCTCTTTTTTTCGGGCTTTCAAGACGATCGCACGGCGAATTATAAGTTACTGCGACCTTCTCCTTTCGACGGTGCAAACCCTCTGGGAAAACGCTTTACCCGAGTGCCGTTAAAATATGGCGAACGAGGCGTTGAGCGTTTTTATGTGTAGTTCTAACTAAGAGCTTTCATTCACTCCCACGCCTAAAATTGTATTCCCTAGCCCTTCAAAGTGAGTTTCCCGTAAGGCTCAGGGGTGTGTGTACCGTATTCGGTGACGTCCAGAGCGTTCCCACAATCGTGGACGCTAGCAATTTTTTTACCGATGGGCGTTGCTGTGAACACTATTCTGCCGTTAGTATGCTCTTAGGCAAAATTCTTAAAAGCGGAAAAACTGAGGCTTCACCTTTATAGCATTCTCTAAAATTGAGACATTCTGTCACCATTCCGCATGTCTGTCTGAGTGTGGTATCTCGGGTTATTTTCAATTGATCTTTTCTTTTGCAAAAACGACTCGAGGGATTGAGTGCGAAATGCGTGTTGTTTTGCCTTGAATACTTATTTAATGCCTGCTCAAATAATTGTACTGAATATTTGGGGCAAAAGGTCACTTTTTAAAAGCCGATATTATAAATAGGGTAAAATATTTTCACCTAATCCATATGTAATATGTGTGATATTATTTAGGCTCATTTATTTCATTAAATGATGCTCATTTTCATAGTGCTGTGAGGTCTCTATGACCCCCTTTCTTCAGTTTTTCTGTACTTGATACACATAAAATAGCTGTGTCGTTTGTTTTCAGTCCATGTAGTAAGCATTTACTGTTGAAGCTGGTGTTCTAGACTTCGAAACATTTGGATTACTACGGATTGTTAAAATTATAACTTGAATTAAATATGCCATAGTATAACAAAGTTGCGAAGAGGATTTCAAGAAGTTAAAACGGGCTTTGTGTTTAAAATATGTTGGTGAAGTGTTTCGTGCATACAATTTGTGTTCATTGATGCGTCCAGGTTAAGCAGGATTAAATTAGGAAATAAATTAATAATATTGTAGTAATTGATTCCATTTGGCTTAACATTGGTGTCTTTTTACATGAGTCGTACGTCTCCATACCTGTCTTGCCTGTCTCTTAGCCGAATTGAACCCTCGTAATGGTAACGCTGTACTTAGTGCATAAATATTTACTACTTGTTCCATTAACAGGGCTCACGTATTGTGATTTTTCCGACTTATTCGTGTATCGATCATTACCTTTACATTGTTAGAAAAATGTTAACCTTGCAGTTGTTTTCGCGCAATTGCTCTTCACCGAGTGTAATATCACTGTTTCGGGCGGTTAGGATAAGTTATGATCCTGAGTTTCTTCAACAAGTGGATGAAGAAATCAACTGAGGCCACTTTATATAGTATATGTTTTGGCGTCATGCTACGTCGTAATGCGAATATGCCACGAGAATCGTGACAAGCTGGCCAAGTAAACGCCTCTGAAATACGATCGCTCATAAAATATTACGTCATGTTGGCATATGGCAAAGTCTCGTCGTTTTGATGGAGATGCAGGAAAATGACTTGAAGCAATTATCAAGGTTATACCTATCCATGAAGGATTAAGCTAAACATTTGTTCGGAAAACACTTGCCTGCAATGTACCCTGCCATCCATCAATGGCGTTTTCACAGGAGTATTATACCAGCAATTTTTGATTATCATAAGACTAGAGAATCATGATTTCACCGTATGAATCTTATCTTGAGAAGGTCTTTTTACCAAAACAATTGGGATTTTTCGCCTCCGTTTTGTTGTGATTGCCAATTGTGGGATTGAAAAATAGTGTCTTTTGAGTTTACCATCGAAAGTAGTGAATGAAGTGTTGTTTTCAAAGAGTACGTGAGGTGACATTGGGCTAAATCTTAAGAGTGCATTGTGGTTTAATTCCACTTCAGAAAATCTTCGTACTACTTATTTGCTCTTCGGAAAGCACTTTAAAAATTCGTGGATGTTCCATGGAAATTTTATTAAATATTTGTCGGTTCGGAATGGTCGAGCGACAGGGGAAATAAAACAGTGAAAGTTTGAGAGAATGTGGAGTCGATGAGAAGTTCTAGAACCGCGTGTAAGTATGAGTGTTTGGGGCCTTGAATGGAAAAGCGTGGGGTGAAACTAGGTGGTGTAATATTGTGATGATTGTTTAATGTGCTAATGCAGTATAAATGTGAAACAACCGTATGCGTGGATAAGGCAGGCGTAATGTATGTTACGTTGATATGCTGTTCCAGTTCATCTATGCGCCGACAATTCGCTATTACAGATTGAGAGTTTATAAAACTTGCAGGAATGGATTGCTTCAGTGAAAAAGGAAGGGAATGAAATTGTTGATAAATTACGTGTAAAAGGAATTAGTTGTGTTTCAAGAGGGCAATAAGGAACAACAAATCATAGTGATTGTTTGCGGAGAGGTAATGACAGCGGCCGTATTGTCTCAATTTTTTGAAAAAATTCTCCAGACAAGAAATATTAAAAGCCAAAAGAGCGTACGTGAAAAATGAATGAATGTAGGTGAAAGAAGTATGCAATGCTAGATTATTTTGGAATTAATTATTCTAATGGTATGAGTCCCGTGGCAATACCTTAAATCATCTTTTCGGGATATTCCTACCCTGAAAGGAAACGGCATAAAGTGTGTGCATACTATATTTGGAAAAACATCATTTAAAATTATAAGAACGGATTTCGAGATTGATGAACGTGTAAATGAGAATTGTATGACTATTTGACACACGGAAAATGGGGAATTAGGTTCGAATAACTTTCGGATCTAGTTATTACTTCATTCCTCGTATGCCCTATTTTGTCTTACCTGCAGATCTATTCCGGGTATTTCAGTGTCGGAAGTGAATCGAACTAACAAAAACGTTTCTAAAATGTTAAGCTTTGCTTGATCTCTTCTTCTCAGTATAGTCTTCTGCCCTACGTTTTTTAATGCTCCATAAAACCAGCTTTCTTTAACTGTCATTTTTTTGCTAAATCCAGATTTCCAATCTGACTTTAGCTTTACATATTTCCTTGATTAATTTTTTAGCCACTGGAATGATATTTGGGTACTTATGTATGTACCCAGTAATTATAATGTATGTATTCCCTCTACACTGTCCGCGTATGTAGGAACATTGAATAACTTCGGGCAAGAAAAGTATATGTTTGGTGAAACGAATGTTTTGGAAAACGGAATGATGCGAAACTGCCAGCCACCAATATCTGTGCTGCCATGAATCCGCCTTTTGAAAGGGTTCGACTTTTTTCTTCTTAGATCAAGAAATCCGATGGTGGCGAAAATTTTTTGCTCCCGATCGCGTCAGCGGCCGAATGCCGCACCGCTTGGCACGATATCCAACTCCGAAGGAGACACTCTAGATCAAAGCTGCAAATTTCTCGTGGCGTTGGAAAAAAAAGAGAGACGAGAGTCGGAAGGCGGAGACGACTTCGGAGGGAGTGAGGAGGTGGCAGAAAGGCGAATGAGAGAGAAAGCAGCAGAGAGACATGTGGAATGAATCGGAAGAAAAGGGATGGATAGAAGAGGTTGGGGAAGGGAGGAATGGAAGTGGAACACGCAAAAGGTTTCGAAAAGATACAGAAAAAAAGACCAGAAAAAGTAATGACCGAAGTTCTTGGTGAAGCCTTAACAAATATCAAGTCGGCGAATAGTTGAGATAGATGGGAAAATATTGGTAAAGGGCAATAAAATTCCTTGGGAGAAAATGTAATATTAACCTTGCTTGGTGAGCCAAGAGAAAATCCCGTCCGGGGGAGGAAGATTAATTAAACGGACACATTTCTTGGATGTCTTTCTTTGGTCGAAATTTTTCTTCCATGTATGGGGATCGCCTTCCTGAATGGGGTGCTCAAAGGAAATTTCGGGATCCCATCCACTCTCTTTTCTCTCTAGGCTGTCTTATTCGGTTATCCATCCATTGTTCTTTCAAATCTCGATGGATCAATTCGGCTTTATATTTCTTATTGGGATCGCTCTAATGGGAGAAAAAGATAAATGATAAAGTGACTCGATGACGTAAACCATTTTATTATCTCCGTCTTCATTTATTTCAAATATTTAGTATTCTCATTTTCTCTCGTGGTCTTAAACAACTTTTTTCCCATTCTCGTGTAACTAAAATTCTTTCCTCCTTCACTGCCGATCGAACACACTGATCTTCATTATTTCTCCAAAATGCCTCTTACCTTGTTTTTTTTATTTTGCAGACATTTTATTTTTAAAAATATTTTAATATGTTTTCCTATCTTCACGACTTGATAGTTTTAATATTTAAAGCATTCCTAAATGAACGATGTATATTTCTTTTAGTGAGATAGGTTTTATACAATCGTTTTTATGTTTAATATACAGGGCCTGTATACTAGTTTGAGTTAATTATAAGCCTTAATCGTTCGTTGAGGTTTTGAAATATATAGGGGGCCCATAAGTACCCGGCCTGACCTAGAGATGGCGGTAGTTGTTTAAAAAATATCACTGTATCAGAAATTACGCAATCTATAAAGCATATGTTTCAAGTTTGAAGACGCCAAGTTGTTCAGTATTTGTTTCACAGCCATAAATAGTGAACGTTTTCATGAAATTTGTGCAAATGGAGAAAATTGGTCATCGTTATGTGGTAGAATACTTCTATTTGAAAGGCCTCAGCCCAACCAATATAGAAGCTGAGCTGGATTCTACTCTGGGTGAGTCTGCTCCTTTGTCAACAACAGTCAAATATTGGTTAGCAGAGTTTAAACGAGGCCGTACGAGCTGTCAAGACGAGCGTCGCATTGGTCGACCAAATGAGGTGACTACTCCAGAAACGGTGAAGAAAATCCACTAAGTGACCCTGGGTGATCGTTGACTGAAAGTGCGCGAGCTGGCAGACATAGTAGGCATTTCAAAAAGCGCGGTGCAGCGCATATTAACTGAAAATTTGGACATGATAATGCTGTGTGAAAAATGGGCGCCGCGTTTGCTCGCACTCGAGCAAAACCAATGTCGTGAAGATGTTTCAATTGAGTGTTTAGCGAAGTTTCACAACAAAAAAAACAGAGTTTTTGCGCCGTTTCATCACCATGGACGAAATATGGGTCCATTAAATCACACCCGAGACAAAAGAACGGATTTTAATCAATGGATTCAAAAGGGAGAACCGGCTCCAAAGAAGGCAAAGACCGTTTCAGGTGCAGGCAAGGTCATGGCGTCGGGTTTTTGGGATGCGTGAGGGATAATTGTCTTTGACTATCTTGAAAAAAAGAAAAACTATCAACGGCGAGTATTATGCGAACTTATTGATACATTTGAGCGAAGAAATCAAGCAAACGTGGCCTCATTTGGCTAATAAGAAAGTATTGTTTCATCAAGATAATTCACCAGCTCACAATTCCATTATTGCAATGACCGAAATTCAAGAATGAAAGTTTTAATTGCTATCACATGCACCATATTCGCCAGATTTAGCCCCCTCGAATTATTTTCTGTTCGCAAACTTGAAAAAAATGGCTCGGTGGTCAAAGATTTTCCATCCTGAAGAAGTGATGCCAATCGTGAAGTGGCAGTTAATGGCTATTTTGAGGAGCTGGACAGTTCTTATTATTAAAAGGGTATTGCACTTATTGAGCATCGCCGGGAAAAGTGTATAGAGCTGGAAGGAGATTTTGTTGAAAAATAAATGCAGTTTTTCCAAAAATTGTTTGCTTTATTTGATGGGTCGGCTACTTCTGGGATTTCCTCGTATTTTACCATTGCCATTCGAGTTTGCATCCGTGAAAGTTATGGTTTTTTAAGAGTGTCCCACAGTTGACAGTTGGAAGCCACATTTGCATGACGCCATTTGTCATAATTCTCATTAACGTAATCAATAATGCGATACTCTCCACTGGTGTTCATTTCATATTTTCGTGGCAGAATACATTATGCGCGGAAAAACTGCTTTGCTGCATGATCCCCACTAAAATATTGGCCAGCTTCAAAACTGTAGCTACGATTCTATCTTATAGCGTTTTTTATTAGCTTGTGTCTCGTTCTTGGTAATTTGCCCTAGTCTTTTTAGTTAAAATCCAGTTCATACATAACTCTCGTTTTTTGTTACCGAGTAACCGGAAGACATCGGCTTTTCGCACAGTTTTATTTGGGATAGGTGCTCAGTAAAGTTTCCTGAATACTATATAAGTTGCTATTGCAAAAGAAAAGACGCTGAAGATGACGCTGAGCGTCGAAACCTAGGTCGTGAATAAATATTTTATGTGGAAAAACCAAGTGTTTCTTTTGCAATATGTATCGTTTCCACAAAGTGACGCCTGAAGTTATCTTCTGAATATAAGGGCCAGCTTAATATCAATTTGTGAATTAAAACGTTATGTATTGCGGCTTTTATCAAGTTTCGTAATTATAGAGCATTTCCATTCATAGATTCCACAACCGATTTTTTTCGTCTTAAATTTCGACCCAACTTATTGACTTCTCAAGGTACTTTCTTTAACATCTCTTCAGCCTCATTCTTTATTTGTACCCCACGTAACCTTCCGCATTTTTTCTCCTACTCCAGTATTGTCCTTCAATCTTTAAATTCTCAAGTGGCTAGGTTTATCTTCTATTACAGTAACTAACTTTACCTGGGGTAAAATGCCCTCTTTCGCTACATATCCAATCAGATGAATGGAATCGGATGTTCAATCGAGGTGCATACTCGATGCCGATCAGTTGGCGAATAAAAAAAAGTCCGGCCAGGTAACATGCTATGCATTATTATACGTTCTGTTTATTCTTTTTTCGTGAGCAACTTGCGTGAGTTTACTTTATTTTGATTTATTACAAGAATTCGAGCGTCTCGTAATCTTTTATGTGGAAAATTTGTATGCTGCAATATTCTTTCTTATGAAGCTCCAAAATCTCAAATCAGGATCCGATACTATTTATTTATGATTAACTTCCAAGCTGAGATTCAGGTGTACTATCATTATTTGATACCTGATTCTGGGAAAATATAGTATAATATCTAGGTATTGAATGTTGAACTTCCATGTATACGTGCAAATTTCCCTCCAAATGTCCCTTAAGTTGAATGCCGCAATTAATTCTCGTCGGATGACTGATATACGAGAGAAGAAAGTGCGAGAAAGGTTATAGAAAATTTCGTAGAAAGAAGATAGTGCTATTTCAATTTGGCTTTCTAAAGCTACACGAAGGACTGCTTGCCACTCTCCCATTGATGTTTTGATCTCTTCCTCTTGCTCCCACTTTACAAAAACTTTTATTCTGGAAAGCACTCATCTCTCAAAATGTACTCTCATTCAGAATCAAAGTCATCCCAATTTCAAATTTCGCCAACCTTCTTAAAACTACCCCTGAAATCAAAATTAAGATGGAGTAACTTCTCCTTTTTAGTCTATGTTTGTAAAATACGGTGAGGACAAAATTTACTCACTCATTTTTTGAAATGCAAAATAAACAGCTGGATAAATTAACTTTGCTGATTTTTTTTTCGGGATGTTTTGCCCTATTCTTCCACCATGGAAACTGACAAGTTGAAAAAATTCCTCAAAATTACTTTTGGAAGATGAAATACATTTATTGCGCAAATTTCTCCACTTGTATTTTCAAATATCATTTAAATGTAAATTGTGAAGAAATATCCAGTCTGATCTTCCTGCCGTTACGTGATAGTTGTGTCATCTCAATTAGCTAAAAATTATTTTAGACTCATCCCTCTTGGGTGATACGATCCAACTTGATCATTTACGCTGTTGAGAACGTTTTGAAGTACCAGGAGTTTGTGGGAATTCGGGGAGGAAGGGATGAGAAACACCTGACGAGTGTCGACCTGATCCCATTCCAAAGGGAGCTAATGGGTCGTCAATTTTAACGTTGCATTCGTCTGATAAGTATTGCAGTTGGCGTTCACTTTACGCAGCACCCAAGTAGGTATCGGATTGCCATTGATAATGCAATCGAATAGTTCGACACCGAGCCCATGGAAGTTTAACGTTACGTAGATCGTTGCTTGTTCACATTGCGGCCGATTTGTGCCTTTCACTTTTCAGTAATTATCATGTCTCAAGTGAGATTAGAGGTTTTTGCAGCGTGCTGTGGCTTATGTTATCATTTTTAATAGAGGAAATAACGTGCACTTACCTTCGTTCTAATTGCATAACTTTCGTGATTGTTAGAAAATTTCCCCTTATATCGTTCTAGCTCTGAATACCCACCTGCCGAAAACTGTGGGATTGTAGAGTGCGCCGGTCAAGTATGGTGGATATTGTGTCAATTTCAAGCAAAGTAAAATTTATTTGGTAATTTTGGTGGTTGGAATCGCTTGGTTGGAAGAATTTAGGTGGGTTTTCCGACTAGTGGATTCGTTTAAATCGCTGAGTCCCCTCGTTTCCATCGATGTTGGCTCGTCAAAAAGGCGTTTACGTCTTTTTATGCAGTAATCAGTTGAGATGCCTCTACCGTGATCAATTAGTGACCATTTTCTGCCGGAAGCATACTGTCAATTCACCTTAAAGCGTGAAAAGCGATCATCAATTTGACGGGACACTCCTATTGACATTTATTTAATCGATAAGCTTTATTTCAACAGTATTTTAGAGTTTCATATGATTCTCGTCCATGTTAATTTCCCGTATGTGTGGCACAGTCGTCCCTTTTCGTATTTGTCCGGCGTCGCACGAATATAGTGGGTAGATGGGAGTCCCTAATGAGGAAAGAAGGGAAATACCCGGCGAAGATTTTCAGCAATGTCTCGGTCCCCAATTAGCGATACGCGTTGCATTGTAAAAACAGGAAGATTTTTTTTCATCCCATATTAGAGCGTCGTTGGGAAAACCCGCCCGGAGGTTTTTTTCATTCCCATCTCGGCCAGAAGGGAGATTTTCAGCTGATCCTGCAGCAGTTCGTGCATCATCGAGGACTTTCAACTGCAGTGTCCGCGTGCGAGTTCCTCTAAGAGTGGTGAAATTCCATTAAGCGCCCACATTCTCGTTATTTCTCTCTCAGTCGTCCGCCTAGCGAAGCGTCTCCTTCGTCCTCGGCGTCGTCGGATGCAGGCGGACGTTGAAGAACGTGGAGCTCAGGAGTCGGCCGGAGTTATCCGCCAGAGACCGAGTGGGTGCTGGAAAACGAGAGAGAGAGGCAAAATGGGAGGGACGCCGGCTCAATTCGGAGGAGATGTCGGTGAATGGGCTCTCTTTTGTTTTTCCGTTCATTATTCCCGTTCGGGGGCGGTAGGCAGAGGTAGAAATCCGCACCGATCGGGAAGCGTGCTGGAAAATTCGCGTACGAGCTCGTGTGTGTGTTCATTGTATTGTACTGCAGAGCCCATTGTGTTGTTTACATGTGCCCCGGCAACCAGGCTCATTAGAGCGTGCAACTCGTGAAAATTCATTCAAGCTGAAGCGAATAATAAGGAGCATATATTAGCCTACTTTGGACGATGTGCTCGGCATGATGGTAGTTTAAGGATCAATTTTTGATTTAGAACTTCCACTCTTTGGGTCCAGTGTACGGGGTATGTAAGAGAATCCAATACGAGTACATTTAATTTACCTACTTAAACATCGCTCTCCCCTGGCTATTTTTGGTGTTACCAAGCAAGTTTGTCGCCGACCAAAAAGGGAAAACCATAAGAAGTCTGATGAATTAGATAATAACTGTGAAAAATCTAAAGGAAACATTGAAATGCAAACAATTTCTGACATTTTTGGAGTGGTCTACTCATAAAATACGTCCTCAGCGGTGTTAATTTGAGAATGGTGCAGCATTAAAAGTTCATTTCGCTTCGGGTTACTTCCACAATGCGACTGCGCTATAGTCATTATCATGAGCCATAAAGTAATCATGAAGCACAATATCACCCTTTTAGTTCACTTTCATAAAATTATCATCTGAAAAAAGTTGAAATTAACCTTGAGAAACATGGAGAAATCATGAAAATTTGTAAATTGTGCGCTTAGTAACCTTGTCCGACGTAAACCTAGACTTCCCGTAGTGAAACTCTGTCATATTTTTATTCAAATTACATTCTATTGTCCCATTGCCGTGCGATTTTCCATTTCTATGGCTTTCTTTCAGATGCCTATTTAATTCTAAAAGTGACTACAACAGGCAGTCTGCTTGGAAAATATTTTGGGC
The DNA here is from genome assembly GCF_022747635.1 of Hetaerina americana. Taxonomy (NCBI): domain Eukaryota; kingdom Metazoa; phylum Arthropoda; class Insecta; order Odonata; family Calopterygidae; genus Hetaerina; species Hetaerina americana. Next base: position 15,139,193 of record NW_027286625.1, read on the forward strand.
AATTTTTACTTTTAAAAATTTTAATTTTGATAAACTCCCCTCTCCATCGAATTAGTGTGAATGTATTAAAGGATAAATGATGTTCCTGAATAAAGGATTCCTGTTATAGACCTACCCTTTTTTTTAAAGAAGAGTTTTTTGGTCAAAAACTCTTCTTTGATAGAAATTTTGTTTTTGACATTTGCACAATAATATAAATACTGTGATAGAGGGCGGGACGTTTGGCAAGCGAGGTAGGAAAGCGAGTAGGGAAATAATAGGTATCTTGGATAGAAGGAAGGAGAATGAATGAAGAGAGATAATGAATCTTGAAATGATCTTGGAAGTAAGGAAGGAGAATGAATGAAGAGAGATAATGAATTAAGAGAGAATGATGGGAAAAAGAATACGGAACTTAAGTTTTTGTTGTGCAGGGTGTCAGGTTGTGCCTTGTGAGGTGAGTCTTAGAAATGTAGCGGTGGTTAGTATGTGTATCCATCCAAAACCTACCTTGAGCGGTAGAATACGATTAGCGATAATACGCGTAGTGATATGGTCGGCAGGGCGCATGTCATGGAGAATGAAGGGGTAATTTTTTTCTAATACGACACTGTTGCCAACCGGAATCAATAGGGGCATATATTGTAGTTTGATTCTTAAGTTAAGTAAAGCGATTCTAAATTTTTAATGGACTGATTGATACGTATTCTACCCTTGGTGGAATGGTTTCGACGTGAAATTGGCCGTGTCCTTAGCGGTCTTACTGCCTGTGCGTCCCCCTTTGAGCACCTTTTAGCCTTCTGGCTGAGGAAGGTTCCCAAACATTAGCTACTAAAAGTTCCTAATGACACATCACGGGCGAGCGGATATGTCCTCCCCGAATGGCCTTAATAGGCTCAAGTTAAGCAATGTGCCCAAATTGACTGGGATGAATGGTCCCAGTAAAATTTTTCAGCGGCGTCCCATTTCCTATGGATGACTGACTTTTCCACGGTTTGGTGACTTTACTCCAGTTTGAAGGAAACCCAAGAATCCGATATGCGAATTCAGGCATTCCGTCTGTAGCAATAACTAAATAACTTGTGTTAACACGCATTTCTTCGTGGGGATCGGGATTGGTGCGGGGGCTATCGTACTGGCTTCCCACCGAGAGGGCGCGGGTTCAAATCCCAGCGGTGTTGAATATTTTTCAGAGGTATCTCGATCCCCACTTGAGGTGCTTTGTGGAGTGCACTTTGAGTGAGTACGACGTCCGTCGGATGGGACGTTAAACTGCGGACCCCTTGGCGCCATTCGTAAAGAGTAGGCTAATGCCGACGCCGGGTTTCTTTCCACCCTTCATCCTTTCCCGTCCATCCCCTATGGCGCAAATGACCTCAGCAGTCGGTCGCCTCCCCTAAATACTACTACTACTATGCATTTCTTCGTAGCCTTTCTCCCAATAAACAAGGCTTCGTTTCCCGTTTTGCTTCTTAAAATCTGGTGGAATAACTTTTAAGCGTTCGCGTTTATTTTTAATTGATTTCAAATGTGGTTCCGAACTGCACATATGGATACAAATTGAGGCGTGCCAGGTGGTGGCTACTCTTGGTGGCACAATTCCCGATGACCTTTTGGTGCTCTAGAGCGTTTTCGAAAATGGGATTTCGTTCATCCTGAGGCTGAAGGTTGATCGTGGGGTGGGGCGAATTAACGTGAGTACGTTTTCATGTACGCGTGAGGTGCGATGCGAAGGCCATTCCTCTGATCAAGAGAATGGATGCATTCGGTCTTGTGCGCTGCCGTCGTTGAACAAAAATGATCGGAAAAAAGTCTGAACTTTCGCTGTGTGCGGGGAATAAAACTTCGCGAATTGCATTGGAGTGCTTGAAACGGCGGGATAGTAGCTATTCAAACGGATGCAACGCTGGAAAGATGTTCCTGTGCCTTAAAGCCACCCACGTTTATTGAACGTTATTTTTGTTTTAAAATTGTTTAAGTATAGTTTTATTTATGGTCCTGATATGTTTCATTAAGTATGGATTATGTATTTTGGCCGTTTTTAAATACTCCTGATTTTACATATTTGAATATTCCATAGGTTTGAAATACATTTTAAACGTCATCCGTCTCTGTTTTCGTTGATATTTAAAAGATTTGGAATAACTGAAGTCAAATTTAATCATCTGTGTTGAAACTCGAGCAGTTTTACTGTCGGTCGCGTCTTAATGGCGTACGGAACAAGCAATGAGCGAGAGAAAGCGCGTAACGATAAGCTATATCCCCCCTCACCAGATACCTGAGGAACTTTCGTATAACTCCGTCAAGTTTGGTATAAAAAGTGTTTTAGAGTCATTCTAGTCAATGGAACAGGTGATATATTCCAAGTGCATCGTGTTTTCTTTTGTGAAATTAAACCAGGCAAGTTTGTCTCGGTTCTCCGAATGCCTCGCAAAAAAGGTACTTGAAGGGTTACGCTTGTGCCTTGAAAGCGGCGGTCCTGCATCGCACGCGCGAGCGCATGGGAACGCGCGCGGGGGATGGTGACGGAAGGGCGGCCGGGGGGAGGAGAAGGGGGGGTCGTGGGAACGAGGGGGTCGGTGCGAGAGGGGGCGCTGCTCCATGGCCGGGCCGTGGAGCGCCCTTTCCATCCGTGCAGTCACGTCACGGATGCGTGAAATGTCTCCCGGGAGAGCTTTTGTTTCGGCGCCGCTCTTTGGTTGGCGACTATTCTTTGCTTCCAATTAGCTCGGTGGAGTTTAGCACGAAGACAGTTTCATCGACCGAAACCAAGCTCAACGTACAGGTATCACGGGGATGAAGGAAGGCTCAACGGATGGATGTATCGAAGCCCTTGGTTCCACCCCAAGATGAGCTTGTTTTCATCTGTCTACATGAAACCCTGCAAGTCAACGCTAGGTCGTGTTGGGTGAGGTTTGTTTCAACACCAGGCAGCCCAATATTTAGCTTTTCTTGATGGTTGATTGCCAAAAAATACGTAAAATAATTCATATAATGGAGATAATGTTAACTAAATGTAACTGCAGTACGCTTCCTAAGTGTAATGTACCTCTCTATGTATTCAAGACCGGCTGCTAGTAACAAGGGCAATAAAATGAAGGTTATTTGAAGTAATGGTGCATACTAGTATAAATCCAATGTCACCGTCATTGAAAAAGATACCTGCTTTCAATTTATGCAAGAGGTTTCATTTGTAGTTCAACCTTTAATCCATGATTGATTCCCGTCGTGGTTCTTCTGCTAATCTAGGGACAGTACTAATTTTTTCTTTTGCTGCGCGGGAATGTCTGCGATTTGATAAACGTGAAGAAACATAAGACTACATCTTCGAAGTTATGTCCTTTTAGGATCCATCATAAATGAGCTTTTACGGAGCATCTTCCAGAGCATGGCTACCAGTATGGATTTCATTCATCGTTTAAAACCCAGTTTTCCCATACGTTTTGGCGGTATATCTAAAGTATTTGTTCGCTAATGATTTTATAATGTTTTCCATATTGTTGGATTTTCCTTTTTGAATTGACAAAAAATTTATTGAATAAATTTAATAAATTTATTTACCAGTCCCTCATTTCTAATAAGCGGATAAACTTTCGTTGGGTAATTATTTTCTAGGGGACGTACATAGTAGTTCAGTAGGTAGCAGCGGGTGTTCGGCTGCTGATATGAGGACCCTGGCCCGGTTCCGGATGGTACCTCAGACACCCTCAGCTTCACCGAAGTTGTACGCGAGCTGTGTGATATTTTTCAGATATATCATCTTCCTGGAAAACCAAAGGTGGAATAGGGAATACCCCCTTCTTCCCCTATGCGTAAATTTCTCACGCCGTATACGGCTTTGTATTTGGTGACCTCTCCACTCGCCCATCAAACGAACCGTCAAGGTGATTACTGTAATTATTTTTTACTGATAATAGCTTTCTATTTTCACTTTATTTTATTTTCTAAGTGGATCGTATTAAGTTTTGAAAAACTACAAAACCCGCCGACAGGACTCGCAGATATAACCACAAATCTCGTTCTAAAAATTGACGCAAGGCAAGTAGTGGCTTTGTAAAGTTACTCATTGCACCGTTCTCGAAGCCGGAATAACTACAAATTTGTATCCTTAGTTTACTAAATTACTAATCACTCTCAGCTTGTGTGCTCGTGAACACATATTTCATAACCATAAAAACGAGAAAACTATAAAAGTTTAAGCTGTACCCCACATTGGCAGTATTCCATGTATTCTCTAATTTTTTGACATTATTATTTGACAACCTGAATATTCGCAAGCGTCAGTTCAGAATAGCAATTTAGTTCAGAATGCAAATTTGTGATGTTTTCTCAGAAATAAGTACCAGTTTGTGTCAAAAATGAATAAATAAACTTGGTATTCGTCATCGGAATGGCATCAATAGGAGACAGTGAAAGCAACTTCTTATAAAGGTTCAAAATAGTTGTAAAACACTCTGTGGAGGTATTTCAGAAATTCCGACCCTTGGATTATCGTAGAAATTTCGATTTCACTGAAGCTCTGCATATTTGTCCGATCCAAGAAAATGTAAGTCACCTATTGTCGAGACGAGAGAAGTCTGTCGTGGGCTTTGTGTTGATCGCCATAAAGGAAAGGTTACGTAACAAAATAGTGAGGCGGAGGATCTTCGGCCTAAACGGGGCTTATTCGCGTTGGCACGTACATGTAATATGGTCTCTAAAGAAACCGTGGTATTTTTAATAATCTCGGGAATTGAATTGCATGCAAGTAGTGAAATGTACTATATGAATTGTGTATCGCGAATAGGGAAAAATGGTAGAAGTCACTCCTCGAATTCTGAATTGAGTTTTTTTCTCGAATTATGGTTCCAGACGTGAGTAATTCATTACTTTACTTTATGTTCTCTCACGATGGAACTTTTGAAATAAATATCTGCAGTGGAAACGATGTTATAATTTAAATTGTGTCATAGATAATTTATTCGATGGTTTTTATTTTGTTAAAATAGTTGGTCCTTGAACAGCTTTAATTTCGACGGTGTTTGAAGTTCATCTATTTTTGTTGCTTATTTTATAAATACCCAGCACTTGATAAAACGTATACATGTAAATGCCAATCATTTTAGCATTTAATTTTTCACCCTTTGAGGGCTGTGTATTACTTTGACTTCATCTCGTTAACCTCGCTTCGGAATCCTCATATTTGAAACTATCGACGTTGTTGAATCCTAACATCGGAAGCCCAGCGCATTTTAATGAGCGAACATAACCGCCGCCATTTAGCCCTTCATTTAGTATTTGCCTTATTTTAGTAATTAATACTCGTATAATTTCCTTAACTTAATTAAACAGATGGCTAAATCATGTCTTCCCTGTAGGTACTTTTGTATCAATAATGATTACGTTATTGCAAATTGTATTGTCGCTCTTTTCCGTGAAAGATGGCATCTGAAGCTGAGTGAATCCTGCAAGGCTGTTTTTGCATGTATAAGTGGGGATTTGTTTTTTATTTTCGTTTTTTTTTCTTTCCCAATGTATAAAAATATTTCGTAACTACTTAATTCTTTGCGATGTGAATCATCAAATGGCCAAAGGACATTTAAACTTTCACCGAAATTCCAAGCCCCGACTCTGCTTCACTGTACCTACTTAAAATTAAAATTGATCGAAATCACCATTATTGAGTCGGTCAACCTAAAATACATGATGTGGTGATTGTGACAGAAAATTGTTTGCGTACCTTGATTTGGGTAATCATGCCTCGAACCCTGCTCAATTAACGAGATGAAATAAGAGAAATAGACATCGTCACAGACAGACTCAAGCACTTCATTGCAAGTAGTTTTTCATTGCACGGTACGCAATGATAACAAAGTAGAACCCAATTGCTCGAGTGTATTAGTTTAATGAAACTAAATAATTTAGTCAATCACATCATTGATTTCATGGTGTATAAAGGAATGTATATTGGTATCAGCTCAGATGTTTTGTCTAATAGTTTACGAGTTTCGTGTATGTATTCAAACGCATGTACGAATTAATTTTTATCCAATTATGCTGGTGCCCTAACACCCTCGCCACACAGCGGGTATTCTGTGGTTTAAGTTGTAGAACTAACACAATTACTTGCTCTATTCATAATTAAAATAATTTGGGTATTTTCTCAAGTTGTATGATCACAAACATGGAGCAAAGCGTTCCGCTAATACAAATATTCCATATTCTCATCTCTCGCAGGATTTCATCATATTTTCATTTCTTTCATGATTATTTTGCTGAGTAGCGGAATACTTTGCGCTGAGTATGTGGCAAATATAACTGGGGGAATCAACAAAGTTTAATCCTTTATTAACGGATATCAGTCGTTTCCATAAAGTCGAGCCTGATCCCATTTCACTTATCAGAAAATCTCGCAAAGAGGCGCATTTTTTTTAATTGTATACAAATCATACAAATAATTTAAAAAATCCTACAAATAATTAAAAAATCATGTTAAACTTTAAATTAATCGTACCAATTTTGAAATCGCATTGCAATAAATATTTTTTTATCAGAGTACCTGAGGTATTCAAAATTCTTTCCGAGCGTTTAAGTATTATTTATATTGAATTTCATTAAAGCCAAAAATGTTCCCGAAGGTAGAGGAGGACGTGGCCCCGCTCCCTAGGTTCACCCCTGACAATTTCACTCTTGCGAATTCAGACTAGAAAAGTATTTTTGTTTTTGTTCCAAAACCTCGAGTTTCTCCTTCGTCCACTGCTTGCTAGGTTTCCTTGCTAGGGTACCTTGCTAGGTTTCTCAGATATTGGCTTCATTAAAGAGTTCAACCAGGGTTTTTATATAGAGATTTCCAATAGGCTTTCAGAACTTATTGACAAATAATAGTCATTCTACATTTGCTAAAAGTAGGAATCCAGAAGTCACGATACGGGAGTTAATAAGGTCGCTCTTAAGTTTTGCAGTAGGAGACACCACAAAAAGACTCGTATCGAGATACCTGGATAATTGGACAGATAGTGTCGTGGCGTAAAGGTCATCGCCAAGTGGTGCGCCGCTATTTATGTCGTAGGGGACGAAACTACTTTTGACATTTAAAAAAAATGTATGCGCGATGAAGCTTGCGAAGTTTATTTTATCTCGAAATTATTTACCTCCACCACAATTCACGCTGGGAACTGTTTATGTTTGAGAAAAAAACCCCGCCGGCCGAGGTAAAAGTGCGAATCCGGGAGATAAATAAGAAATAAAATCCCTGGGACGGACTTTGTTGTCATCCTTTCGTCCGATTCGCCCTCGGGTCATGTGTCCGCGTGTGCGAAATACCGTGCCCGTCTGACTCACTCCCGTCGACGACGCAGGCTCTTAATACCTTGGCGACCGTGAAAACGTTACGTGACCTCAACTATTCCCTCCACTCCTCCCAGGTCCGCCTTCCTTTCCACTTACTTGTTCATTATCTCCAGTTGGGATCCTCCTTTCCCTCTCGTTCTCACTCCGCCCCCCATCCTCCCCCCTACCTCCCCCGTCGCTCTCCCTCCCACGGACTCCTCACCGAGCGTCCTTGGGCTCCGCGTGTTGTTTTGCGAGTGTGCATTCGCCCAGGGACCGGTTCGCTGGCTCTAGCAAACGGACCGGGTCACCCAAATAATTGATGTTCCGACTCGAGGGAAAAAGCCAAGGACACGAGTATTTTATACGGTCGGGCCTCAATGCTGTCTATTTGCTCGAAATCCGTCCGGTGCCTGATAATCAAATAGTCAAAGAGTTAGCACCGGCGCAGCCCTGGGGCCTCTAAAAGGGTATACATGGGGCCCTCAAAGCAGGTGGGGCCCCGGTAATAGAGGAATAAAATGGCATTTCATTGGTTTATTCTTGAAAGTGAATAAAAATCAAGACTTCGTATTAATTTCCACCAAAAATATATCTTGTAAATACATTCATAATATTGTATGAAATTCTTTAATAAAATTTAAGCATGTTGTGTGCGAGGGTAAGTCAATAAGTTAGTCGCAAATATCAGATTACCTAATTCCATGTTTTAATTACCCGCGCATATTTTGCCAGCATCATATGTAAGCTTACAGACTGCATGACATCTTGCGGTCAGTCAGTGGTAGGCAGTGCAAGATGGCGGGTGTGTTTCACGAGTGTACGCGAGAACAGCTATTACGAACTTTTCATTGGGAACGCTTAGAACAAACATCCTCCGTACAGTCCCGTCCGAGCCCCCAGTGATTTTCATCTGTTCAAGCCCCTAAGAAAGCATTCGGTTTGTCGTATTCCAAGTGGTTTCACGTTGACTGCGACAGCAAACAAAATGCGTGTTTGTTGTCGGCAATCAAGTACTTGTAAAGAGATGGGATAGGTGTCTGAATGTACAGGGTGATGTGTAGAAAAGTTAAATAAACTCCAGTGAGTTACTTCGATTATTATTGCCTCTGCCTCTATCCAGTTTTACGAGTAATTTATTGGATTGCTCTCATATAAGCCCAGCTGTGTGATTTGTCGAGTGCCAGATTTCCTTGGAAACCACAGGTCCACAGGGAAAGTAACTGCCCCCACCCCACCCTGATGTGTGAATTTCAACTTACATATCAAATAACTTCGGGTCAATTACTGTGGTAATAGAAAAAAATTTGGTTCATTAATACAAGAAGATAATTTTCGAAGGGAAGTGGGGGGAGATTTGGACGACCTAGGTGCCTCCACTGGGTTTATCCGGATCCGTCCTCGGCTGTGCGGATTCCGCGGGCCACGATTTATTTCTTCACGAGAGTCGCGCTAACTCGCGCTTCTTTGTCCATCGCGCTCAAGGTGCTATTCGTCATTCAGTGGCGTGTGACCTAAATAGGACTTTTGTTGTCCTTTTACTCAAGGGTTGCACTTGACTGAAAGTAAAAATACAGCTGGAACTAAGCATCGCACTCAAAAATAGCCTTATTTGTTTCCACCTGAGTAGACGCTATTTTCATTTCCTCTAATGCATTTCTTCCGTAGTAAATCATTTTAAAACGCTTTCGGTCGAAACGCGCGGAATATCTCGACGAAAACGTTACCTACAAATGAGGGGCCAAATAACTGCGTAACAAAACAACGTAGGCTGGTGATGAAAGTAGAATTTTTATTCATACAAATACGCGTCATTCATATCATACAAATCGATCATAAAAATTTTATGCTGATCACCACGGCTGTTTCAATTAAGCTGTATTTCCATTGCCAACACCGTATTTATTACCTGTCCGCGAAAATTATTCGATGACGATAACGAGAAATGTAAAGCCTTCGTGAATTGTCGATTCTTTTTTTTATTTACCTCGTTAAATCTGGAGTAAATGAAATGACGAAATATTTACATAATGCATTATTTCTAAATCATGCGTCTCTTTCGCTTTTCCTCATTTATTTCTTATTGGCGTCGACGCTAACTCATTTAGATGAGTGTAAATCAAACTTAAACTCTTGGATCCAACTGCAAATTTGTTCCGCTTACATTTAAAAAGGAGCCAATAACCAGTTTTCAAACACGTTTAGTCAACCTATCACAGTAAACTACGTCGTCATTGTTGAATGTTGTTCAATCTTTTTTCTTTCATTTGCCATTAATTACTGGGTTATCTACTTTGGATCTCAATGGAAAGGTGTCATAAAATGTGGCATTAGGAACGAGTATTGACGTTTTGGTGCATATGTACTACGCTTTGTGTTATTAATCTTGACTTTATTTTATCACATAAATAATTTTATAGACACGCTTCATCCGTGAATATCGACGGCAAGATATCCAGGGCTGTTGATTCGCCATTATCCGTTATTCTTTAAACCGTAAACGCAAATCAGCGACAATAGCCTTGGATGTAATCTGCAGATTATTGCCACGAAAGCTAAAACAGCAATTCTCCTTAAAAAAGTACTTGTTTTTGCCTTGCTTCTAGTTTTCGGATGCTCAAATATCAAGCCGCCTCATTTGTATTAGTATATCTGTAACATCCACGAAGCCTCAGGTCGATAAATCGAAATATTTCCGATTTCTAATTTCGTACGTGTTTGGCAAAAGTTACTGCTTTCGCATCCCTCGCTCGTGATTGAAGGATTTGGTAGATTCTAGTCCGCCTGCCTGAGATTTTTGCAATCCCTCGACCGTACCGAAACTGTAATTTTTTTCTGGAAGTATGGTTTTTCTCCAAGGTCATGGGCATGCCCTCCCTACCTTACTGTGACCCTGTTCTCTAAATTAAAGACATTCTGGGTAATTTACGTAAGATGTTCTGAAAATTTTAATATAGCATCGACGAAGTACGTTTTATCGAGTGGGATATCTAAAAAAATGAGTTACTGATCCCCTTTTTACTAAATATTTACCCAAAGTTAGCGCTTTTAACATGGGACTCTTATGGGCCACCCTCTGTTTACAGCCAAAAACGTTCTTTGACTAGGTAAATATGTCCCAGATATTCGGAAACACTGATAATCTGTAAATAGAACTTTACTGATCATATCAATGCAATAATATATATATATGACTGAGTTGGCTTTGCAGGTACTGCAACTTGGATTGAACTTTGAAACGTTTCGCCATCAGCTAAAACTGGCCTTATATACACATTCACATACGCGTATTTACATTGAAGAGAAGGTGAGCCATTTAAAATAAAAAAGTTGAAATATACTCGTAAGCATATGGTTTTTGACCATTTGGAAATTGAATATAGTCCTGCAGTTAATATTAATAATTAAATAATGCCGATTTCTTTCAAATAAATTGAGGATGCCAAGAGTGGGACTGAATTCATGCTTCAACCTTACGTGTATCATACAGTGACGATCATGAACTTGAAAAGTTATTCATCGTGATCTACCATGACGGCAGGGTAATAACTTTTTATATGATTTGGCGTATTATAAAACTGATTCATTATTTCAATTTTAATATGTACGTAATGTGTAGTAAACGAAAATTAACGTAATCAACTTCGAGCTACCTCAAAGCGCATGTTTTCTGCTTCATAGCGTTTATTACGTGGTTAGTAGTGGTCGCATATATGCCTTGTCGCATATTAATCGAGTTTTTATTAACCAAGCTATAATTTAATCACTCTAGTAAGAAGGCAACAGAGCAATGAAAAATGTTATCCTGTTTTTATTTTGAAAGAAACGACGTCCGGGATAAATGAGGACAAAGTATCGCTCGCTCATAAAAATTTGATTAAAAAGTACTTTAAATTGGTTTAAAAATCCCGAATCATTGTCATTCTTTGATTCTAGTGAGATGACGCGTAGCGAGAATAGGAATCAACATTATATTAAGGCCTCGCTGTCCAGATGAATAGCTGATAAATCGCGTTAGAAAATTGTATCCGAAACACTACGGTATCCCGATTCTGTTCTTTTAGTTTTAAATCAGTCATTGTTTTCTGCTTGCTCTTTATAACTTCCTGTTTATATTACCCCTTCTAAAAATAATTTAATGGCAAAGAGGCCAGTTATTTTGTCGGTGGGAAATGAAACTGATGTATACTTTGGCTGCGATGGAGTTGAGCCGAGGGTTGGTCAAATGGGAAGGTCGGGCGATATTTATAGTTTTTCACGAAATACGCCCGCCTATCTAGCCTTAGGTCACCCTAGTCCGCGTCACCATACTGAAATTTTACCTGTCCCTCCACGGCGACTACCCCGGTTCGCTCACTTCGTGAGACTGCGTGCCTCCAGCTGTGGGCCGTACTCCTGAGGTATCATTCTGTGCATGATAGGTATTCAATGTCAGTAACGTGAGGATACCCCGTGAAGAACAGCGCCCTCCCCCCTGCACCTGCTATTTGTTTCTCCTCCTCGCCGATATAAGAATGACATGCGCTCACTTAAGTAGTTGACTGCGAATCCTTGGAGTGTCCTCGGAGACACGACTATTAACTGAATCGAGGTTAAGAAATCGGCTCCCCGATCCCACCATTCTTAAGTACATACTCCTGTTTACTATAAGATGTGCTTTCCCAAGAGGCGAAACTCGGTAGTGCGTGCGTATGGGTATTCCCATTTTAGAATATTTTGCTTCCGCTAAATTACCCCGCAATTCAGTTGCGGCAAGTCTCCTTTTGATGTGAAAGCGCATCTTTGACGACTCGGACCTCCGTTAAATTAGTGACACGGAGAAAATTCATTGTATTAGAGTAGCTCGATTCGATTAAAATGTCTAAGATTGAGTGTAAACCGTAACTACGATGATTGTAGATCGTGAACCTGAAATCATAAGAGAGCAAAAGATTTGACGATGTGTTGAGGTCACGGGAAGCATTTATAGTGGGTGTGGCTACTAGAGTTTAAACAATTGGTGGAATTTCCACTTTTATTTGTCGTTTGGACAGCGAATATAAAATTAAAATAACAGGAATCACAACTAATATAAGAGGGTCATCCGGAAAGTAGTACCCGTTCGTGCCGCATGAAGTGCTGACGACGCGAGTAGCCGCTGGACGAGGTCAGATAGCTTCAGTGGCTTGTCTGCCTTCTCTGAGCCAAGTTGCGTGACGCTAGCATTGCCTGTGTTGTTTCTGTGATTGTTTACAATGTTTAAAAAAATTGAGAACGCCGCCAGTTGTGAAGTGAGGGCAGTGATTAAATTCCTCAATGCAAGAAACGTTCGCCCATGTGATATTCATCGCCAATTAAAGGAGGTGTATGGAGACAATGTAATGGACGAGTCGTCTGTTCGGCGGTGGTGTCGCAACTTCAACATGGGGAGGGGGAACACACACGACGATGAGCGTTCGGGGAGACCGTCTGTCATTACAGACCAACTGGTGAGCTCAGTTGACGAATTCGTGAGGAACGATCGGCGCGTCACAATTGATGACATCTGTGAGCATTTTCCCAATGTTTCTCGAACAATTGTTCATGAAATTGTTAAACACCATCTGCATTATGCAAAAATTTGTGCAAGATGGGTCCCTCGCGTATCTCAATGAGCTGGCGGCGAAGGACTATGCAGCAGGAATACAGAAACTTGTCACACGTTATGACAAATGCCTTAATTTGCTTGGAGATTATGTTGAGAAGTAGTTTAAAGTATCCTCTTTCAAATAAAATTTTTTATGTTTGTTAATATTTACTTTTGTGTCTTTATTTCACGAACGGGTACTACTTTCCGGATGACCCTCGTATTTTTGTTCAAAAATCCAATCCAAGTAAATCAAGGCCAACTTGGTCGTTCTTCTATTACCTACCAAATAAATGAATCTCACAGAGAAATGTCCCCTTCTGTTTTTCTATTTATGATTTTAATAGAAGTTGGTTAGGAATGATAGTTTCAGATCACACCAAGCTAATCGTCAGTGCATTTCATAGATTGGGAAATGGACGAGTTGCAAATGCGTATAACTTTTAATGTGCATGTATCTTCAAAGCTTAATGAGTTATTCCCCATCCCAAGGATGGACCAGTATGAACAGATGACCTTAATGCAATAATACGCAACACACGCCGTCCAGTACGGCACATGGCAATTAAAATTGGCCTTAAAGAGGCATGCAGTGATGAATGTTTGGCGTAGAAGTGGTTCTCCCTCGTACTACTACTGCATTCCAAATACGGAATTAGTAAGTTTAGACTGAAAAAAATAATCGTTTTACTCTTGCTTATGATCCCTATTAAGATAGCTATATGTAGGGTATGTGTGGACGAGCTAGCAGAAAATGTGAATGTATTAAGGGTGTTGAGGAAATGCGAAGAGAAGAAAAGAGAGCGATGCCACCCTCCACTAATTAGGTCTCGTTTAGAGTATTCTGTTTGTATATGGGACCGTCACGAAGTCTGTTTGATTGCAAAATTAGAACTGGTGCAGCGCAGAGGTGGTTGATTTGTAAAACGTCGCTAATGCAAACTTAGTAGCGTATCTAGAAATATTTGAGCGGCAAGCTTGGGAATCAGTCACGGAGTGATGTGTAAATTTTTGATCACATCTCTTGCATAAATTGGAAGCAGGTCTCTTTTGCGATGAAGCTAAAAGGCTTTTCAGCTTAAACCCTACTAGTCCGTAGATATTCTAGCCGTGCTCCGATATGAGAGATCGTGAAAATGAGAATATAGAGATCAACTGTGGAACCGTAAGTTTTAAGATGTAATTTTTCCCGCGAACGATAAGATCTCAAAATGACTGCAAGCGACCACTCGAAGAAATCAATTTTTCAATAGGAAGTACCCTACTGTGTGGTAATTATTTTATCTAGCGCTTGTTTTATTGGTCTCCTTAATGGTAGAAGTATTTTACACTTACGTGCCTTAGTGCATGCAAGCCGTTGTTAAAATTACTTCCATGATTTTCATTTGTAAATGTAACATCGGTTTGTAGCCAAAGGGGAAAAATATTTGGTAACCAGGTTTTCGATGACCATGGCTACATTGGCCATTGATAAGCCATCAACCTAATCTCATAATTGGAATTATTTACAATTTCTGTTGGTGGCTAACATGTAAATAACATTTAATTACGTTGTGAAATTTCCCCCCGCCACACACCCCGGCAGTAGCTTTCAGGACGCTATGTAGAAATCAACAAATATTCCACCAAAAGAAGAAATAACTTGACGTAAATTACGCAGTTGATTACTTTTAATCACATTAATACTATTTCTTTCGAAATTGCCACAAAAATGGCCTCGGAAGTAAAATCGGTCTGTTTGGAGAATTATTTGATGACTAGATTCCGAAATATTTTGCTTCAAAAGAGTCTTACGAAATATATTCATAAAATGTTTGCATGTTGGCCTGGATTCCTCTTCAGATTGTTTTTTTTTTGTAACGTATCTTAATTGTGAACTTCAGTAGAGTTTGGATGTTTTTTCGACTTCTATTTAATTTTGATAAATCGCCTGGTCTTAAAGCATGGATGAGGGGATTTGAGCCACAGTTCCAATACATGCTACGCATTACTCTCTCCGCTACTCGCATTGGAATAATCTCCCACTGAATTCACCTCACGCCCGACGCTAAGCCCCCACAAGCTGTGCGAGTCCATTGCTCTCGAAATTGGTAAACAAATCCTCCGTTTAATGCTGTTTTCTTCGAGTTCTTCGACGCATCCCCACGGACGATAAAGTTTCCGTGTCACCTAATTTGATTCCCTCCTCTACACTACCTTCGAATTACCAGTTTCGCCATCACATTTGATCAAATGGTTAAGTCAAACATCGAGCGAAGCCGTGTGCTTGAGTTTTCGTTCGCACCCACATCGAATCGGTCGCGGTGGTTTCATTTCTTTGACCTCCCCACGCTCCCGACCCGGTCCTTCGACCCTTCCATCGATCGGATTTCGTTCCCAATGCACACCATTGTCTCAGTTAAAATATTCTAATGGATTCTCTGCCGCCTTCCCTCCTAATGGGGCCTTGATTGCTTCTCTTCCGCGGCTTCCTCGGCGCCTCCACGGTGCCAACCTTCGCCCGACCACCCTCCTCCCTCCCCACATTTCCCCCCTCCCCACATTTCCCCCACCCCACTCAGATTGATCCCCCTCTTCGCTTCCTCCAATCAAGGGTCCCCGCGGTGGCCTGCGAGGAGGCCTTGCATCTCCTAGCGAGACGCGGTCCAATTTCGCGCGCTATTAGCGCTTCCACCCCGCGGCCCCTCTCCTGCTCCCACTCGCACGTCGCTCCCTCTTCCCCCCCCCCACCCGGTTTCGATTCACTAATAACTTTGATGGCGTCATCGCGCATAGACCCGCTAATTCGAAAGGCGCGTGTCGAACGGAGACGGGCAGGTTTCTAAACAGGTCCCCCCAGCAGGTGAGGGGCGCGTGTGCTCCCTCCATTAGCCCTCTTGGGGTCCATACTCCTCGGCTCATTTCGATTGTCGACACCCGCTGCTGGATCCACAGCAAGCTGAAAGATAGGGTTTCATCTTCTTCCTCACGTTTCGTAGTCGGTCTTGTGCCCTTTTTACCTTTTGTTTGTGTATTTTATCTTTCTTCTCCGGATGTTTCAGGATGTCCCTGTATTCGTACACCTTTCTTCAATGTTTTATCATTTATTAATATTTTACATTTTAGCGAAAAAAATCGTATTTCATTCCTCGAATATTTGTATACTTTCAATAATTTTGTGGGACCTTTTCTTTCATTTTAAGAAGTATTTAATAGATGCAGAGATACTTGATAAGTAATAATGTACTGTATTCAGAACAGACAAGAAAGAGGAAGGAATGTAGGGACCATGGATTAGTGATATTGTCAAGAATAGATGTGGAGTTAGAGATCCGTTAAAGAATACTTTGAGTAGAAATTGTCAATGGCGTTGAAATCAGCAGTTTACGAAATAGTTAGTCCTTCCCACGTTATTTCATGAAATCTAAACTTCAGTGTGATAGATTAAGCTTAAATGTCAATTTAATGTTGTAGGTGTGTGATACTCGAGTGTATGTGGTAAACAATAGTAGGGATAATGGTATTCGACTAATAGAAATACAAATAAAAAGAAGAAAAAATTGTTATCCGCTAGTTTGGTCATATTGAGAGAATAGATGATAGAGAGGATGAAGGACGAAGAATAACTAATGGATGTCTATGTTCGAAGAGACGTGCGTTTAAAACAAATATGGTACCAAGCTTGGCACACTCTGCGTAGTTGCTTTCGAAGAATAGCAGGACGCCTCTTCGAAAATGACTCGCTGCATGCAGTCGGAATGTCATGATGACTACCGACCGTGTCCTTTTTATTCCCGAATTTGTGTTCTCCGTACACAGTGCGCGTTTCTAGTCTCAGGAAACAAAAATATGAAATATGGGTCGATCAAAACAGTATTACGTAGTAAAACTTAGATACCATTGTACTTTTCCACTATTACATCTGTTGGTCGTCGTGGTAGTTTTAGTGGAGGCGACCGGCAGTTAAGGTCATTTGCGCCATTAGGGATGGATGGGAAAGGAGGAAAGGTGGAGAGAAACCCAGCGTCAGCATTAGCCTACTCTTATCGAAAGGCGCCAAGGGGTCCGCAGCTTAACGTCTCATCCGACGGACAGCGTACTCACGTAAAGTGCTCTTTACAAAGCACCTCAAGTAGGGATCGGGGTACCACTGAAAAATATGTTATCTCCATTGCATCTGTTTTAATATGAATATTCAAAACTTCCACAAAGTAAATCCTGAAGCAGTTGAGTTTAAAACGGTTGTCATCTACACATTCATATTTTTTTTATATTTAAAGATTAATGACTTAATATTTACATTAAGGGCACTCCTGGTATGGAAATGTCCCTAAAAGGAATATTAATTGGTACTCTTCGCCGCCCGTACCGTATTTTGATCTAAAACGCGATTTATGAATGTTTTCCATCATTTAACAGATGCTTTTGATTCCAGGAGAAACATTAATAATATGGAGTAAAGAAATAATCATTGAATTGCGCTAACACGATGCAAAGAGTTTACAACGGAATGCTTGGAGATGAGGACCAGTGCAGTCCTCGAGCATTTAAATTTCCTCTATAATCCATACTATTTATTTTAAATTCATATGTCGTTACATAGCAGAAAGAGTTCCGAGATTAAAGCTCTAACATCGCTGGTGGGTAGGTCGTAAAACAGGCTGAGATGCCAAACTACAAAAGAACCTTAGCTATATGTATGGTGCCATCGAACGAATGGACCAGTATTTTGTTTTCCAATTTCCTAGCATGTTGCATAATAGATGGGATAAAAATGTGTTATCTTTTGGTATTGTTTTCCTATTTAACTTATCCTATTTGCAAGAGTTTCAATGGAACTTAATGAAGTCGCCACTGGTATGATTTTCAGCATAAAACACCACTGACATATTGTCTCGATTATGCTTCAGTGTACTTAAGCAGCTTTGCGATCTACGGAAAATGTCCCTTACCTACCCGTAACATACAGGAATGCGAATTTTTCCTTGTCTTGGGGATGCAAACATGTGTATTTTCCGCTCCCGGGCCCCTGAATATATCAGCCCGGCTCAGGTCTCGAACTTATCGTGAATAGATATGCGTGAATAGGTATGAATGGTCTTTGGATACACGCAGATGTTTATGCGGCCCGCTTTTATTCGTTCTCTGTGTGCTGTGGTTGACGACTGCCACGTGAATGTCATGTCCCTTCCACTCGAGAACCCGTCGAGCAACAGGGTGGGATACACGCTCTGCAAAAGGTGCAGCTGCATCCCTGCCCGTGTGACAAGTGCTTCCTTCCATTCATTTCCTGCACGTTCCCTCCGCATCACGCGGGCGAGAACACGGCTGCGGCGGCGTTTGGCAGGTGGAAACTCGCGTGACTAAATTCGTGACACCCGTGCACCACCGTCTTTTGCGTCGTTTGCCGATGACATGCAACGAAAAGACCCGGGTTCTCACTCGCAATTACCTCGACATTACCCGCCCCGCCCCCAGTCGTACCAAGTTTCGGTAACGCTTCTCTGTCGCTCTTTCCCGTTTTATTATTTTTTCCGATCCTAAGAATGATAGCTGCAGCCTTTTCATGTTAATACCTCTTCCACCTGATAGTGCCCATACTCCCGTGTTCTATTATTTGCATTTCACGCAACTTGACCGTCATTTTGTGCTCCTGCGTGTCTCTGAATGAAAATTACTGTAATTTTCCACAGCTATACATTGCGTACCACGTATCAATGTCATAGCCGGTGTTAGGTACATGATGATACATTGACATTGAAACGCTTTGTACGCAATGAATCACCGTGTCATAAAATAATGTCTTTATCATAATTGCCCCTTTCGTTCTGACTATTCAGCATTTGTCCTTTTTGCTTTTTTATCCCAAGTGATCGAACTCTCAGGGTCGCTTAAGTGGTCCCATGTCTTCATTTTTCCGCCACCCAGCATATCTGTAGCAAACTCTGCCTTCGGCTTTCGTATTTATTCTAACCAACTGAGAAGATTTGGGCTTGTTGCGGTGGTACTGCAATGGAGTTTACAAACAAAAAATGCAACCCTGTGTTTATCTAAACGTAGGTCATTAACAAATTATTATTCTGCGTATATTTTTTACAATATCTCCTTCATGTTTATCTTTATATTATATGCTGGCTCAACTCAATTTTCTGTTATGTCTCGGATGAAACTCGGGACGTAAAAGCGTGAGCAATAGTGTTATGTCCTGATAGTGTCTCCTCCAGCTGTACCCATGGCTACTATAATTTATCCCTCCGTTGGCATAACAGGATCTTTGCGCTTCTTGGGGCGAAGGGTCTTTCACTAATATTTTCCGGCTCTGAATTTCTCATCGCGAATAAAATACCTCAGGAAAGGGCTTTAGAGGCTGGAAGTGTTACAAAAAATGCTTCGCTCGAGTGCGTTTAGGTTGACAAATTCCGTCACAGTGATTTCTATCAGGATACCATACCAGGAAAAGTTTACCTTCGGCAAGAAATGCGACTGTTCATTGCAGCAAGGTGGTATGAAATTGGCGTGGTTTGTTGTGTGCACGAAAGAGAACGACTATGTTATTTGCGGATGATCAAATGGTAAAGTAAATAAACGCTTAGAATGGTAAACTATTTCTAATCCAATGAAGTGAAAAAATAATCTGTCATGCTTACTTTACTCCGTCACTATAATTGATCTTAAACACGTTAATGAGACTGAATTGACGAATTTCTAGAATAATTTTGTTGAGTAAAATAAATAATAGCTAAAAGTGTCATTCTCATTCACCTATCACCTGTAGCATTGCTGACAGGGAGGCAAATACGAAAGATGGGGTGTTATATTGAAATCCAGGTTGTTTAAAAGTTTAATCTCTGAAAAATTTTTGTATATTAATTAGACAACGCAAGTGTGCATATGAACTTGATGCTTCTTCTTAATGCCACAAATACTGATGAAGAAATGCATGAATTCATACCTTGTTAGCAATTTTAGTTATCCCAGCTATTTGTGACTTCGTAAGCCATAATACAAAAATGAGCAAGTTGAAGGGAAGTAGGGTATCTAATATTAAAGCATTGCCTTAATATATTACATATTCCAGCTTGGTGGCCGCCGAAATTCTGTGCATCTTGTAGATGCCTCATTTTCGGGGAAGTTGGGTTACTTATTCTTCGCCGTTTTTTTTCGCGTAGAGCGCGGCAAGATAATGACTCTCTTCTCCCACCGCCCAAGTGTGCCCTGGAGGTTTAAATATTTAACATGTTTCTATTAAGTTCCCGAACAACAGTAATCATAGCGCCAACTACCGCAGTTTCTTATGGGTTTTGTACAGATGTTTAGCTAAAAGATATGTGCATGCACACTGTATTGGTATATCATTACAGTGGCAAATTTTGAAGAAAAAAAACAGCAAATAAATGAGTGGCATATAATAGCTAGGTGCTGGCTTCTCACCGCAAGGCTCCGAGTTTGATTTCAGACATTAATTTTTCTGTTGTTTGTGTCACTTGTACCTTATGATGCTGCAAGTCGGTGAAACGCGTTGTACTGTGAAATAAAGTATGTGGAAAATGACAAATTCTTTTCATATGGACATCAAATAATTCCACGAAGTGAAGCCTGAAAGTTTAAATTTTATTAATTTTCTACCCTAATATTTGTGTATCGATGTTGCTTGGAAGAAAAATGGGGGTATAAACAATCCTAATAATATACGGGTTTACGTTGCGTAACTCTGTCCGGTTGAGTGACAGGTTGAGAGCAGCTTAATTCTGATGACGAATTCCTTCAGTCCTTCCCACCTTCCCTAATTCCACAATAGTCCCAATGGCTTCCAAAACGGTGCATATGACCTGCCAGCAGTTGCCTGGCTTTCTCAATAAATATTTTCTGGCATGAATAAGAATAAGTTGGGGGTGAGATTCATATTGAACGTTTGTTTGTGGTCACTTCATTTAAATATGCTTAGGATTAATATTTTACTTAAATTCAGTTAGTTACGAGCTTTCTATTCACTCATGATGTGATGTAATTATCTACAGTATAATTATTCGTGCAAGGCACTTTCAATTTCATTTAGCTATCAACTTTTTGGAGTCGGAATTGAAGTTAGAAAATATATTAAAACTTTAAAACAATTAATTTATTTTTATTGGGAATGATAGTAAAGGTCAAATGAAGTTACGGTGCTAAATTATATGAATTTTAAATGGAATCATAAAAATGCCCTATTTCTTCATAGCCTCATAATAAAATTCAATTTATATTATGCGCCGCTAAAATCATTGCCAACTCTCCCAAATGCGAAGTTGCTTCCCTGGATTCGAACTCACGCTTCTTACTGTCATGAGAGCCTGAACTTAAAATACGATTAGCACAAACAAGATGGAAAGAGGTCAAAGGAAAAGTGATATATTATGCATGTTACATTCATGTAAGATACCGAATGAAGAAGAATGTCAAGACTGAAATGAGGGCAGCATGCTAATTTGCATTTACCAGAAGTGAACTTATGACAAGGAATAATTTCACCTCAGAAATGTCAAATCCATGATCTGAATTCAGCAGTATACAGCCATGGGCGAGCCCAAGTTCCGAATTTCCAGGGGGAACGAGGACCACAATATTTATGTTTAGGGAAGGGTTAAGAGAAAACCAAAGCCAGTAAGGTTTTCAATGTGTATGTTTTGTTTAAATCGAATCTCCTCGGTTTCTTGGTGCATTGTAATTTTAAGCAATTTATTGGGTCGAAAGATATTATGTATCATATCATGGAAGGGGTCTTGGCGGTCTCGGCTGCATCCTCTAATGTGCATAGCGGAAGTTCAATAGATGTATTTCCGAATATTTGGGAATTTTTCTCTGTCCCATCACTGACTCCATTCCCATCTATGTTTTTCTTTTTATCTTTCAGAGGTAGTGGTGGAATACTTTCGAGGTCTGCCCCAGGTGACTGTGCCTCTACCGTCTCGACGGGAGCAGTGTCGCTTCACCCTCCGCCCCGTCACGCACACCGTCGGCGACTTCCTGCGCATGATTCGGACGGAGGACAGGGGCATAGACCGTGTCGCCTTGGCAACCACTGGTGGGTGAGCCACACCGAGCTGCCGAGGGTTAGCTCCGGATCATGGAACCGAGCGCTCCAAATGAGTCGCCACACGAATGAATGGGTCTTGCGAGAAAAAGTCAGCCCATTCCTCCCCCCGGTCCGCCTTTCACGGAATTAGAACATCGCTCGCCCTTGCCGATGGAGGCGATATGCCAAAGCGTCTGGGGGACTAATGGTGTAAATATGGCATGCGCTCTATCCCTGAGGTCCTCCGTTTGTTTTTGTTGGAAGGAGGAAATATCTTGGGAGGAAATGGGAATAGCTTTACGGAAAGTAGGAGAATAATGTTTTCGGAGAACGATGACATATATTGCGTAAATAAATATCGCCGGGACTCCGATTTCGGGCGTTGAGGAAACATTCGAAAAATGTAATTTTTCGAATGTTTCCTCAACGCCCGAAATTGGAGTTTGTAATGAAACTCGTAATTTTCGCTTTATGTCATGATTTCCGATCGACTTCGACGTCAAATCGTCATTGTCAAAGTAAAATTACCGTGACGGCGACCCTGTGAATATAACTTTGATTACCAACAGCTGATACCAACTTGTAAATGATGTCCCAGAAAGTTGGTAAAGAGGGGATTATTTATGCTTGATAACTTTTAAATTTGTGTTCATCCTATGATTCGAATGCGTAATTTTTCTTCGTGAAAAGTGGGCGTGCTGGCTTCAAAGGGATGGGTATGAATGACGTGGAAAAGGATCATCGCGTAGAGAGAAATGAAAACGAAGTCGGTACAATGCGTGGTTGCAGAAGAGGGTTGGCAAATGGGATGAAACCCAAGTAACAGGCAGGAAGTAGTTGGGGGAAGTATAGAGAAGCAGCGGGATGTTGGAAGCTGTCATAGAACAGATAATCACAGATATGGGAGGAAGAGAATCAAGCATCTTCGAAATCATATGATGGGGAATTTGAGCATCAAAAGACTGGAACATTTTAGGTCAAAAAAAGTAGTCAATATTGCGAAGTACTTTTGAACCAGCACACACAAAGGTGGACTGTTTTTTAGGGGCCGGTAAGCACCTGCCCGCCGTTGCACAGTAGCCTACCTTTTATGATAATAATAATGTCCGTCCACGTTGGACGAAATGCCCACGGCACACAGCCAAAGGATCCGTGTGGGCGATGGAGAAGACTTATGAGGTGAGGGTCCAGACTTCCGTCTCCCTGAGGTTATTTAAGTTGATTTTCTTATCCGCCTCTTATCTATGCACTCAGTGCAAGTGCCATCAAGGTGTGGCGATGGGCGGTAGCAGTAATTACCACTTAGGTGGTCGGACGGGCGTGGTAATTAGCAATCCACTTTCCACGTGAGAGGGCAGAGGTAATTAACTGCCCAGACTGTATAGGCTGAGCAGATATGCCAAGATATAAGGAGTCTGTCTTTTTATAAACCTCTCTCGCGTGCAAGCATCTGACTTTAGGTATTCAAGACTCATAAAAATTTTATATCACTACTCTCTGGGGATTAAATTGAAAGTTTCTTCTTCCTAGCCGTTAAGGAAGTGGATAATCATTCTTCAAAATGTTCCTCGAATTTAAGGCCATTGTTACATGGGAAAACACAAGTGTTTATGATACCTGCATGCATAATACGAAATATTTTTAACCACCAGATTGTCAGAGTCTTACATTCATAATGATTGACTTCTTAGCATTTAGTTGCCAGTGGCACGAAGTCACTGTTCAGCCATGGTGATAGGGTACCAGAAAGTTCACATTAAGTTTACGGTGACAATACCGAAAAAGTATTTGTTAGAAACACATGGTATTTGGTGAGTTTGTCTACGCATTTCTCTAATTACCGTCCACTGCTTAGTAAAATATAAGTTCTATGTCTATATTCCCTATTACGTGTCTCTTTTAAAGTACCAGCGAAACTGTCAATAATTAATTCCTATGGCCTTTCCAGTTCATTAAGCTCATACCTGTAATGTAATATTAAACTTTCGGCTATAAGTTAATTTGCTTTTACGCTTGTTTCTCGGAAGTTTAAAGCAGTCAATTTCTTTGATTGCTGCTCGTAATCACTCAATTCTATGTATTAATTTCACTTAAGATTCAAGTAAATATATTTCTTTAAGTACCCACCTACGTTTTAAGAAAGCGAGATCGTTTTACTTTTCCTAGATTTGCTAAGATACGGGATACATTTTTACTGAGGAATTTATATGCACATCCTGGTGTGCATTTAATTCTTCTGTGAGCAAATGGTTATTGAATTGGACTTGATATGTTCGCACTTGTTAAAATTATGAAATTTAATAGACTAGTCTTGCCTTCATTTGTTTTCTCTAATGTTTTAGAGGGAGTAAGGATAGCATCATCCAACACAATAGAAGCTCTAATGGAGAGAGATTTCTGCTTGGTGATTAATGACACTGTTTACCATGTTGCCACCCCTCCCCAGGAAAAGTTGTCATTGGTAAGTAGCTCTAACAGGAAAAATCACAGTCGCGTAAAACATCTTCTTCAATGATAAAAATATTTATTAATATTGTAGCTCTCTGAACGAGATGTTTTGGAAGTATGTATCAGAATAAAATTGAAACCTGCCGATACTAAACTTGATATCTGTAAAAGTAATTATGTTGTTAGTTTGCCCATCATTGAACTTCGTATTCTGTGGCCGTGTATAGATTTCGATAAGTTGCCAGAAGATAGGTATACATCGGGATGCTCCTCTTCCGATGATAACTTAAATACTATATGGTATTCACAGATTTTACTTGAGTCAGACTCATTCCATGTAGTTGAAATAACTTATCTCGAAACGTTTATCATTCCATCTGTCATGGATGAATCTTTACCAAACATCGGATCATATTGGGAATTTCGTCTGTTCTGGCATTGCTGAAAGATGTTCACATTCCGTCAGGATCTGCTTTCATTAATGCATGTTCAAATAAAACGCTCAAAAAGCAAAATCGCATGAAGAATGAGGAGGGAATTGATTGTTTTAAATTTTATGCATTTACAGGAGGAGGTTCGGAGGCTGTCAAATGTGAGGAATCTGGTCAATCAACTCTATGAAGCTTTAAACGTTGATGAACATCAGTTGAAAAAGGAGAGGGAATTACTTTCACAGTTGGAGTCACTCCGAATTCAATTGGAACCACTGGAAAAGGTTTGTGCCTTTAAATTGTGTGCCTCGGTATAAAATATTATGAATCCAAATCTCAGGGACGAAATTCCATAGCCATTAATGGTTTCAAAAATTTTATTTTACGATAATTTTCGGGTTTTGATGAATTAAATGACTATTGCTATAACTATTTCAGGGAAATAAAATAAGTGAAGGGAAAAACCGTAGTAGTTTTCTTTCAGATTCATCTTCCGGTTATCACATACCTCCGGTTCCGTGAGCCATTATTTCAAGCAAGATCGTTCGTTTTTCGGCATCACAATCCGATCGTGTTCATGAACCTAAAACCTGTTAACTCTTGGTAATATAATTTCTATTCTAAATTCAAATTGCACTGATCCAAAACTCAATTCAGTGACAAATGGAATGCATTGCGTTGGCGTGCCTAGTACTATGGACCGCGAGCTGGAGCTTTGTTGGTTGCATCTAAGTAAAAAGCAAGGGGTACATTTAGTTTCCTTCCAGTTTATAAGCAAGGAGTTTTTGTGGAAAGAAAACCGTCTTTATCGAACCAACTTTTTTGTGCTCATTGAAAAATACTTTCAAAACTTTTAAGATTTCCCATGCATCATTTACAACTACTAAAAATCGGAGGTCCAAGGTTTGGGAGCTAACCCTTGATTCCTTAGCATACACGATTCTTAACTTTTTAGGAACCCTTGCAAAACAGGGTACTCTACCGTACCCGACTTTGCATACAGCAGGAGCAAACAAATTTGTTGATGGATACTTAGGTGGTTTTACTATTGGAACTATATTTTATGTGAAAAAATTTATCAAGATGAGTCTTAGTTATTCCTATAGTTAGAATTATTTATTTGTTTTCTTTTTCAGAAACGGAAAGAGTTGGAGATGATTTCAGAGAGACGCACGACCAGTATGACATGGTTGGGTTTGGGCCTAATGGGTGTGCAATTTGGCATATTGGCCCGGCTTACCTGGTGGGAGTACTCATGGGATATCATGGAGCCTGTGACATACTTTGTCACATATGGAACAGCCATGGCAGCATATGCGTACTTTGTTCTTACAAAGCAGGTAATCCATACTGTTTCAGATGTTCTCCAATGAGCACAGAAAATCTAAAAAGCTCTATTATAGAGACATTGACTGAAATAGCATTTGTGTTTATATCATCAACTAAGATATTCTGTTAACTCCTATGGAAGCAACAGTACCTTGCTGACCTTGGCGGCTGTCGGGAACATCCTCACCAGCTAATTCAGAGGTTCAATTCTTGCACAGTGATTTTCCTCCATGTTAGGCTCGTGTGTTTGAGGTTACCATCGTTGTTGATAATGCTTGTAAAAATGATTAAATGTATGATAGGCTCATATGATCCTTGCTCAGTTATAAATAAGGGCAACATTCACTTATTTAACTTGGAATTGGCAGTTCTCCATTGTTTGAACTACTAGTCTCATGTATGTGACTAAAAAATATATTAACTAAAAATGCATTTCAAGTATGGCTTCTGACTCAAAAATAGTTTGGGCTTATTTCTTATTGAAATGGTGCTGTTTTTAAATTGCCAAATATATACATAAATACAATGGGTCGCGGTAGTCCAGTGGGTAGAGCATTGGACTGCTCACCAGAGGGTCCCAGGTTCAATTCCCGGGCAAGGCACTCTGGGCACCTGCAGCTCCACCCATGCTAAAGTGATTTTTCACACACTGTATAGGGCTTAGTACTGGGTGATCTCTACCCTAACCTACTAAACCGACCTTCGGGTTGATTACTGTGTTTATGGTTTTTATACATAAATACATACATACATACATACTTCATGTTATACATGTAAAGAATTTTAGTCCTCATGGACATGAAAATCTATGGCCTCAAAAATCTCAATGGGGGCATAATCAGAATAGGTTTACCCAAAATGTTGTATCAAATAAATGACGTGTGTAGAGTGAGATTGCAATTTGAATAATCCCTTTGTTTAAGGGTAAGTGTAGAACTATTTAAAGTTGTGAAATAATACTACCTACAAGTTTTCTTGCTTACTCCTATACAAAAATCTACCATGGCAGACCACCATTGGTGATATCAGTGACACACATGCTGGGAGAGTGACCCTTATTCCCCCTATTGACTCTATGCCACCTGCCAGCCTGTGTCTCATAAAACATTATTTCTACCATATTTAATGCAGGTACTTGCCTGCTAATTCATCTAGTAAAAATAATAAACTTCAGAATAGTGTTTAATCTGGATACTTTATTGATGTATTTGAAGGAATATCTACTACCAGATGTGAAAGATCGCCAGTTCCTTTTGGAGTTCCACAAAAGGGCTCGGAAAGTTGGGTTGGATGTGAATGAATACAACAGACTCAAAGATGGTGTGTCCAAGATTGAAGGAGACCTGAAACGGCTAAATGACCCCCTTTTGAGGCTGAGACCCCTCTCAGGTATAAGATTTTCCTATTTGTATATACATTATAAATAAGCTTAATATATCTCCTTCTATTAATGCACACTTTCATTCATGAAATTTACTTGTTTGACCAAGTTAAGTTTTATGGCATGTAAATGTTTTTTTGTAAATTAGCCAAGCCATACTTTAAATCACATTTTGTAATTAGGACACTGACTGGAGATTGACTAATCTGTTTTCATCTTCATTAATGTGGTAATTTTTTCAGTGTACTGCATTTTGTTCTCTATTGCCTTGAATTCTCCAGCATAAAGCATTTTTACCTCCTCCTTCCTCATTCCATGTATTTTCCATGATTGAATTCAATCTGTCCCTACTTACTCCATAATATTGTCTTCAACCACTTTTTTCCTCCTAAACTTCCCTCTCTCAACTGCTTATCCTTTCCGATATCATCCAAAAGCACCTTTTATATTTTCACCATTCTTCTAAGTATCCGTTATTCAAAGTCCTCCCAATTGTCCTCATATTTTTTTCCTTGAAGTAGTTTGGGAGGAAAGTGCGCCTTTTCTCATAATTTTGGGTGGTAATTTGGCTAATATCTAATAAATTTCTGACAGTAGCTTTGAGCAACTGCTAGTGTGATGCTGGATTTAATGGAGAAGGGTACTTATACACAGTATCTTTATTGTCTGGAGGGAAGGAGTTTACAGGGTCATAGTAAATGCTCTAGGATGGTAAATCCATGGAGAAATAAATTGGCATGGAATAGTTGAAATCATTAGAGAAATTTGTGCTTGTAGAGAATACATACTACTAGCTCTACCCTCCTTTAAGTGCCATACGTAGATGGCAATGGCAACAAGCCATGCATAATTCTATGCTTATGGTGAATGAATAAATTTAATTGAATTGAATTGAACAGAGGGAAGAAAATTGGAATCAGCAAAAATGTGGTTTTACAGGAGAATGTTGAAATTCAAATTTACAGGTTGAAAGGTCAATAACGAAATCTGCTAGGATTGGAAGAAGAAAGGGGGTCTATTCAACCCTGGAAAGAAAAAGAGATTCTCATACCAGATACATTGTGTGGGGTGATAGTTTTCTGAAGTCAGTTGTGAAAGGAATAAATCCTGAGAAATATGCTGGATGAGAAGTGTGCAAATAAAGAAATGTGAATGTATGGTGGACCTGATTAGAAAAGCTCATGGAGGAGAGCATCAAAAAAAATCCTTGGTTTCATGTCAGTTATGATATTGAATGGAGAAGTACGTACATAACATTTTTTTGTAAAAAGAGTAAAACATTTCTTTATTGGAAGTGTTTCAGAGTAAAAACATATGAATAATGTTAACTTTGTCTCCAAAAGCAGTGAATAACCATGAATTTGCAATCACTAACTGAGGTACCTCCCTTGTGCATGATAAGGTGTCAAAATACCATGTGTATGAATAATATGACTTGCCTATCTCCAGTGGCTACTCATTTTTCATCATCATGGGAATGATTTTCTGAAAGTAGAAGTTAACTTTTCCTGTCATCTACTGCTAGGTACCAATGTACCTTACTTTGTGTGTAATATAGCAATATACTTATAATGTGTAGTTGATTATGTTCTTCTAACCCCTTTACAGATCAGTTAAATAGTCGAGATGACCAAGGAAAGATTCCATCGGAAGAGGAAATTTCTGCTCAAAAACCAGAGAGTAGCTTTAAATGGCCAACTAGTAGCAAAATCATGTCTGCCTTTGGTGCGTCAAGAAGTCCAAAGGAGAGGTAGGGTGGTTCGAAAGAAAGCAGTTGACTCATGTAAATGCCTCTTAATGGTACACCTTGTTGGTGTGAGACATCACGAATGCCGAGGAGCTGAATCTCGGAAGAACATATGTGCATGTGACTTAAATAAGAGGTGCATTTGATATAATTACACTGTTGTGGAAAAGCCCACCACTCATTAGAAATTACTTCGCTTTAGTTGCATGGGAAATAAGGATCTGGAAAATATCAGAAAATTTATCATGAAAAGAGGCCCTTCTAAAATTTTGAGTACTGGAATGAACAGAGGTAGAGACCCTAGACACCAGGCATTTTGTGCATGGCATGGTGACAAAAAGAAATTGTCAAAAGTTTTTCTTGAAGAAATGAAAATATTTATAGGTGAAGCTTTTTATTTCTTATTTTCACCTGTTCACTTGTGTGTTTGTTACATGCATATACATAAAAAAATATATATATATATAATATCCTCATTGTGAATACAAAGATTGTTGAAGAGCTTGAAACTTGTTGTATATTACAGCTTTATGAAGGGGAATATATGGATGACATAATTCAAAACCAGGAATGGTGGTTATTAAAATGTTAATGCTGTGAATGTTAATGTAACTAAATGGCTATCAAGAATGGTTTTGCTTACGTTAATGATTTACGGCCCTTTAATTTGTGTAAACTTGCCGTCTTCCATTTTATTACTCTTTTTCAGAAGCTTCCAATACTCATTTTTTGTATTTATTTTAGTTTTCTCGTTCATTGATTCAGCAGTTCATAATGACTGATGACATTATTATGAGATGTAGGATCAGACTTTTGGAGTGTTCATTTGTAATGTTCTCTTTTAATATCACGTGTACACAGTATACTGTGATGACGATGATGAATTCAGTTTTTATGGACTTCAATTCATTGGAATGTTTGTGCATTATTGTATTCTGCCCTTACTCTTGTTTGCTTATTATTTATCATTGATGTTTGTTTAAATTAAAAAGCAATATCTTAACTTAATGCTGCATTATCAAATTAATTAATTTTTATCTTCTTTCTGATTTAACCTTGATTTTAAACACAATCTTTTTTCTCCATTTTAAGATATCTCTCATTTAGAAACAAGTACCAAATTGATTGTCTTGAAACATATATTTGCTGACTTAGGTCTTTCCGCGGGAATATTTACTTAAATGCTCATAAATTTGTTTTATTATTAAGCCAAGCAAACTATTTGTGGAAATCTATGAGGACAAGAAACTACCTCAACATCCCATCCTAAAGCCTTGCTTTAGTATGGGATATAGTCTTATGAAAACCAACATTAGAGTTTGAAGTTTTATTTTGGATTTCTTATTTTGCTATAAGAGTAATACAGCTAGCATGTTTAGGCATTCTGAAAATTAAATTCAATTGTGATTCACATGAATGAAAAAAATCGTATTTGTTCTGTTTTATATTTTTATTTTCAATTCACATTTCATTCCTTTGATACTTGAAATCCTATGCACATTTATCTCTTAAAATCTTATACTCTTATAATACTTTTAAAGTACCCTTACTGAAATGTAGATTTTTATCTACAAAATGGCCAATATTGGAACAACCACAAATTTTTAATGACTTAGACAAAAATAGCAGAATACATTGCATTTTTTTATTTCATCAAAAATTTTCTAGGAACTGTCAATATTTTTCGAAGTTGCATGATTTTTATATATTTTTGACATGGCTGATGATGAAATATGTACACCTAAATTGGCTAATATCTGTTAATTTTTTTAACTTATCATAATTTTTTTACTTTCTTTGACTGCTATTACGTTTAAGTAAAGTCTCATTTAGATAAACAGCCATTAGCTTACAATAATAATGGAAGGCATATTCTTTCCTGTGGTGCACAATGTGGTGATAACGCACTTATTCATGCTAGAGAACCATGTATATGATTACAGTAAATTGAAGAATCTCAAGAGGAGGTATGTACACTGCCAATACAAATTAATTGGAACGCTGAATTAATGCCTCATTTTCTAAGAAACTGTTGATTCCTCTTGGTTTTAAGATCAAAATTGTTTTCAAATTTTTCTTAAGTGGAACTAATGCATATAAAATACTTATATCACAATGCACAACTGTATATTCCATCAATTTTGTTTTTTAAAATTATTTATGTCTTCATTGCACAATTGTGTTAATAGCATTGGATAATGCTAATATAATCTTGTATTTTTACAAAATATTTATTTAAGTAGAGTTTAAGTAGAAGTGAAAAAGTGTTAGGGGTCATTCATTAATTGCATAACCTAAGTTTTTAGGATTCATCCCCCCCATTTTCACCTTTTTGCAATAATCAATGACTAGATTGACTATATTTCCCAAAATTATGGAACAAAAACTTTTGCTCATTGATTCATGGTCCATACTGCAGGGGCATAGGTTCACAATAAATTAGCTGAACTATTGCTACAAGCTGCTCAGTAAGCATTGCAAGTACCATAATGTATTTTAACCTTGAGTTAAATCATGAAGTCAATCAACTAATTCCTTTATCCTCTCTAGCAAAAACTGCACTATTGCCAACCTTACCTCTAAATGGCATTATGTAATTATTGAGTGACCTCACAATTGTTTTGAATTGTCATATTTACACTTTTCTTGCATTCATTTTACCTGGTTCAGAGCATATTTTTATATCCTTACTGAAACTGTTGAAACCCTTGAGTTTTCATCTGCAGAAAATATTTTTAAAGCCGCATATTAGAGCTTATTACGTGAGTCAATGGTGTTGAATTAGTTGTTCCTAAATATCTTCTTGTCCATAGTCAATAATGAGTTTACAAATTTGAATTATTTTTTTATTCATGAATTACACAGTTGTGAGTAATTACTTTGTTGAAAGCAGATTATGTTGTGGCATTTTCATTGTCAAGAGCTGTCTTGGTCACTATTTGAGATATAAAGCATTTTGATTAGTACTCTCACATGCGTGACCTAAGAACTAAAAGATTTTTAATAACATTTTTAAAGTCTCTCTAATTGACCATTTTAACCTTCTCTCTGTCTTAAAAAACTAGTGATGTAGTACTATACTCTTTACATCTAATATTCATAAACTTAGTTTCTAATAAACATAAAACTAAGACTCTGAAAAAAATGTGTGCTTAAATAACAGTGCATCACTAAATTTTAACTTAACACAGAGCCCTAGTAGAAAACCTTAATCATGAATTCTTGCATTTTTGTCCTTACAAAGTGAGTATAAAACTGCACTTAAACTATTCCAGTGCTTCTGTACATACTTTTTGGTATCAAAGGCTTGTTTTGGAAATTAGTGAACTAGAATTTAATAAATAATTCCTCTCAAATTATATTTATTGTCATCAAATGAAGAATTATTCCTACTTTTACCTTTCAATAACATTTCAAATAAAATACAGAAAAATCCTCATAAGACTAAATAATTTAATGAATAAGGTTCTTGTCATGAAATGCATAAGATAGCTGCAATTTATTGTTAAAATGCTATGTTTTAGGGATAATAGCCATAACTATGCTTTCCCATCATAACTCAAACTCGGTTGAGCATTCTGCTTTTATCCAATATTTGATTTTTCTCTTGCTAAAACACAAAAATTCAATGATGAGCATTTCTGTTGGAATGCACACATTAAATTTCTTGTTACGTCCCACTAGCATATCCTAAAATGAGTAGGTAGTTTGAATATAGAGAAAAAGCATTTAACAATTTTAATAACTGATGAAGTATGCATAAAGAGTGTGAACAGAATCATATTTGCATTATGTATCAATCGTTACTACTAGATGATGATAAGCAAAGGGACTAAATAGACATTTTGTCATTTTCCTGCTATAACAAGTGATAGTGTAAATGATAGGATGATGAACTGGTGCTCATATCTGGTTGAGATGAAGTTAATTCTCTCATTGAATTATTATTGCAATTATCTCTTCCATTTCTGGTGAAATGTGATAATATTCTTCTTTGAAATGCTGTTGTACTGAAAACTAGTTAATTTTTAAAACTCATAGCAATCAAGGAAATGCTTTTATTTCAAACTTGTAAAGCCAGTCCCCCTATACCATCAGTCCATTAAACATTCAGTAGTAAATAGCATTTTTTTCAAGAACATTGAGCTTGAAAATTTCTAATCAATTTATTTGATAAAACCAATGCGACATCAAAATATAATGTCACTAAAAAATAAGTGGGTAAGAAGCTGAAATCGTGGTGGATGGGGAGACCAAGGATTACTGCTACTGTTTGACTAGCTTCTTCTTTCATATTCCTGTAGTTTTCTTCCATCAGGTAACTAAGATGAACTTTTGTTATCCATATCATCATTACTTGATTGCATAATGAATTTAATAAAGAATAGATTATGAAGTAAATACGTGTTATGGGCTGACAGTTGTTTTGTTTTAGAAACAACCAACCTGGGGTCCTCAAAGTTCGCACCATTGTGCCTGTGTCGTCCTTATACAAAGTGGCCGGTCAGTTTGTTTATAGTTGGTTAAGAAGTAAACATATTCATTTGTACTAATTTAAATCCCGAGCATATGTAAATGCTTGTCTCATTTTGATATAAGTATGTTGCGGAGTCTTAGACATTCTCAACAGTACTTCAGTGCACAAATTGCATCTCCACTGTTTAAATAATATGTACATAACTGTAAATTAATTATTAAAGTAAAATAGGTTAAAATACGTTTTCAATCACTTAATTTTCATTATAAAAATCATGTACTTAAACTCTTTAGAATAAATTTGAAATGTTTCTTGTATAGTGACTTGGGCAACATAGCATCTTTCATTGTTAAAGCTGATCTAGTTGACCTATTTCATGATCTTTTGTTGATTGAACTTTTGTAAAACATCAACTAGAATCACTATGTGCAGCCTAGGTTGTGAATACTATATATAAGCAAGCCAGTTATGATTCATGAAAATATTTATTAGTGGTAAAAGATTAAAATATGTTATTACATGCCTTTCATGCCCCATATTTTGCATTAATCACTATGTGTTAACTTCAGAAATGGGTGAGACACAAAAATGTTGCTTCTTGATAGTGGTATGCATTTTTAACTCCTTAAATAGGTCACGCTAGTTTTCCTGGTAATGTTTTAAATGAAGTTGCAGAAAAGATCCTGGTATTGTTGTCACATGTGGTGATATTCGGTAATTGCTTATATGTAATAATGATATTAAGAAGTTAGTTAAATTTTTTTCCCAATATGCTATTACAGATAAATCTATCTACTTGGAAATAACTCGTGCATTCCATGAGAAAAATTTTTAATTTAGAATCACAGTACCCAAGCCATTGCATATCTTTTCCGGTCTTCGTTTTGCCTTAGTTGATTTACTACATGTGTACTGAAAT
The DNA here is from genome assembly GCF_022747635.1 of Hetaerina americana. NCBI lineage: Eukaryota > Metazoa > Arthropoda > Insecta > Odonata > Calopterygidae > Hetaerina > Hetaerina americana. The sequence goes on from NW_027286625.1 coordinate 15,173,848, forward strand.
GTGGCAGTCATCATTATCTTCCTGGCATATTATGCATTCATTTTCCTAAGATGCTACAAAAGTAATTAGTAATTTATCATCTTATTTATAAATATGTTAAATCAAATTTTAACTTGGTGTCAACTACTTATGTGAAACTGGAATATTTCACGAAATTTGAAAACTGAAATATTTCATTCAAGTTGTGTCAATCTGAAATGATTAGATCATCTTTCTCTGAGGGTAATTATCATGATTTATTGACATTGTGCTGCCTATCATTGTCATTTAATTTCTTGAATGGATCTGGTAATGCCTCTTGTTTGTTGAAAGCAATTTTTCCTGTATTTGTGATCTGGTTGCTAAGGTGTTTGAATCTAATGATTGAGAAAGAAGAATACATGTTCACTACAGATAAGTGGTGATTTTACTCTGGAATTTATTTGCATCATATTATGCTATAGTTATACAAAATGTGTGTGTTGAAGCCTGGTGCATACATAATTGTGTCAGCTAAAAGTGTGAGATATACAACAATATCTAACCTGACAACTGGAAAATATTTCACTGAAAACCTGAAACTAAAACTGTGGTTTTCATTGCATTTGGCATTAGAAAAATAAAATGTTAATTAGTAAATGGACTTAGGACATGACATCTTTGCATTTGGAGTCATAGTAATCATTGGATCATGCATTTCTGAAATAAAAATTAATATTTTTGTCAACATTGGCCAATGTATTATGAATGCAACTACTTCAGAATTTTTGGTGAATTTAAATCCACTCTCTCAGATGTTCAATTACTGATCTTTCCCTCACCACTTAGTGTACTGATCTGTGTGTCAATGATATGTCTGCTTAAGCAAGAGTTGAATTTTCAAGAGTTTTCTCTCCAATTATTATTTCAAACACCCACCAATGGTTGTTTTACATATGTATGTATTTAAAAGTTTTAATTTTACTAACAAAAGCTCAGAAAGATCACAGTTATCATAATCAGGAAACAACTGGTAATGAAATAAAATTCCATTCATCATTACTCATTTTTAAAATCTAAGAATTTAATCAAAGTTAACAGTAATGCATTTTATGCTTGAAAAATTATGGTGCACTAGCCACATTTTCATTCAATTTAATTCATTGTTGTTCCGTACTATCTTCAAAAACAAGTGATGAGTCCCTTACTTTAACACAATGGCCTGCCATTTAAATTGGTTATTGAAATAGTGTTGTCCTTTGCTTGAAGATGGCCTTTTTACTGTATATCTGAAGAAAGACTGACTTCAGTAAAAAGCTAAGAATTTGTTAATGATTTCTAAATGAGAATAAGTATTTGTACACTGACATTTGTAATGATTGCAACTTATGATTTTAATGTCCACAGCTATTTTACGAGTTTTGCGCCTGTGGAAAGCTGTTGAGTGAGAGTGTATTGAAAAACCCTCCTAGGTTTTTATAAGCATGAATTATGTAGAACATGAATTTTCATCGTTAATGTTTGTTGAAATGAAGGGTTGTTATTACATAAATAAAAGAGAAATTTGCCTACCTTTCTTGTTCTTCATTTATCATCACAATATAAGGGATATATATTAACTACAAGTATTTATTTTGGCCTCATCAGGAGATATCTGAATAAGCACATGTAATCAACCTTCAACCTTCACTCAAATTATACATCTATGAGATTTGAGCTAAACTTAAAGCTTGATAAAATACATTAACCCTGGTTTTTCCCAGGGTTATTAGAAGTATCATTGGGCCCTCTTAAATTACTCCTGTGCTTGGACCCTCTGGAAAAATATGCCTCTCACAGACCTGGTCTGATGCTTACATGGGCTTATCTTAACCCACACAAGTTCCATTGAATATTCAGATGTAATGATAGTAATTAACCCATTAAGTTCATTTGGTATGTGTTGTATCTAACTTGGGGTTGAAGGAACAAAGGGCATCTAAGAACTTGATATCATTGGAAAATTTGTCTAATCCAGCTTACTCTTCAAATCAAATGCGAGGGATCCTACCCCCTTTTCCTTGAAGGAAATTTTAATTGTGGGCTAAGTTTCCTTGATAATTTGGTATACATGTACCAGCACCTATCTGAAATGTCTGTATCTATCCATTTAACAATGATTAATCATGGAAACCTTACTATGATCTAAACCTGTTTCACCTTAACAGCCTTTGCTGATTGAGTTTTAGCATTAAAATGCCCTAAGTTTTGATGAATTTGGTTGCATGGTATTGTTGCTTTTGCCATACGCAGTTTTGCTGAAATTGTAACCAGCCATTAAAGGTGAATTTGTGGTGAAAATTCATGATATGTATTGCGGAATCGCTGTAAATTCCAGTGTTTTTATTAGGAACTAAGATATTAGGTAAATTTTATCCATAAGATTCAGTAGTGGCTAGACACCAATGCCACCATTAAGAGCCTCTATTTCAGTTACCCCTTGAAATGTATATGCTGAGGGTGTTCTTTCCATTACAGGGGGTGCCCAGGTTTGCTCAGAAACCATGTCAAAGTCACTCTTAAATCCAATGACAAGTCTCCTTTCTGCTGATTTGTAAAATGTCTCTCTCTTTTTCTCTGATCATTCAGATTACTAACCGAAGTTAATTACATTTCCCACTGTAAGTGGATAGCAGCTCGTTAATGAGACATTTATGTCCTAATTTCACTGAATTATCCTCATTGTGGTCATGTACTCGAAGAAACTCATTACAAAAGGTACAACATAAAAAAAATCTAGTACATTATATGTTACTTAAAGTCAATTCAGCAGAGATAAATATCTTTTGTTATTTACAAAGTTTATTTGCCTCCAATTGAGCCCTGCGCCCAATTCAGCTTTAAATATTTACCCCTGGTTATTAGCAGAGATGTAGCACCAAAGAGAGGTAGGGAGAATTTGGAGAAATAGAGTGAAGGGAAATGGAGATGCAATGGCTAATTTTTATTAAAAGTTTAGGTGGTAGAATAATACTCCACTGAAGGTACCCAAGATTGAAAATAGTGTAAGCTCTCCCAGCTGTTAATTGTATTTATGGTGCACAAGACATATTTATTGACAAAATCATCAGCCCTGGGCATTTAAGTGCAATGACTGAATGTTGTATACCTACTTTGCACATACAATTGTATCCCTCCTATTTGGTTTTGGATTCACCATAGGGATTGAATCAAACAAATTTTATGTCAGTATTTTTCAGAAAGTAAAGATATAATAAAGGTTTACTGTTGTTTTCAATTAGGTTACAGACAATAATTAATTTTTTTCCCATTATAGTCATGAACAGTTAGTCGCAGTATTTAGGGGAGTCGACCAACAGCTAAGGTCATTTGTGCCATTAGGGATGGGCAGGAAAGGATGAGGGTTGGAGAGAAACCTGGTGTTGACATTAGCCTACTCTTAATGAAAGGTGCCAAGGGATCTGTAGCTTAACCTCCCATCCAATGGATGGCTCATTCACTCAAAGTGCCCTCCACAAAGCACTTCAGTTAGGGATAGAGATACCTCTGAAAAATATTCAACGCCACAGGGATTCAAACCCAGGCCCTCTGGGTGGGAATCCCAATAGCCCCTGCACCATCTTGATCCCCCGTTAAGGTTTCCCAATGCAAATATTCATATTCGATTTATGACATAAATGGTATTTTGAATGTTTTTACTGACTAATTAGCCATCCCATATTTGCAATACACCAAAATCAGCACACTACTATTATACCTTAACCACATTTTTTCATAATTTATTAAATATGTAATATTCCCTCAATTATGAACGCTTCATTTACTTTCGGTCCATAAAACATTTTAAAATTTTTCCCCTTTTCTCCATTCCAAAATAATTCTTGAAGGCACCTATAGCAAGCCTTCTACTCATTCTTACATCCCTGTTTACCTCTCATTCTTACTCTCTTCTCTCCCTTGTTGTCATATTCATTTTTGAATACTGTTCCATGGTGATTTTTTTCTATATAAACAATCAAGTAACCCTATACACTACTTTTCTGATTTGTACTGCTTTACTTTGAACCAAACTGTATTTCCTGGACAAGTTAAAGTTACTCGGTAAACAAAGTGTATCTCTTAAAAATGTTAACATTTTGCTTTGAAACTGAAATATGCCTCTGAAGCTTTTATTATGATAGTTAAGGGCATATCCTAAATGGGAAACGTTATTCTAAAATGAAAGGGTAGGGAATAAGATGGATAGGAAATCATTCTTTCAAGCCAGCATTTGACCTACTGGTGAGAAAAAGACACTGAGCAGGCAATGTTGAGGAAGCCTAATAAAACCAGAGTGCTGATAAGATGGAAGCTGGGCTAGCATGTTATATCAGTGGTGTATACATAAGGAAAGGCAAGAGAAGGTAGTTGCCCTCCCCCCAACCTCCTAAAGTCAAACCCATGCATATTGCCAAGAACAGCAGACTTTCAACACATGTTCCCATTTAAGAGAGACGACAGTATTCAGGCAAAAGTATTCATAATATTAGCCTATACTCAAATTATTAGCCCATACTAGTGGATGATTGAAACATGCATGGACAGCTAACCAATGTATTAAGCAAACAGAAATGTTCTGTTTTAGTCCACAATGATATTCTAGAAATCAACTCTTCAACAAACATGTGAAAGCAGGGATGAGTTGTAACCAGTCCAAACCCACTTTTCACTCTTGAAGCAGTCAAGGGAAACTAATGGGGTAGATAACTCATATCAGTGTGATCTGGGATACCGCACTGTTTCCAAGATAGATTCATAGTATCAAGGTCTAGCTATTCAAAATAAGTTTATCTATTAGCAGAGGCCATTTAATGGTGATAGCTGGATTACTGACGGTAATTATAAACTTAATAGGTATAGAAATGTAATGAAATAATTGACTTTGTAATTCCACACAATTTATTTAAAAAACACACGACCCAGGTTCCGACGTTGAACGTCATCATCAGGTATGATGATGACGTTCAACGTCGAAACCTGGGTCGTGTGTTTTTTAAATAAAGTGTGTGGAATTACAAAGTCAATTATTTCATTACATTTCAATATGTTATGCAAATTCCACAAAGTTACGCCTGAGACAACAAATTTTAATAGGTATTAAAATTTCCTATCCCTTTGCTCGGATACCTGGAGAAATGTTAAATTTCACTTTAGTAAAAATACCATTTTGTAAATATTCGCACAAATTTGTAACACCCGTACCTTAATCATTTTGGGAATAAATAAAAATGCTAAAAAATACAATCTCACTTCGATAGTATTTTTCTCTCTTTTTTAAATGAATTTCATCCTCATTCATGTTTGTTGATATATAAGCAATTTATATTGTATAAATGTATAAACATAAGATTGCTTCTTAGCCCGAAAAGGTATGATAAAAATTATGCTAAATTGTGGCAGTACTTACCGGAAAAAACTCTTCGAAGGGTTAAAATTTCTTCTCATTGGATTAGGATATATATTAATACTCTCCGCCATGCTCTGACATCTTGACGTAGCATGGCTTTGTGCATTCTTGTGAGCCCTAGAGCTATGCTGATGAAGGAAATGATAATTGCCCCTAGTAGGGTTGCCCAGATAGGAGCCAGAAGAAAGGTATTCCGCGCAGCATCTGTTCCACAGTGAGGCGGCTGCAAAAGGCGATTCACCCTAGTAGAGTAGCCATTTGAGTGGTGCCTCGTTTAAAATGTGATTTTGGAACCAACGGGCAACCATCTCAATTACATACCCTTAGAAAATATTTTGGACTCAGTACACTAATAAGCATGCTTAAAAACGACGTGAGCTACGTCAAAATGATCATCTTTAAACTTTCGCTCGCATCGATCACGACGCCAGCTATGGGCTACTTGTTGGAAATGACCCAATGTTGCCTATGATTCTATTTAAATTTTCTACAAATGTAAATAGAAAACCATTTAGTGTGTGGTGGTTGTGGGGATAGCCGTAGTTTTGAGAAAGTTTTAAATTTAGCTCCATATAGGTTTTGTGCTTTGCAACTTCCACTTCAGTAAATAGCAAGGACATCATTACTTAATTTTGGCGACAGTGTCCAAAATGGGGTCGATTGTGTTGAAAAGTCTGTCCATCCTTCTGGGACTCTTCTTTATATTTGTAGGTATAATGAAAATTACTCCAAAGATCAGCAAAGATCTTCATAAAGACTTGGTGAGTAATTCTTATAATTTATTGAGTTCAATTCCCGTGTGCATCTGCCTTAGAATCAAGTGTTTTCACATTTGTGTACAATAATATCTATCAACTGACTCTGACAAATTCGGTATAATTTACTGGGAGAAAAATCGTGTTGATAAATAAATCAAGCTTCCAAATTGTTGGGTGATATAAATTTAAGAATTTACTTTCACTGTGCGAATTTTGGAAATGCTTGAACCTTATTGGCAAATTGCCTTGACCCTCTAGATGGTGAAGGCATTGGAAACTATCACCAAATTTACTCGAGTTATTTTGGAACTTCTCCCCCGTGCAGGCTATAATTTGCAATCTAATGCCTCATCTGGGAGAAAAGTACAAAAATACTTAATTTTTTCACCATGATAGTTGACGTAATATACGACTTGTGTCTTTCAGAGAAAAGAGTACGTGAAATATGCAAAAGTATTTCCACTCTCTGAAACATTGGATTTTAAAGTGCCTTCTAAGTGGTACAGAAGAGTCGTCGGAGGATTGGAGATATTATGTGGCCTTGTGCTGACATTTGTCCCTAGTTGTGAGTTTTTAGTTGCCGTATTCGTATTGCTAATTCGTTGGATTTCTTTTCCTGATGTTTGGTGTGTTCTTGATTTTCAGGGAAAGCTAAGCAAGCTGCTAATTTTGTGTTGTTGTTTCAAATGATGATGGCCGTTTACTCCCATTACATGGTTAACGATAAGTTCGAGAGGACTGCACCTGCATTGGTATGTATATTTGGCTTTGGTATTATCTAATCGCCGGCACGTTTCAGCATAAAATTTTATGATTGTGAGGTATTTACGTCATTGAAAATTGCGAGCGAACACTCGTTATAAAATATATATTATATATAGAGAGAGAATTTGTTCGTCGTCTTTATTTTCGAAAAATTATGATAATTTTCGCCTTTTTCGTTTAGTATTATGTACTTTTTGATTTGGGTTTCACGGAATATTTCTCAAAATTGAGTCTGCGGGAAAGTTTTGCATGTAATAAAATTTGTTCCCTACTTCAAGTTCACCTCAGTTTTATGAATGTTTGAAGTCTATGTTCCCAAATACACGATAACTTCAATAATCCATTCTTTATATTTGTTAGAAAGAATTAACTTCTCAGTATCCCTTTACCTGTATATTAGGGCAGTCGAATTAAGAGACCAATTTCCATGTTTTGTCTGGTTATCTGGCTCATTGAAAACTTAAAAACTATAAAACATGCCTCATCTAAACCCAATATCAATTCTATACCTTAAATAGTTTTTATTGATTTCATGTTTGACAGTTGTTTGGGTAATTTGTTAAACATATCCCTGTATGTACTACGATGCATTAAAATAAAATTTTGAACTTCTAACACCATTTCTGCATACATGATTTGTGCTAGGTTGCTGTTAGGTAAAAAGTAGGGGTAAATCAAGTGGAATCTAAGAATAATTTACATTTTAGTGTAGGGTGATTTGAAATGTAATAGTTTAGTGGTGTATCCATTTTCTCATTGTTCTCAAAGTTGAACAGATTATATATTTTAGTGTACCACCCATCAATTCATTTTCATCTCAGATGGCCTTGAGTAGATATTATGTTATTTATAAAGGGCATTAATAGTCTACCTACTGGGTCTCATTCTGTCACCTGTTTTAAAGATTTATATTGAAGAGTGTCTTTATGCTGACAAAATATCTTCAACTAAATGCGGGTTGTCACAGAATTTTTTTTAAACTGTTAATTTCTTCCTCGATGCATTTCTTTTAAGAATTTTTGTGTATGTTTGCATTTGGGATATCTTCTAGAGATCTTGTTGCTCTTCGGAACTTTTTTTTGTTTGATTTACTAAAAGTCACAGCCTCAGTCTGATTTAGAATGTTGAGAAGCATTACCAACATTTGAAAGTTAAGAGGTTGATTGTGGAGTGCTGTGCCAGTTATGCCACTGCACTGCTCAGCTTTTGCATTAGTTTGTGTTAATCTAAAGGCAAATGGTTCAATATATTCAAAATTATTATTTGTATAAGTGCCGTTAAAGCAATCCTCCATATCATGAAGCTAAATTTGAGAAAGGTAATCATTTCACTGGTTCCACAAATGGTGTATTATCATGAGTTTTATCTGTTTTTATCATGGTAATGCATCCCAATCATTCAGAATAACCAGTTACTATGCAGACATTTACCTTAAACTGTAATATTGTGTGTAAAATTTTTTTGCTGCCCAGTTATTCATTTCCAAATATTTATTGACATTTTAATGACTTCATGCATTCACCTATAATTAATTGTACCTACACTTCAAGCTGTTTTCCTATGTTCATATATCTACATTGTCCTCTTGTGAGAATGTCTATTTTTTATTGTTGTTTTATATCATTATCATATCAAGAAAATTGTGTATTAATTCATTGTTGAAATTCATTTACATAGTAGAAACCAATGCTCTTTTTTCATTGCAAACGCTATGTAGGGCTCATTTCATCAGGAGCAATAATTGGTAAACAAATAGAATCATTTGTGCCATTAGCTTTATGTTTATCCAATCAGAGGACTGTACTTCTTGTGTTAATTATGGGTAATTGTTAAAAATATAAAGGCATATAAAGGCTAAGCACCCACATCTTCACCTAATGTGTGAACGGAGCAAAACCTGGCTCCCATGACCAGTGTTAATTTCACACAGTCACGCAGTCCGAGGATATGGAAAGTTTGCAGAAGAAGGGTGAAAAGGGCGCTATGCAGCAAGGTTAAATCACTATCGGGAAGTAAGAAGGGAAGTTCTGTGCTAATAGTTAGAGATAAGTCGGGTAAGATAATAGTGGACCCAGAAAAGATCCAAGAGATAGAAAGGGCATCAAGGGAGATGAAGCTAAATAACGCCATGGGGGTGAACAATATTCCTGCAGAACTACTTAAAGATTTAAGAAAATGTGGGAGGCAGAGTCTATATGGACTGATTCGTAGTAGCTATGAGGAAGTAAACTAGCCAGAAGACTTTGTAAGATCAGTGTTAGTTCTTATTCGGAAAAGGTAAAGGCTACATCATGTGAGGACTACAGAACCATAAGTTTGATTTCCCACGCAGCTAAAGTTGTTCTCAGGATCATCAACAAAAGGGTAGAAAATAGGGCAAATGATTACTTAGGGGATGATCAGTTTGGGTTTAAGAAGGGGAGGCACGCATGATGCTATTGCAGTAATGAGATCACTATTCAAGAGGAATATAGAATACAATCAGGACGTATTTGCTTTATCAGAGATCGCAAAAAGGTATTTGATAGCATGAATTGGGAAAAACTAATGAGTATATTGCAGAAAATGAGAATAGATTGGAGGGACAAGAGGCTAATCCGGAACCTGTACATGTCTCAGGCTTCTCAGATGCGAGTGGGGAACATAGAGTCTGGATGGGCAGTATTGGGAAGAGGTGTAAGGCAGGGTTGCCCATTGTCACCATTGCTGTTCAACCTATATGCGGAGGAAATTATTAAAGAGGCATGGGAGGAACTGGAGGTAGGAATGAAAGTCAGGGGGGAATTCGGAAAATCAGTTAGGTTTGCTGATGACCAAGCTTTAGTTTGTCAGTCAGCCAAGGGGTTGCAAACATTGCTCTGTGATTTTCCAGGAAGAAAAAGGCTAAGCTTAACATTAAAATCGAAGGACAAAAACTAGAGTGGGTGGAACAGTTTCCATATCTCGGAAGCATTTAGGACGAACACAGTCATAGTAGTAGGGACGTAAAGAGAAGAATTGCGCTAGGCAAAGAGGCTTTCACAAGGAGGAGGGAGTTGATGACGGGGATGTTGAGTAAGGATGTTAAGAAAAGACTCATAAAAACTTTGATATGGAACGTAGCTATGTATGGCGCGGAAATGTGGTCACTGAAGCTGGAGGATAGACATAGATTGGAGGCTTTTGAAATGCATGCAATGAGGAAAGGGCAGGATCAGGTTAGGAATGTTGGATGGGATGAAGGAGGAAGGAAGTACTGAGAGATGAAGAGGGACCTGATGTAAAGTAGGTTGCTGGATAGTGTTTTGTTAGGAGTCAGGAAATATTAATTGGTAGTTTTGTACATCCAAAACCTACCTTGACTGGTAGATTACTTCATAATAATAATTTCACATACCATATAGAGCTTGGAAATGCATACCGGAAGTGGAAAAATGTAATCACAGAGTTAGGTAGAAGGAAGAATAAAGAGTTCGAAAATAAACTTAGGCTTGAAATAAATTGAAAAAAAGAAGTTTGGTGCAATATGAAGGGCAAGGATATAGAAAGTTTAAAAAGGAAGGAAGGTTGAAATCCTATCAGGAAGTAAGAACTGAAAATCCATGCAAATAATCAAAGATATATTAGAAAAAGTATTAATTGTACCAGGGGAGATTTGAGAGAGATGAAAGGAATATATGAGAGGAAATATATGGTAATGAAATTAGGCCAGCAAGCTTAGACATAGAAAGAGAATATGACTTAAATGAGGATAGCTTAGGGTCAGACATACTAGGTGGGAAGATAGATAGGGAATTAAGGGAAGTTAAATCCAGGAAGACCATGTTGGTAGGCATTCCTGCTGAGCTACTTAAAGTTTTGGACATTGCTGGTGGAAGAGTTTTTATCGACGAATTGGTAGGCATTTATGAGTATGTGATTTGGCCCAAAGTTTCATCAGATCAGTTTTAGTTGCTATTGCAAAAAAGGGAAAGGCAGCTATCTGTGAGGAATATAGAAAAATGTTTGATTCTGCATGCAGCTAAAGCAGTTCTCTGAATCATCAATAAGAGGATAGAGAGCAGAGCAAATAAATACTTATAAGATGATCAGTATTGGTTCAGAAAGTTTTGAGGCACACATGATATGATAGTAGTAATGAGGTCACTAATATGAAGGAAAAGATAATACAACAAGGATGCATTTGTGTTTTGTAGAGTTTGAGAAGGTAGCGTTTGATCAAAGATTTAATGCATGTATTGCAGAAATTAGTAGTGAATTGGAGGGATAGGAGACTTAATCAGCAACCTGTGCATGTCTTGGACTGCTTAGTTGCAAGTGGTGGATGCGGAGTCAGGCTGTACTTTACTTGGAAGGCAGGTGAAACAGGGGTGTCCATGATCACCTGTGCTTTTCAATGTATATATGGAGGAAACAGTAAAAGAGGAATGGGATGAACTGGAGGTAGTAATGAAAGTCAGCGGGGAGTTCATGAAATCAATTAGGTTTGCAAACATTGCTGATTGCATTGGAAAGTCAATGTGTGATAGGTATAGAATGAGAATAAATGTTAATAAAATAAAAGTTATGTGGTTTTTCTGAAAGAGGAAGGCTCAGTCAAATGGTAACTAAAATAAGAGCTCATAAATTAGAGCAGGTAAAACAGTGTACCTATCTCAGAAGTTTGTTGGACCAAAATTGTCCATAAGATGAATAAATGTATTAGGTAAAGAAGCGTTTGCAAAGAGGTAATTGATAACAAGGATATAGAGTGAGGATGTGTAGAAAAGGCTCTTCAAAATTTCATTTGGAATGGGATGTTGAAGATTGTGATAGAGGGAAGAAAGTTAGCCAGACAACATAGGTAGATGTCTTTATTTTGGGGCAAGATTGGGACTATTGAGTCTCTTCTACCGCCTAACCCCCTAAGGAAGGAAGGGGAAGGAATAGGATAGGCATGTTGGATGGAATGAAGGGAAGAAGCAAATGTATGGAATTGAAGAGGGACTAGTGTTAGATGTCAGGTGTATTTGTACAATTTAATAGGCTGTGTTAATCCAAAACCTACCTAAACCAGTAGAATGCCAATGATAATATAGGGCTTAGTGTTAGGTTAGCTCTACCCTTACGTTTCATTCAACTTTCAGGTTAATTAAGCTGAAGTGGTCAGAATTTTGTTGACTAGCTTATGTTGTCTATTTGAAATAATAGTGAATGACATAGATGACAAATACCTATCATCATAAATGATTAATTTTAACCATGATTTGGCATTATTAAGATAGCTATGTATTTATATCTCCAAATACATTACTGTTATGAATTTTCAGTTTTCCCAATTTGCATAGGAAAATCACTGTGATTGAAAAACTTACATTAAATTTTATGCAAACGTGATATTGTGGTTTAGAAATGCACTTCATTGCTTCATAAAAATTGAAAGACAGTATGTTCTTCTAGCCTATTCATTAATAAATACGAAACCCAAACATTTGTATACTGTCATAAAAACTGCAGAAATACTATGTTAATCTCTTATAGTACATCACTGTGAATAGTTAGTGCTTTAAAAGTGTGTGAAAATATTAGATAAAATAAATGCTTAGGCAAGAAAAATTTTCCTTACGTAGAGTTTTGGTGTGGTGAATGTTTTTTGGAATTCCTCCTTCCATTTCTCTGTGGAGTTCTCAGGCAACTCAAGATTTGAATTATTTTGGAATAGTTTTGTTTGCCAGATGCTTAGGTAGATCCAATCAATCCCCATTCATGGTTTAGGCAGGTTTATGATTGACTTGCAAAGGTAGCAAATGTTAACATCTTGTCTTTGAATTGATTTTTTCCCAGTTCATCAGTCATCCTCAGATTTATTGAGGTATCAAGATAGTAAGCAGCGTAGTATCATATAGAAAATAGGTGACTGTATTGTGAAGGCATTGGCACAAGAATACATTTTGTGGTATTTCTCTCCATAAATTTCCTCTGATAAAAGAGAAGTTTTTGACAGTGGTAACTTCACTGTTTGTTCACATTCATGGATAATTGAAAGGACTTTGTTTAGGACTATTGTTTCACTAAAATATGCATGTTCTCCATTTTAGGTGTTCTTCTTCATGTTAACATGCAGACTAGTCATTGACTGGCAGCTGAGAAGGAAAGAAATGGCCAAAGATTTGGCTGCTGTTGCTGATGGAGATGCAAAGAAGACAGATTGAGTGATTTATGTTCGATGTGAATAATGGCCCTTTCACTCCCGAGTTTTATGATGAAAGAATTGTGTTGAAGCAATTTTACCCTAAAGCCTTTCGCCATGATGAACAACACATTAAAGGACCTCTTTTGTTTTGTGTTTAAAATGTCAAAGTGGAAAGTTTTAAAAAATGAGAGTTAACCTATGGATTAAGGTACCTGTGGTGAGGTGGAGGTAGCATTGCTCCAGTTTGAATGGAACTCTACCTCTGCCGAGCCTCTTTTAATATTTATTGTGCCAGAAAAGGGACATAATATTAACTTTGCCAGCCTTTAGCTGCAATTGTTATGCATATAAGTTAATGCTAGTGAGTAACATTGTTCTTGTCCTATTTTCCCATTGATCCACCCCGATGCTCTGATCTTGAACCAATGCTCGTACAGTATAAGAGCAAAGGAGGCTGCAGTTTCATTTTTAATCAGCCATCAAATGTTTGGAGTAGCATGCTGTATAATGCTGCATCTCCATTCACTTGATTTACAAGCCAAAGTAATGCTGCAGTTTGTGGATGTTGTTTTTCATTGATGAGGAATACTCATTAATTGTTGTCACTTCACAATGTTATCTCAAGGATGCAAAATATAAGTTTTTCTCTAGTCATTTTGGAAGTGGAAGAAATTGGCATGGTTTTTAAAATGGGAAGCAAATGTCTGCCAGCAGGTCATTGAAAAGTTTCTAGTCTTACCTGAAGCTTAGCGAATTGTGTGTTACTTCGGTTTAGAGTTCAACCCTAGGCAATATGTGGGTCTATATTTAAAAATTGACTGTAAATAATGTACAATATTATGATTTATAAGCAGGATAACGTCCATAGACAAGTTATTAATCTTAAGATTTCCAAATGGAAATCTAATGTGATATTAATTAGAATCCCAAATGTCAGATATTGCATTGGTAAAAGCATGATTCATGAATAGCCAAGGTGATCTTTCAGTTCCCTAATAATGTATTATTTTACATTTTATTCCATCCAATTTTATTTTTGTGGGTAAATTTTATTTCTATTAGTCCTCTTTATTGGATCATTTACGAGTCACTATGATGAAAGGATATTATGAATTTCAAGGATATATTCATTTTGTGCCAAAGGTGGTGCTACATTGTTTATGTTTTAAAATATTTATTTCTCAATTATTATATATGAGTGCTATTAATTTATTTTTATTTGAAGAGATAATAGTAAAGGTACAGTCGTAGTAATGGTACAATACCTCAATCCAACTTTTGTGTACAACCTGTTTATATACTGAATCCATTTTCACCATGTGTGTGCCCTTACCATAAAAGGTTGTTGACTTTAAAATTGTTGCACCATGATATTGCTTCAAATTTTCACTGTTGAATTGGGATACAGGTGAACTTCTAGAGATCCCTTTTTTGGATAAGACTTGGGTCAATACAGATATTTAAAATTCTGTAAGGCTTAAGATCATTGCCAGTGATGTAGCCTTACTGCTAGCCAATTTTCCTACATGATTTGAATATCCAAATCACTACTGAATATTGCATAATAGGAATTTCTCATAATTTCTTGTGCACCCTGTAATGGAGTAAACTTTACTTTCTCATTGGTTGTGCAATGACAAAATTGTGGTATTTTGTGTCACAACTGTTTGAGAGTGGAACTTTGTTGATAACACCAAATCATATCATATAATGTATCCTGAAACACCAAAATGTATGTACTTTATTTTTAAAGATTTTCTTGTCGCTAACTGGCATGTGATTTTTGTGGATGTGTTACTTTTTACAAAGTTCTTTCGCCCATTATTGCGATTTATAAAAACTGCCCAAATTTCTGAAATCATGAAGTAAAATTGAAAGCTTCAGGTATTTAAATAATTCCTAAATGCTTCCTAGTTATCATGAAGTGCTCAAGGTATTGTAGAACAAGTCTTTCGTATTTAAGAAGTCGAAAGGTGACTGGAAAATGAGCCAAGTTGTATCGTTAAGTTATTCATTTGCTCACATTCTGACCATGATGAATTTAGTATGTATGTACATTTTGTAGTCGACCTATGATCTCATATAGCTCTAAATTCTGTAATTTCAAGGGATATTCTTGTGTAACTATTCTAGGGTTTCTTTGTCATCATTATTATTCATAGTCACACATAGTGATCTCAATCATCATATTGACCAAAAGGCAGAGAATTTTTCTGGGAGAAATATAACAAGGGCAATACTGTATCATCACTGCCATATTGCTGATATTATGACTGATTCAGTTGTTTTCTTCTCTATTATGCCACCTCTCTAAGCATTATCATTCATTATGATATTTTGCAACCAGTGTCTTGGATTTGTTATTGATCCCGTATTTTATGTTAAAACCTATAGTGATAGCAAATAATTTATATTCAACCCCACTACTTTCAAAATTCATTGGCTGCCTTTGTGATCATGAGATTGACACTTTGAATGTTCATTTTAAACTCCATTGATTGCTCTGTAAATAAAATGCCTCTTCTCTGTGAAATTCAGTCATTTAATACAGAATGATGCAAGATTTCATGATTAACACATTAACAGGGTATGAGAGCACATAAGGTTTTACAGCAGCAAAAAAAGGTTTTCATTAACTAAATCACAGCCCACCTGGATTTTTCCAGTGGTCGAATTTGTGTGTCGTATTTTGACATTTGACCTTGTACACTTTCAAGCTACCATTACATGCACAGCATTTTCAGCAGTAGAACATTGAGTTATTCCATTCGATGTGTTAAAACTTTCCTAATTATCATTGTTGTAAATTGCATAAACAACACTTGCATAATGCAGAAGCCATATATTATTTTATATCACTTGTACAATAAGGACTGTCATAGCACAAAACAAAACTATAGTAAATTTAAAATATAAAAGAATCATTTTACATTCCAAATGTCATGTAATAATTAAGTTTGCTTATTGGTTTTGTCACCAAATTTTCAATCATGACTAAAGATGTTTCATCCACATGTTTAATACAATAAAATGTTTTTGCATTGAGAGAAATGGGTATGATTATGCTTAAGCTTAATGCCATAACAGGCTAGAAACGGGCAAAAACAAGCTCCTTTAATTGCATCAACAACAATTAATTGCCCATAGACAAATCCAACAAGTAACAACATTATGCATCAGAATCTTGCCCAGTCTGCAGTAATCTTAAAGCCTTCTGGAGATTGCCGATAGCTGTGGGGATGTCATCATAGTTAAGAGCACTGGAGGCCCACTTACAATATTTTTGGGCTTTTGCTATTTGCTCAGGATTGAGAGAATTATTAGATAGAGATTCTGAAAGAAAAAAAGTAAACAATGAGTGGAATTATCCCAGTTTATATAAAAACAATATCTTATTATTTTATGCTTGAAGCACTTAAACTTCAGTGATAATACTTGCAAGAGATGGCCTTCTAAGTTAACTAAAAGTATACTGAAAGTAAGAGCCAAATATACACGCTATTCACACAACTGTACATGAATTACCACAATAGTAGTACCCATAGGTTAATGCAATTTTTAAACTTGAGGATAACCATATATCACAAGATACAGGCATGGTAGTCTATGGTTAGAGTGCTGGATTAGCAACCTCAGGACTGGAGTTAAATTCTGGGCAACTCCTCTGGAAACCCTCAGCTTCACCCAATGTGTGATTATTTTGTGTACTAGATACTCCAGGGAAAGGATTTGCCCCCTCTACCCTGATTAATCAATTTCACATGCCATATAGGGCTGCACCAGATGAGGTCTACCCTTTCATAACAAACCAAACTTCAGGTTGATTGATTCGGCTCATTTAAATCACATAAGATGGTTTTTAAAAATCACTTTTAAGAGTTGAACAGTTTATTTATGTGAATAAATGGGAAAATGCCTGCGATGAACCTTGCAGTAGTTTCATAGGCGAGGGCAAAATTCACCGCATACTATGCCCTATCACAAGTGAAATTCACGCATTTGAGTAGGGCACCAGTAGCTCTGCTTTCCTGGGACATTACAGCACACTTCTAGCAGCAGTCTTTCATTTCATTAAAGGCATTCTTTTAGAGGTAGGATTTGGATGGCCCCAAATAATTATTTACTTTTAAGTTTACCATCATGCTTTCTAAAATGCCAACTCCCTTTTTCTAACCTGCTTACCCAAGTTCTCCCTTCCAGCACAGCCTTTAACATACCACTACCTTTCAATATTTCCTCCATCCATTTTCTCAGCTTATTTCGGATTTACCCAGGAACTTTGTCTCAGTCCAATTTATTTTCCCCATTCTCCACCACACCATTCATCAAAACTTCCAATGTACTCTATAACTCATGCCTCAAGGACTAAGTCTTGTATCCATTAAGGATTGCACTCCAAGTCTTCCATAAATATGTTCTTCACATCTTTTACTTATGATGCCCATCATCAATCCTTTGAAATGCAATTCCCTTAATGTTATCACTATTTTGCCCTTTTTCTTATAAAACATTCAACAAATACATGAACTGATCCACCTCCCCAGGTATAGAGCATAGAGACTACTGACCAGAGGGTCAGGGTTTGATTACTAGTCATGCCTCTCAGAGCACTCTCAGCTTTACCTGGGCAGTGTGGTTTTTTGGGTGCCAGAACTCTCTGGGAAACCATTGTCAGCACAGGAAAAGGATCTGGCACCCCAATTCACATGCCATTGGGCTTGGTTTGGGGTGAACTCTACCTAAACAACCTTTAGATTAATTACTGTGTTTATGTTTTTTTATATTTTCACTAAAGTTTCCAGTAGAAGTGTTGATTATGAAATTCCATTTTAAGTGAGGTCAGACATTAAAACTAAGCGAACAGTTAAAAATTTGATTTACCCGCATGGTTTGCATTTCAGTGTTAACATCATTAAGACAATGGATGATAATGTTTACATGTTAAACAATGTGCTAATTTAGAATATTGCAACATTTTCCTTACAATTAGCCATAATGTCATTCCATACTTATAATCACTGTTTTTAGTCATTAGGCATATAGGTGTAAGTTCAGTATAGAGATTTAATTTTGCAAACCTATGATATGAGTGCCAATTAGTTTCAAAGTTGCAAGAAAAATGGAAAACTTCATTATCCTATATGGAAGGTAAATATCACATATTTTAACTGGGTAACAATATT
The DNA here is from genome assembly GCF_022747635.1 of Hetaerina americana. Lineage (NCBI taxonomy): Eukaryota > Metazoa > Arthropoda > Insecta > Odonata > Calopterygidae > Hetaerina > Hetaerina americana. The sequence goes on from NW_027286625.1 coordinate 15,192,109, forward strand.
TGTAAAATCCATCCAGATTCCACTTGTAAACCTGCCACATTTCTTAATTAATAAATGCAGGTACATATTATTTTCAGTCTGATGTGAAGCAAGAGGTTCATTGGTGCATTCAGGGTCAGAAAAAATAATTTACTTATAACATTTTTAAAATCTGGTACTAAGTCATGGAAATGATTAAATTACTTTTTTGTGCTGTAATAAGTTAATAGACTAAAAATTAACCCAAAAATAAATTTTCATCTAAGCTCTATTGAAATGGAGACGTGGTAGAACAGTTGATTAATGCTCCCAGGGCTGAGGTTTGCTTCCCAGGGATGGGTACCTGAGCACCCCCAACTTCACACAAGCTGTGTGATTTTTGGATTTCAGATCTTAGTACGAAACATAGGTGGCACAGGGGAAGGAACAGGCCCCCCTACCCTTACATGCACATTTTACATGCTTTTGGGCCTAAGACCAACTGTAAACGCTAAGCTCGCCCATCAAACTAACCATCACGTTGAAAACTGTTTTTTTATTAAAATGATATTTCAATCAATTTATAGAAAAAGCGGCAATATCGCTCATATGAAAATACATACCCCAGATTTGTTCTAAATGCATGCATGCATGGAGCAAGTTCAAATACATACATACACACCCATTCTTAAATCGGTATTGACATTATTGTATTACCTGCGGGCTGAGGAGTCTCACCGTCAGGCGCTGGAATGGGATTGAAGCCAGAAGATAGTTGGGATGGATTTACCGGTGACGAGGGTGGTACAAACCGAGGAACTGAATTCAATGAATCAGGTGGTGTGATCTCTTGTGGGGGAGGGAAGGTTGGCTGACCACCTATATTCCCATCCATCACATTGTTTTCAGATCCAGGAGGCATTACAAAACCCATTCCACCAGAAGAAGCTAAGAACAAAAAGAAAGTTAAAATTAGTCTAACGAATACACACATCATTCCAACTTTCATTTATGAGTCATGAAATTGATTGGCTAACTGCTAACATTATACAGTGCTGTACTTCCAAATTACTGCTGCTGTAAAATAATGACAGTAGGGGGAGATGCATTTTTACATTATCTGGGATGTAATGGAATCAAGGGCTGAAGGAATAAATCCAGGAGCTGACGTTTACCCTTGATCAGTGTGCCTAATTTAGTCTAATGGATGGTCCACTGAATTTGGAATAAAGGCAAAAGTCATCAGCCTGGAGGAAGAAATACAGTCTGCTGTGGGTAGGCCTTACCTTCTGAGCCAAGCCCTTGCATCTGAACTTAAAAGAAAAGCCAGGAGCAGTTGGTATAAATGGTATTCATTAAAATTAAGTTTTATTAATTATAGTGGCTCTCAATTCTGTTCCCAATCTACTACAAGATCTCAATCACCAACATAGAAAGCAATACGTGAAAATAAGTAATGTCATTCATCATGGTTCGAGCAGTTGATTGCCTTTTGCTGGCCTCGGTGACAACAGGGTAACGTCCTTGCCTGCCAAACTAGAGGTTCTGGGTTTTCATCCACCTGGGGCTTGGGTGTTTGTGACTGTCTTTAATGTAATATGAAGGGGCTATAAAATCTCAATATCGCCCAGGTAAAGTCATTATATAAATAAAATAAACAAATCATGAAATTTATATAAACCTTTGAAAAATGAGAAATGGCATTTATAACTTTATTAAGCCATTCATTACCATTCATATAAAAAAATAAATGTCGAATGCTGCAAATGAAAATACAGGAAACCAACAAGAAAACCATGGATTACAGATGAGATAATTGGGGAAAGAAATGAAAGAATTTAAATGCAGAAGTAGGTGCAAAGAGATTAATAATAAACAGAGATGTGAAACTATGGTGGAAGACAGTGCAAGGATATTGAGAAATAACCAGTGGTCAGTGAATTGTGTTAGCTGTACAGGAAGGTGTACCACTATCATGATTCGTGTGTGCAGTTCATATGTGATCTTAGAAAATACGATACATTTCTGACTCATTTACAAGAATATCCTGGTTAGAGCTAGAGGGTCACAAGCATTTACAAATTCTTTCAATTTTCTAAAGGTTATTTTCAAACCACACACCTAAATATTCGACCAAAATGTCCTCCCCATCAGCTCAATCCTCAACAGGAATACTAGGGGTAATAATAAACTTCTTGTTCTACACCATCGCATGGAAATCTATCACCCATCTTTTCATGTTACAGCATGTCGTTTGTGGAACTCTCTCCCAGATGACATAAAAAAACTCTCTATCCACCACAACATTTAAGAGAGCACTCCACAAGTTCATTTTCCTCAGGTACAAAACTGAACCAGTATTCCTTCCCCAATTTCACTCAGCTGCTATACAGATCACTGTCTCTACTTTTCTTCTGTCATTTCCAGGGTTGAATTTAGTATCATTATTTTTAGTTAATGATATGCCTTTCATTACTCTTCATATGTTGTCGATATAATTAAGTTCTTTATTTCAAAAACTTAATAATATGTATACTACAAGGTGTGATCAAAAAAAGTTCAGACTGATATTATTTGGCGCAAACCGTTCAACAGATCAAAACGAGATATAGAGCACCATCTAGCAACACATCTGACGACTAACATGAGAGGTATTGCATTTTTTTACGTCGAGTCGTTACGCAGCAGCAGTTCGTGTCTTAACCTGTTTGTCGCCACGTGCAATGGCAGCAATGAAAGAACTAGAGGAACAGCGTGCGTGCGTGAAATTTTGTTTCAAAATTGGGAGGAGTGCTATGGAGACATTTGGAATGATTAGTAAGCCTTTGTTAATGGAGCTATGAGTTGAAGCCAGTGTTTTGAGCAGTACAGTCGTTTTAAATCGGGCAGAAACTCGAAAGATGAAGATTTGCAAATGGGACAGCCTTCCACTTGGACAGACCCCAACCATGTCAATTTGGTGAATGATTTGGTGCAGACAAATCGCCATTTAACAGTTAGGGAGATAGCCAAGGAAGTGTATATTAGTTTTGGATCCTGTCATACAATTTTGATTGACATGTTGGGCATCACGCGTCGCATCAAAATTCATCCCGTGGGTGCTGCTGACTGATGAACTGAGATAAAAATGTGCGGACATTTGTAAGGAACTCCTGGATCGAGCCAATGCCCACCCAGAGTTTCTTAAAACCATCGTAACCGGTGACAAAACCTGGGTTTAGGGTTGTGATGTTGAGACTAAGGCCCAGCCTTCTTAGTGGAAAGGTCCTCATTCTCCACGACCAAAGAAAGCTCGCATATCCTGGTCCAATGTGAAGGTCATGCCGGTGTGTTTCTTCGATTGGCAAGGGCTGATTCATAAGAATACGTCCCTCAAGTTCAACCGTCAACAAAGATTTCCACTGAAAGGTTATGAAGAGGATGAGGGTAGCAGTGAGCCAAAAGAGGCCGGACATGCAGAGAAACAATGCATGGCGTTTCCACTACGATAACGAGGCAGGTCACATGGTACTGCTAGTGACAGTGTTTCGCCAGAACCAGAACTTCCGTGATCCTGCAGCAACCCAACTCTCTAGAGGTGGCTCCATTAGCCTTTCTTTTGTTTCCAAAGTTAAAATCAACCTTGAAAGGGTGCCGATTTGACTCTATTGCAGACATTAAAACTAATTTTACGGCAGACCTGAAGAGGATCCCTATAGCGGCCTACCAGGCAGGATTCAAGAGCTGGAAGAAACGTTGGCAAAGGTGTGTCATCAGCCAAGGTATGTACTTTGATGGCGACAAGTTCCATTAAACTGTATCCATCGAAATCAGTCGTGTCTTTTTTTTGATCACACCTTGTACATGAAAAATGAATTTAACAATGTACATGTATCTTTCCTCTAATTAATAGTGTTTTCGCAGGTTTTTCACACACCCCCTTCTCTTCGTGAGTGTTTTCCTGCATGGGTTTTTACTAGGTGAGCAATGCTACGCTCTCCCTAGCTTTTCCCACTAACCTCATTCTTTGCTTATGCTTTCCTTATTATATTGTTCTCTTTCTTCACTGTAATTTACTTTGAGTGTGTGGGTATATTTAGATGTATATAAATATATTTTTTAATATGCAAATCTGTGCATAATGAATATGTGTTGGTCTATACGTATTTATTTGTACGTATGCATGCAATCATTAATTTTATGCCTAATATAGTATGTATACAAACCCATCACAAAAGCTATTAATTGAACCAAGTTTTCTAGACAGATGGAGATAATGCATGGTGGATCAATACGGTAAATAGTGGAGAAGTTTAGGCATAGAAAGAATATGACAGAGATGGTGATAACCTCGGACTCAGCATAATTGATTATTAGACAGAAGGGGCAATAATGAAATTGAAACAAAATAATGCCACACGGACAGATAACACCCACGTAGAACTCTTCAAGGATTCAGCAAAATGAGGGAGGCACAAGTTTTATGAGTTAATTCGTAGCATCATAAGGGAGGAATTTGGGCAGCAAGTTTAGTAAGATGTTGGTTTTTACTCCAAAAAGGGAAAGGTCTCGGCATGCAAGGATTATATAACAATAAGTTTGATTTTTCATGTTGATGATGTGGTACTTAGGATCATCAAATAAGGGGATGGAGAGGAGGCCAAATGATTACCTAAGAGACGATCAGTTTGGTTTCAGAAAGGGGAGTCTACTATGGCATCATGCATGCCATAGTAGTAATGAGGTCGTTAATAGAGACAAATATAGACTACAATCAGAATGCATTTGTTTCATAGATTTCGAGGCATATGATAGTGTAAATTAGTAAAATTAATGAATTTATAACAGAAAATAGGAGAGAATTGAATGGGTGATTTATGAAATAAAATATAGATGATAATAAACAAATGGTAATACAGCAACCTTACCTTTGACTTTCAAAAATCACACCCTATTTAAATGATATGCAAATCCAACTACCATCTCTTTTATCTTTGGTTCTTACAATCCATTTTGAATGCATTTGGAAGTTGCAATCCATTTGACAAAAAGGGCCCACTATGCCACAACCTTTGGTTTAGCTGGAATTACACCCTTCCCTAGGAAGAAGGCAAGCACTGAAAAATTTGCACACATATCGAAATTAATCCCCTCTGCCCAGCTCAAAACATTGATTCAACCCACTTCCCATCTCAGCCGGCTCTCCAAACATCCCAAACTTTTTAAAGAGCATGCGTTGCCCACTTACTTTCATGTCACTATAAATCCTCACATCGCTAACCAGAAAATGGCACAGCCTTGCGTTAATTATGCTTTTATTAATTACTTAAGACTATATCGAGGGCAAGGCGAATATACCCATTCTTTTTCCTTTCCAAAAGACCAATCATCTACATATTATTCATCTATTCTTAATGGTACATAAATATAGAAGGCTTGCAAACATCAGAAACCTGGCAAATTGCTATCCTCATCATTTTCTTCGGCTTGAGGTCCGGGAATAGGCACTTCTCCATTTTTCAAACAGTTGTGAATATATGCAGCCTTCCACTTGGCATACTTCCGATTTTGAAGAACCTCATCTGTTAGTTCTCCAAAAGTGCATAGCACGTCAAATAACATCCCAGAAGTATAGAATGCCTTCACCACATTTCTGTCACAAAATTAAGAGAGTGCAACGTTTATGACCTAAAATAATTATAACATGCGCTGAGCTTTATTTCTTCATTCATGGGACAAAACGTTCAATTGTCCTTCTAACCAAACTTACGAAATAAAATTCAAGAAATAGCATTATCAACTCACTTATTGAAAACTCCCGCTCTGTCTTGACCGTCAGCCCATAAAAATAGTTTAAGGGCATAATTTTCGATGTGAGCTTGCCCTGGTATATTGCTCATGATTGCTTCATTGTCTTTGTGCTCTGTCTTCTGGGTCTCAAGCCAGTCCATTAAACTGACCAATAATTTTCTAGCTTCGTCAGACTTCTTATCTATTCCCAAAGCCGTCTCCAAAGCGTAGACTCTACCTAATAAACAATTAATTCCTTGTTAATAATTTGCAAATATCTTCACCAGTTGAATTAAATATACCGAACATAATATTTTACAAATTTCGCATTATTTCCTACTCTTCCCAATTTTCATGACAATTAAAATTACACAAACTTAGGATATAATAAATTATACTTACACCAATAACTAACGACAACATCTCTGCCATCATGTTCAGCCGCAGTTTTCAAATAATGCTGAATAGATTTCAAACTTGGAGGGCATGGAGGGAATTCGTACGACATTTGTAAAATCTATACAACCTGAGTCAGTTCAGACCTGAGTAATTGAAAAATTTCACGGTTCGTGTTTACTTCTCACGATCACCGAATACTTCGATACATTTGCAGTCGAATCGTCGATGAGATTCGATCTGTCGATTGATATCTTAGGCGGATATTTGAGATTCCCAAGAATTCCATGTATTTATTTATTGTTGGAACCAGTTCTTTTGCTCAGTCTAACCAAGGATTTTTGAAGATTCTTCGCGAAATTATCAGGTAATATCTAACCTAGCTTGATTTCTGACCATGGCGTTTTGTTTTATAAGGATGGAATAAATAAAACTGTCATCACTCAAAATTAATGTTAAACCAAAATTAGAGAGGGGGGGCATCGCCATATCTTCGAGCAACGCCTATGTGAATATAAGAGGTTAAGGATAATGGCAGATGGCGTTAGAGGCTAGAATGCTAGATAATAAAGGGAATGTTAGGAAAATAATTGGCATATATTTTCAGCAGAAAATTGGTTTATTGTGGTCAGCATCAAGGTGTTACCTCCGTTCTAGATGGGGATTACGTTTCTGGTTCCATCAACACTCCTTCTGAGGCTTATTGTAAATAACAGTAATGGAAGAGATTTTCATCATTAAATTATATAAAATAAGTCAACATTTTTACTCTGTTATAAACAAAAAAGCGAAAATCCTGTTATTTGTACTTTGGAAGTAGTTATTGTTTTTACTTTCCATTCATAAAATATTTCTTCGGGTTGAATTGATTTGTGGGTAGATATAATTTTGTTAGTTTTTTCTTACTCTGATTTATTAGGTAATCTACCTGTTGAGGTAGATTTTGAAAGGACAACACTACCAAAAAAATATTTTGATTCTCTTGAGCAAACCCAACCCAACATCCTACCCCTACAATAAGCCCCTCTTCATCGATGCATTCTTCCTTCATCCTATCCAACATCCCTATCCTATTCCTGCCCCTTCCTCATTTGCCTAAACTATATCACAGTTTTCAACATTCCACTGCCGATCATATGCTTTTCGTCCATTTTTCTTGCCTTCTTATGATTTATTCCAATAATCCCCTCTCCTACTTCACCATACTTCACTTCCTCACTTGTTTTCCTCTCAGTCAATTTCACCTTCTCCATCCTTCTCCATACCCCCATTTCAAAATCCTCCAATCTGCATTTATCATCCTATTTCAGTGACCTGTTTTTTTGGGGTGCATAATTATGCTCCATATCAAAGTTTTCGCAAAATTTTAGTTAGCATCCTTCTCAATGTCCCTGTCATCAACTCCCTCCTTATTAAAACCTCTTTGCCTAGTGTAATTCTTCCCCTTATGCCCCTACTACTTAGACCATTTTGGTTCGAAACACTTCCGAGTTATGTAAACTATTCTACCTGCTCTAGTTTTTTCCCTCCTATGTAAATTTTAAGCTTAGCCGTTCTCAGTCTGGTAAACCACATAAGTTTTGTTTTATTGATATTGATTCTCATCCCATATCAATCGCATTGAATTCCAAGTTCACTCAGCAATGCTTGTAGCCCCTTGACTGATTGACTTGGCCAATAGCTAACCTAACTGATTTTGCTAATTCCCGGCCAACTTATATTCCTCTCTCTTATATTCATACTTATATTCATCTCTAGTTCTTCCCATGCCTCTTTAATCATTTTCTCCACATATACGTTGAACAGCACTGGTGATAATGGGCAACCCTGCCTTACACCTCTTACTAATACTGCTTATCCAGACTCACCATCCCCCACTTGTACCTGAGCCGTCTGAGACATGTACAGGTTGTGGATTAGCCTCCTGTTCTTCCAATCTATTCCTATATTCTGCAATACCCTAATTAGTTTTTCCTGATTCACTCTATCAAATGTCTTTTTGAAACTCTTTGAATATCTATGAAACAGCCAAACACAACCTGATTGTATTTTATATTCCTCTCGATCAATAATCTCATTACTGCAATGGCATCACGTGTACCTCTACCCTTCCGAAACCCATACTGATCATCCCTTAATTAATCATTTGCCCTACTATCTATTCTTTTTTGTTGATCCTGGGAAAAACTTTTGTTGCGAGGGATATCAAACTTATTGTTCTTTAGTCCTCACATGATGTAGCTAGTACATTTTTTTTTAATAGAAACTAACTCTGATGTAACAAAGTCTTCTGGTCAGATTCCTTTCTCATAGATGCTATGAATCAGCCCATATATTCTCCTCCACCCACATTTTTCTAAACCTTTCAGTAGTTCCGCAGGAATGTTGTCTTCCCCCAGGACCTTATTTGATTTCATGTCCCTTAATGCTTTTTCTATCTCAACATAGAGTATACCTGGACCTATCCTTGTTGGCTTAAGTTCTTTATCAAACAGTTCTTCTATATAGTCCTTCCATCTCTCTTGGATTTTTTCAGTGTAATTCTCGTATTATCTTACCCGCCTTTTGTCTAAGTGTTAACACAGATCTTCTCTTGCTACCTCTCAATAGCATTTTAACCTTGCTGTATAGATCACAAATTTCACCCTTCTTCTGCAAACTTTCCATATCCTTGCACTGTGTCTTCCACCACACTTCTATTGCTCCATTTCTTACTAATCTGAATTCATGATTTTACTCTTTGTACTTCCTTCTGCCTAGCTCTGTGTTTACACTCTTCCATTTTCTTCTCTCATCTATCTTTGTAATAATCTCATCCATGATCCATGATTTCCTTGTCCATTTCCCATGAACAGTTCCAATAGTTTCATTTGTGGCTTTCAATATCCTTTTTTTGATTTATTCCCATTTTTCTATGATAGTACTCATTTCTTTACCCTCATCCATGATTTTCGCTAGAGCCTGCTGATACTTCTTTCTTGTCAATCCATTTAATGCTTCTCCATTCCATTTCCTAACCTTCCGTCCTTGTCCTGCCTTATTGTTTTGGAGGTAACGCATCATAAAAACTAAATTGTGATCAGAGTTTGCATCTGCTCCCGGGAAACTTCGTAAATTGATCATGCTCTTCCTAAATCTGTACCTAACCATAATATAATCGAACTGATTCATTTCTGAGTCACCTGGCATTTTCCATGTATACCTTTGCCTTTTGTGTTGTTTAAACCAAGTGTCGGTAATGATTAACCCCTTGTCCTGCAGAACTTAATTGCTCTCTCTCCATGGTCATTCCTCATTCCTAAACTGTAGTCCCCCGCCTCATCACCATCTTTTCCTTCACCTACCATGGTATTCAAATCCCCCATCCAATCACTATAAAATATTTCTCTGCAGGAGCACACCCTATTATGTCCTCTAACTGATCGTATATCCTATCAACTTCTTCCTCCTTATGATTGCTCGGTGGCATGTATACTTGAACAATCTTCAATTGTGCTTTTATCTTTACTAGCAATATTTTATCCGTTGCTTGCTCTATGTTGATTGTGCTTCTTCCTACCTTTTTATCCAAGTTTATTGCCATCCCATGCTGGCTCTCATCCTCTATGCTGTATGATACTCCATAACTATGACTCCAGTAATTCCCAGTATCCTTATATCTTACCTTGCTCAGACCTAAAATATCAATATTTTCTCTTCCCATCTCTAGCTTAACATTCTTTGATTTTTCTGTTCTCAAAATTCTCCTAACATTCCAAGTTCCTATTCTAACTTATTTGGTCTTCTTCTTCTTCTGCATCTTCTGTTTTGAGGCTGTTGGGTTTTCTTTTCCAAGGTTTTCATGAGATGAAGCCTGCGGAAGCCTTGCCTCTCCTGCTGCTGGGTACAACACAAACAAATCCGATTGGGCCAAGCCCCGTAGTTGCCATCACTCATATTCTTTAAACTGTACATCATAAAGTTCTTGGGAATAATAATTGAGGTGGTGCCCCATTGCCTTCCTCAATAGTGTGACACCATCACTCAATGGCCACCCCAGTGGGATCAGACACTTTTGCAGCCGTCTCACTGAGGAAAATATGCTGCGTGAACCACCTTTCACTGGCTCCTAACATTAACCTTCAACCTATCTGGCATGGATGACCCTTCCAGAAGCAATGATGCTCCCACCAGCACAGCTCTAGGGGTCATCGGATTACACAAGCTCTTCCACCACATCAAGGTTGTAGTCAATGGGAGGGCTTACTCTGATATCAATCCCTAAATGCCACTTAAACTTAGACAAACGCCTCAAATTTCCTAGGAATCCAAGAAACTAAAGATTTCGTATCTATGAATATGAGGTACCCTATCTCCCTGCCTGTTTGCATTTAAGCCTCCATCCCTCATGGGCAAAGTGTATAGAGGATTTGAGTGTACAGGGAATTTGGGCACCTCTCTATTTCCCCAGTAAAATATCATTAGCAAATTTTGGCTGCCCTATCTTACTTCCTTACATACTCCCCCTGATCATCCTTCCATTGCTGCTTCCACTTGTGCAATTAGATTCAAGTACACATTTTGAATAAAATGCTTAACCCTTCCTTCTAACTGTTTATATCTGCTATACTTTAATTAGTATGCTGTTATTATATCTGTTCAAAATGTCAGCTTATTATCTGCAACCATTTAATGAAAGTTCTATTTTCCTCATTATTTATTTGGTAAAATCATATTATATATTCCCCGCCTTAACAAAACTGATATTTCTGGAAGCAGGCAGTTGCCAGCATTTTTTGAAGGAATTTTTGAGCATCCTCATTAAAAACTGTGTTGATGCAAAAAAACAATTTAATAAGCCTGAAAGAAGTCCTTGCTCCTAATATTTCTTACCTATGTCTTGGAGTAAATATACTAATTTAATCTATCCAATTAATTTGCTTAATATAATTTCATATAGTACTTGTTCTCTCTAACTTGCAAGTGATTTCAGTGGGGTCTGGTTACCTTAATAAACTGCTGTTACCTACCGGTATTTTATGCTATCAAAGAAATATCCTTCAAGTAGAAGTCAGGGAATCATTGTACAGGCTTGATAACACATTTTGACCACCAAGAGATGAGCAGAATTACATTCATCTTCCCTGCCTGAATTAGACAATGAAGAAAAACTTAGTCTTAACCACTGCTATGAAGAATAATGATGATTTGGAATGATATCAAATATGCTCGTAATGTGTAAAGGCTATCAATATGGTGGTAGTTGTTTTGAAGTTTGTGGACTCTTGTCTGGGATTTCAAAGCCCTTCAAGTTGTCCTTTGTCTGACAAAGAGTGGCTTGAACCTAAGGGAGTTTCAAAATTCATCAGGGAATCCAATAGCCAACCTACCTCCATAAGCCAAATTTGTCCAATTTCGTATTCCACTACTTTGATGAATAATTCTGTGAGAGGTACCCTTCATTTTGCAATTGGCAGCTTGAATCCTCATTTCTTCCTTTAAAAAATTATTTTTCCACCAATTAATCTGACATTATTATTTAGTGTAATTGCATGCAGACCCAGTGGTAGTACACAGTAGTTTTAGTTTCCTAGAAATTCTGTATTTCCTCCCAGTAGGATGATTGTTCAATTACAAAATGTATTATATTGCAACATACTCTGATAACTGTGCAACCTATGTGATGCTATGGCAATCTTTCTTGTTGCTAATGGTAGATTATGGAGGGCCTTTCCTAAAAAATGTGTAATTGGCCAAACGCCCCTCATTTTAAAGCATATTTAGATTTATCCTGATGCCTGGCTACAGAAACCACTCAATTAGAGTTAATCACATTTCTTAAGGTGAAAAATTTGGTATATGCAGTCATCTTTTAAATTCAGCATTTAATTGCACCTAGTATAATTGCATCCATTGTACCCTTATTAAATCAGAGCAGGAATTTCATGAGGCACTTTCAATATCTGCAAAATTGAATGAACTCGTTCTAACTAGCAATCACAAGGAGGAACAGACACTTAGTGGACTACCTGTCATCTGGATCCTATATTTAAACTTATCTGGCATGGGTGACCTTACCAGGAGCAATTGTGATTATTCCCTCCAGCACAGCTCTTGGGGTCATCAGAATGCAGAAGCCTTTTCACCATGTCCAAATTATTATATTTGAGTGGAGAGACAAAGAGGGAAAAGAAGCATAAGAAGGATTAAGAAATGTGATATGATTACATTAATTTAAAAATTATTAATCATGCAAGAAGAGTAAAGTATTTCATTGGGTAAAAATGTAAGAGTGATTATCACAATTGGTTATTAGTCAAGGATTGATTGGTAGCTACTATCCAAAATATGTGTGCCCTGATATGTATTTTCTGATCTTTTTGTTAGTTTATACCTAATTATAGAATTTAGATTTTTCATAACCTCTTTTGCCATCATTCATCCTTGGTTTTCCTATGTTGTATTCCCCATCTATGTTGCCTTCAATCAGTTTTCATTTGGGTGGAAATCAACACGTTAATCTGTTTTAGTCACTGTTAGAAGAGATTCCCTTAGTTTCTTTGACTTCAACACACTACTTTGCATCAGAATATGTCCATTTAGATTCCCACTTCTATTTGTAAGCAACCTCTATGTAAACTTCTGTCAGTACCCACTCTTTTAAGTACTGCTCCATTTATTACTTGAATATAATCATTTGTCGGTAGCATATAACTCCTAATGTTTATGTGCCTCACAACCACAACCAAAAAACTAAACTCTTTAAACACCAATTTATTAATGGCTCCTCATCTTAACACCTAAAAAATTACCCATTTGTAATTCTTTTTTCCGACAAAATAGCGTCAGAAGAATTATCTTTTCATTATTCCTATTCTCCTTCCCAGCATTACAAGCTTGACATGGTAGAAGGGCATGTGTGATCCTCCAGCCCATAGAAAAATACCGGTTGAAGCAATTTTAATTGCTCATGGTTGGATCATCTATGACAAATTGGCAAAGGGTAGCAGCTGTTGAAAAGTTGTCAATGTAGCATCTGTTCTTCATTTGGGTGGCTACAAATGCATCCAACCTTGGTTTTCCAGCCATTTCGGTGATGGTGCAACATGAAAAATACCATTTAGGGAGGCATAATACACCATCTCAATTATTTATTGCAAAAAATAATGATGATGGTGCCTATTATGAAAATGAGTCTTGGCAAATACAGTACATTACCCATAGGTCCAAATGTTGTGCCCAGCTGTGGAGGAGGCAATGCTTCTACCGTTGTCATCAAACAAAACCCTTGCACAATCTAGTGGATAGTAACAGAAAAAAAGAGACAGTTGAGAAATGCCTCCATGAAAATTATTATTATCAGTAATCTACCAGTTAAGGCAGGTTTTCAGGTTAAGGATACAAGCTACCAAACAGTAGAGCAACAATTTCCTTTCCTATTCTAGAAAAACACAACCCATTATGTAATATTACAATAAACCTATTCTTATTCATATACTTCCTTCCTCTCTTCATTCCATCCAACATACCTTTCCTATTCCTGCCCCTTCCTCACTTGCCTAACATTTTACTCCTTCTATCACAGTGCTTATCATCCAATTGCCAATTGAAATGCTATGCATTCATCTTTCTTGCCTCCTTTATATTACTCCCAACACTCCTCTCTTCTCCCCGACCATACCTTGCAGTTCCTCATTTATTTTTCTTTCAGCCCACTTCACCTTTTCCATCTTATTCCACACCCACATTAAAACAAGCCTCCAATCTACGCATACCATCCTGCATAAATGTTCGTGGCGTAAGCTGGAGTCTGATTTCTGTGACTTAACTGGGGAGATGCCTAGAGAAACCCACGTGTACAAGGGTAATCCCAGAAGTACCCGACCCAACAAAGAAAACTCAAAAATTTTGGAAAAAATGTATTTATTTTTCAACATAATCTCCTATCAGCTCTATACTTCTTTCCCAGCAATTTTCAATAAGTTCGATACCCTCTTTATAATAAGAACTGTCTTGATCTTCAAAATAGCGATTAACTGCCCCTTCACTGTTGGTATCACTTCTTCACGGTTGGAAAATCTTTGACCATTGAGCCATTTTTTTCAAGTTTGCGAACAGAAAATAATCTGAGGGGGCTAACTCTGGCAAATAGGGTGCATGAGGTAGCAATTCAAACTTTAATTCATGAATTTTGGCCATTGTAATAATGGATTTATGAGCTGGTGCATTGCCTTAATGATACAACACTTTCTTCTCAGCTAAGTGCGGCCGCTTTTGCTTGATTTCTTCGCTCAAACGTTGCAATAAGTTTGCATAATTGCCTTTGATAGTTTTTCCATTTTCAAGATATTCAATGAAAGTTACCCTACATGTATCCCAAAAAACTGGCGCCATGACCTTACCTGCAGATGAAAGTCTTTGCCTTCTATAGAGTGAGTCGGTTCTCCGATTTGAATCCATTGTTTTGATTTTTCTATTGCCTCGAGTGAGAAGTAATGGACCCATGTTTCATCCATGGTTATGAAACGGCACAAAAATTCTGCCTTGTTGCTGTAAAACTTTCCTAAACACTCAATTGAAACATCTTCACGACACTGGTTTTGCTTGAGTGTGAGCAAATGCGGCACCCATCTGGCAAACAGCTTTTTCCTGTCCAAATTGTCAGTTATTATGTGATGTACTACATTTTTTTAAATGCCTACTGTGCCTGCTAACTTGCAAACTCCCAGTCCACGATCATCCAGTATCACTTAGTGGATTTTCTTCACCAATCCTGGAGTCGTCACCTCATTTGGTTGACCAATGTGATGATTGTCTTGACAGCTTGTACGGCCTCATTTAAACTCTACTACCTAATATTTTACTGTAGTAAATGAAGGAGCAGACTCACCCAGAGTAGAATCCAGTTCAGGGTTTATATTGGTTGGGCTGAGACCTTTCAAATAAAAGTATTGTATCACACAACGATGAACAATTCTCTCCATTTTCCCAAATGCCATGAAAACGTTCAATATTGATGGCTGCCAAACAAATACTAAACAACGTAGCATCTTCAAACTAGAAATATATGCTTTATAGATTGCATACTTTCTAACACAGTGATATTTTTTAAAAAACTACTGCCATCTCTAGGTCAGGCTGGGTATTTCTGGGCCATCCCATGTACCTAATACATTCAATAGTTCTATCCAATTACTTGATGAAATGCCTTTTCAAAATATACAAAAAAGGCAAACAAATACACCCTGATTTTATTCTATACCCCTCTTAAATTGTGATCTCAATTATGCAATGGCATCAGGCATGCCTCTCCCCTTCCTAAACCCAAACTGAGCATCACCTAAGTAATCATTTTCCCTGCTCTCCATCATCTTGTTGATGATCCTGAGAGCAACTTAAGCTGCATTTGAAATCAAAATTACTGCTCGTTTGTCCTCACATAATGCTTCCTTTTCTTTTTTGGAAAAGACACTAAAAATGATCTGATGAAGCCATCTGGCCAAATTTCTCTCCCATAAAAGTACATAAAAATTCTTCCTACCACCATTTCCTAAACCTTTAAGAATTTTTTTTGAAATATTGTCCACTCTTACATCCTCAGTTGATTACAATTCACTTAATTACCTTTCTATCTCACCATCAAGTAAGCATGCACCTAAGTTATCTTCATCTACATCATATTGTCTTTCTATATCTAATTGTTCTGATTTAATATCTTTACCATTTAGTTCCTCAGTTTATTCCTTCCATCTCTCTGGACTCTTCTCTGGTTCAACTAATATATTCCTGACTTATCCCTAATTGCTAGCGCCATTTTCCCTTCTTACTTCATTGACAGTGATTAAACCTTCCTGTATAGCACACTAATTTCACCCATCCTCTGCAAACTTCCCATATTCTACCTCTGTGTCTTTCGCCATGTTTCTTTTGGTCTCTTTGTTACCTGTCTCAGTGTATTATTTAACCCTTTTTACTGCCTTCTGCCTAATTCTGTAATTTAATTCTTTCATTTTCTTCTATCTTTCTGATTATCTCATTCGATCATCTCTTGCGGGTTTTAATGCCCTTTCCCGACGTCCCGTGCCGCCTCTGAGTCCGTCGGTCGAGCATACGACCACACCAGAGATGCCCAGCCTTGCCCCGCTCGCTCGTCCCTACTCCCCGGGGCCTGAACCCCATATATTGGAAAGGGTTAAATAAAGACTCATAAACCGAATACGATTCTCTCATTCTGTGCTACGCTCCCACAATGATGTCGCGGCCGCCAACCACGCGACTATGACTAACAACTATTTTAAACACTACAGTAAAAGTAGGCACCCATCGAGATGCAGGAAGTACAGGAAATATCAGTTAGATTATATTACGATGAGACTGATTTTTAGGAATAACATTACATTGATTTTCTAAGGTGCTCAGCAGTGATAATAACCCCTTGGCAGACTGAATAACTAAAGCTGGGTCATCCAGAAGTTTAACTGACTCTTTGAATTCTCCGCCTACTTTTATTCCTTTCTCCATTTCTTCCGAACACTGCCCATCCCAACACTTCATTCGCTATTCACACCTGAGTAGCCGGAGTCATGTAAACTTTGCACATTATTTGCCTCCTATCAATTCTACCAATATACTCTATTCAATGACTTCTCGAAATTCGTGAAAAAACATATGCATTCTGATCCTGACGATCCCCTTTATTTATGACCTCATTATTGTTATGGCATACTGCACCTCTCCCCTTCCTGAAGCCAAATTGATCATTTGTTGTGTAATCATTTGCCTTCCTCCCTATCCTCTTATTTATGAACCTGGTTACCACTGTAGTTGAGAGTGA
The DNA here is from genome assembly GCF_022747635.1 of Hetaerina americana. Lineage (NCBI taxonomy): Eukaryota > Metazoa > Arthropoda > Insecta > Odonata > Calopterygidae > Hetaerina > Hetaerina americana. The sequence goes on from NW_027286625.1 coordinate 15,209,045, forward strand.
AATTAAACCTCTTGTTGTTTAGTCCTCACATACAGATGCCTTTCCTTTTTTAAGTTGGAAACCCTCTCATTTAACGAAATCTCTCGGCCAGTTTCTGCCTTATAAATTCCACAAATTATTCCATAAAAACTCCCTGCACGCTTTCCTAATCCTTAGTTACGTGGGATTTTATCCATCTGCCTGGCCTTATTTGATTTCAATTCAATTTAGGGCTTTCTCTCTTGCCATCTAGTATGCCTGGACCTTAACCGTCTTCATCTACGTCATAATCTCTTTCTTCATCTGAACTTACTGGCCTAATTGCGTTTTAATATAGATTATCTATGTTTATTTATTATTTAAATCTCTGTTGGTTAAAGTAATAACTTTCCTGTCGTACCTTTATTAGTATGCACGGGTTTTCCCTTATTACTTCCCTCAAGTGCTCTCACCTAATTCTTCAACGAACCTATTTCTCAATTTGTAAACTCACCATATCCTCGCTGTGCGTCTTCCGCCAGGCTTCTTTCACACTCTTAGTTCCCGCCTCAGTTAATAATATCTTAATAATTTCTTAATAATTTCTTCTAACAGGCTCACTGTTTACATTATTCCATTTCCTTTTTCGCTTATATTCCTATTCATTTCGTCTGTAATCCATGGTTTCCTAGTCCGTTTATTATTACACTCATTTACTATTCATTTAGTTGGGTATGCGTCTTTCGATATCCCCTTTTTGGTATGTTCCCATGTTTCTTCTACTAAATTTCCTGTCCTCACTCATAATATTTTTACTGTGTTCTGGTATATATTTTCGTTATGGCGATTTCTTCTAAATTATCTTTCCTCAGCCCCATTGCTTGCCTTATCCTTTTGAATATGACGCTGAACTTCAATTGGACTAAGTTATGATATAAACCGGCATCTGCTTCCGGGAAACTGCGAATTGATTACACTTTCCTAAATATGTGCTTAACCATAATAAAGCGGGCTATATCTCTCTAAATCTCCGGGCATTTTTCTCATACAACTACTTCTATTATGTTTAAAATTAGTTTTCTTGATGACATTAAAAAATAAATAAGATAAGATTGTACGTTACATATAAAGAATACACGGGCTATCATTATTACTAGGGGGCAGTATCTACTGCGTAAGATCATGCGTAAAACCTCTTTTTACATCGGCGGTTATATTTCGAAGCGGACGCATGTCTGCGTTAAATTAAGCTCAAAATCTCGAAGGTCGTCCCTTGACAATAAGTTTATTGATAATTATTGACAATAAAATTATGTTACAATACCTCTGCTTAGCCTCGTGAGTACTGCTGCCCACTGATCGCATCGTATTAGTATGAATACCGACCCCTTCTATTGGGGTTACAAAGAAGAGGTATACAACTTAAAACTATTACTTTGTACCGCGATGTCATTGACAGTCGTTAATGAGTCCTAAAACGCCTACCTGCACATTTCCAACTAAACAAAAACGAAGGAAATTTTGGTTGGAAGCTGCTAAAGAGCCAATCAACGTGAATGCGTTTATGTTGCTGCAAAGTCCGTTTTGAATTCAGTGTCATTTAAATAAAATAATGGAATACAATTTGAAGCACACAATCTTTATCTTAGCTTAAAGATATTTCTGAGAATTTCATGAAACACATTTCGGAGCATATCTTAATAGTCGTGAAATGTAACGTAAAATTCAGAAGTATTACAAATCGGAATCCTGAACCAATGGCGAAAAGGAAGAGGCCGTTGATAAAACCGTGGACGATGACAAGGGAATTGTTTCGGAAGGAGAAATGTGAGAATATCTGAAAAGTGGGGCAAGAAATTCCATAATTGAGATAATATGTACGGTGAATAAGGAACGGATTAGTAACCATGGTTAACGATAGAGATGGTTGGGTGTAAATTGGATACAATTAGCGAATTTATGGCTGGTAGGAGTAGATTGCGTAGATAGAAGACTTATCCGAAGCAGTAAATATTAAGTGTGGGGAGCGAGTGAAGAATCTGGATGAACAATTATAATGATGGGAGGTGAGACGATTTTAGGGAAAATTTTCATATGGAGCATAGTTCTGTACGGCTCGGAAACTAGATCGTTGAGGCAAGAGGATAAGATCAGGTTGCAGTCTTTTGTTGCGTAATCTTGGAGAAGACTGGAAAAAATTAAATTGAGAGAAGGGCACAAACGAAGTCCTAGGTATGTTAGAGGATGAGAGGAGATTGTCGAAAATATTTGAAGAGGAAAAGTGGATGGAGGGTACCGTGAGTAGTGTATTGAAGTATTTGGTGATTTAATATCGCTTCAGGTGGAATTTGCGATACACGCGTAGCTTATGAAGATAATTATTTTGTTTTCCCTGCGTCCATCGAAAAACCATCTTGCCTGTAAACCTCCGTCTGTTTTTTATGCATGATATGTCTTAAGGAAGTCATAGTATGTTTCATATATTAGTTTCATTGTCATACAATGAATATTGTTCGTTGATGTCCATCATCTTTATTTAATTGCTGTTAATTGTGAAATCGGAATATGAATAAGACAACGTTACCTACATGTAACAGTGTGTTTGTATATTTTTTCTTGCTTATATATATGTTGGTCACTTATCCCATATTGAAGTCCTGTTAACAAATAAAGGTTTTACTCTTTCGGGGTAATGTGAAGTTGTAGATTGATTACCAGATGTATGAAAAACAATACTTTAATATTTTCAATTTTATTATTTACAAAACCAGCATAAATCTAACAGGAAAAAATTCTCGAGTTCGAAGCGGTATTGGTTCTCATAAAAAAAACATATATACTCATTTTTACTAAAAGTAACATTTAGTCGATAACTCAATTTTATTATAAGTAAAACGCTTGGCGAATATAACAACACACTCTTGTTCATATACCAACAAGGACGGAAAAAATAGCACATCAGCGCACACAATCCAAAAAAATAAACAGATTTACACATATTGAGCAATCTTTTAAAGTGACCCGTTGTCCCGAGGAAAAATTGGTACTCTTTCACTGCAGGCTACAGTTCCAAAAACAAGCAAATTTAGGTACACAGTTTTTGCAGGCTTTATTCTCTGGCACTTCCGCTTCGTTTACATGACGGTTAAGGGCGACGAGAAGTCGCCCTTAAATCACCCACCAAGCGCGATGCAGGATGAGACTAAACGGCTGACGTCGGAGGAGGAGGAGGCGACCTGTGTGGAGAATTCCGAGGGGACGGGGTACGGACCACGACCCGACTAGCGCTGGTAACCGTTGCGGGTATCCCGGGGCCCTCAGTCTTGGCCGTCCCCAGCGTTTCAGCCGGACCGATTTTCGGCTCGCCGGGCGACAGCGTCATCTGTTGCTCTGGGTTTGTCGCGAGGCCAGGGGTTAGACTCCCCTGGCTGTCCGACGGGGCCTCCAGGGTTCCCGTTGCCGAGCCGGCAGCAGCCGACCCCGCTTCCGCCGTGCACTTCTTTGCGTGTGTCCTCATGTTGCTGGACTGACTGAACCGGAGTCCGCACCTCTGGCACGCGTACGGCTTGACGCCCGTGTGGAAGTTCATGTGGGTCTTGAGGTGGTGCTTCTTAGTAAACGCCTTCCCGCAGAGGTCGCATGAGTGCGGTTTCTCCCCGCTGTGTAGCCGGGCGTGAAGAGCCATGTTGCTCCGGTCCGCGAACGCCTTGCCGCAGACGGCGCAGCGGAACGGCCGCTCCCCGGTGTGGGTGCGGGCGTGCTGCCGCAGTAGCATCTTCCGTCCGAACCTCTTACCGCACTCCTCGCACTCGTGTGGCTTCTCGCCCGTGTGGATACGGACGTGCATGTTGTAGGCCACGCGCTGGTTGAAACGTTTCTCGCAGTGCTCGCACGCGTACTCCTTCCGGTTGCGGTGGATTTTGAGGTGGGAGCTCAGGTAACCTCGGTCGTTGAACTGCTTACCGCACTCGGGGCAGGTGCAGGCGAACTCCCGCGTGCCTTCATGGACGGAGCGATGGTACTTGAAGTTGCGGAGTTGACTGAACTGCTTGCCACAGTCTTCGCAGCGAAAGGGTTTTTCGCCCGTGTGGGTGCGGTGATGGACCTGGAAGAAACAAACATGTTGATGTCACTCTTCCCGTCTGGGAACCAGGGAACCATCGTCAATCCAAATGCAGCGACTACAGTGCCATTGGCGAGACATGAACCCCACGAATAATATCACGATGTCCCTTACATTCGAGGTTACATGAATGCCAGAGAAAGTAAATGTTCATTTTCAAGAGTCATGCCTCTCACTCAGGTTTCTATGTTCTACTCTAGCAATAACGTACCAGGGTTACTGACTTTTGCATAATTCTGGCCTTATTGTTACGAATATCCAGGTTGATGTTCTAAACAGCTTCAATTAAATTACGTAATTTTTTAGTTACCTCAGCAATTCTTGGAAAAAAATTATTTGAAAAGTTGACATGAATGCAAATATTCCATTAGTGATTCCTTGAATAAATATTATCACATTTTGGTAGTCTACCATTTAAGGGAGGTTTTCGAGGGACGCAAAATTAACACCCCTACATTTCTTGGCCTTACCTAACAAGAATACCTGACACCACACACTAAAATAAAATTCCGTGTCAGAAAGGAGGAGGCCTCTCTTCTGGCTATAGTATTCATTCTCATACGTAAAACGGACATACGAAGAAAAGTATTAATTTAACTTGATTGAACTTACAAAAATGAAAAACTTATATATTTTGTAATATCCATGAAAAGCTAATTTCAGAAATTGGTCGTGATACATATTATAATTAAGACAATTTAATGCCCCTTTACAGTTTGAAAGAATGAATCTATTAATGAAAATGAGGCAATTTATCACTCTCTAATCACATTTTTGACTCTGTATAATCACATCTTTTTCGCATTCTTAATTACTTTTTAATTCAAACTTTCCATTAAATAATTAAAAAGATAATTTAGGTACTTTTATATAGAGATGATTATGATCCGGAAATCGTTGTTTTTTCGCGTGCAAGTTATATTTATCGAATGGTCGACCCAAAGGAACAACTTTTTATTGAACTATTTTTTTGCAATCTTTCTGAATGGTTATAAATCTGTGTAGTTAACATTGGTTATTATTTCTTTTTAACTCGAAAGCCTTAATAAAGAGGTAAATGGGTCGGTCAACTCAAAGATAATGATTTTTAATATGCGAAAGAATGGAAGTTTTGGACGCAAAGGAGGGTTGCCTCCAAAATTAAATAAACATTATTTTTTAGCGAAATCATAATAATTTATTTAGAATATAATGTTACATGAAATTCCAAACCAAATGTATAGAAGCAAATGTCTCAAATGTTTATTTTATTCGTTACTAATGGGTAAAAGAATCTTAATTCTATTGAAAAATGTTGTGGATTGGAATGAGGAAAAATAGCAATCTATCGTAATTCAAACTGAAGCTAATAAATTTAAAAAAATATACATTGAGGTAAAATTGAAAGGGTTTTGAATCTAAATTTTATTGAAATTTCTTATATTTGCACATTTTTGCAATCTAAAGGAATAAAGAACTCAGGTGAAGTGAACTTGGAGATTATCGTGACTTTTTATTATTTTAGTAAAAATAAATTTAGGGATCTAAATTAGGTTTCAAGTACAAATAACCAAAAAATACATTATGTATTGCACGAAAAGTGAAGAGTCAGGCGTGATGTTGTGGAATCGAGACATAATAAGAACTTCGTTGCAATTTTCCACATGGTATCACCTGATGATGATATAGTGTATCGAAACCATGGTCGGAAATAAAGTTTTAACTGTGGAAAATTGCAACGAAGTTCTTATTATTATGTATTGCAATTTGCTAACTCAATATAGATATAAGTGTACACACTACCCCACTGTCATTTATTTGATGAACACGAATTTAATTAGAGGGAGAATCATGGAACGGACAAGGGACGACATGTGAGAAGCTAGACTCGAAAAGAAGTAGATATTTTATCAATGATATGAGTAGAATAATCATGCTGGTCACGAGCGCCTTTAAAATAGTAACCATATGTTAAAGATATTGAAAATAATTTGGAATATTTATTTTGACCCTTAATTTGCATATTTTTTCCAAAATCATTTAGATTAAACCGGAAGCGAGGGCTCTATTTAGTTCCGTTCAATGGAATTTGTTAAATGATATCTCAAGAGTAGAGTTTTGAAAACTACTACTTATTTATTTCACCTAGCTGTCTGGTATTGCAAAAAGGAAGGGCATGTAAGATATATCAACGTTTCTTAGAGCACTTTACCGACTCTGTGTTCGTGGTAACTACCGTGGTCTATGAAGTTAATATTCGATTGAAATTCATGTTAATATTAGGTCCTTAAGGTTAAGCTTGGTATGGCGGATTACAAAACACTTCCTCGAGTTCAGGAGTAGCCACCGTAAACAGAACCAGAAATAGATCGGGGAAATGAGTTATTTTTAATGTTTTGCCACTTTCGCCGATTAAAAGCGCTAATTTCATTTGCGAGTGTGATGCAGTGAATCATACGTACCTTGAGAGATGCACGCGACACGAAGGCCTTCCCACACACTGGACAGATGTGCGGCCGCGAGCCATCGTGCAGCCTCTGGTGCACGCTCCAGTGGCCTCGCTGCGTGAAACTCTTCCCGCACACAGAACACTCGAATGGTTTCTCTCCGGTGTGGGTGCGTCGATGCTGCTCCAGTAACTGCCGGCGCCCAAACGTCTTCCCGCACGTCTCACACGTGTGAGGTCCGCTGCTGCCGGAGGGGGACTTGGCGGCCGGTGACCCCTGGGGACTCACTCCGTTAGGTGAACTGGGGGGAGGGACCACCAGAGTGGGCATTAAGGTGGGCAAAGGCGGCCGCTTGTCTTCCTCCCGCGTGCTGAAGGTTCCACTTGTTGAAGTCTCCGGTGTGGACTGTGGTGGAGAGACGACGATCAACGGGGGCTGGAAGGCCGATTTCTTGGAGAGCCTGATCACGGACTGCTCCACGGCGATTGAAGATTCACTGGGCCACTGGGGTCTCGAAGGAGAGGTTGGGTCGAGGGGGGACGCCGGCACAGGGAGGGAGTCTTCGTCCTTAGTTTCCATTGAAGGATTACCAAGCTGTCTGTCACTGCTTTGGGAGTCATCTGCGGAAGTGTTACCCGTCGATTGAAGAGACCGGTAGAAGTCTCGGAGGCGGCGTTGTTTCAGGGTGAAGCGGGATGGCGAAGGTGGCGGAGATGGCTGCGTTGTGGGTGTAGAGGGGTTCGTGGGGTTGGGGACGGGACCTGGGTTCGGCGAAAGGGTCCGTAGGTCCGCAGTCGCGATGGCCAAAGCGGCCGTTCCTTCTGCTGGGGATTCTGCCGTGTGGATCTTGTTGGGGACGGATAGTAAGGATTGAGGCCGCGATGTCGGGATAGCTGAGGGTGACTGGGGCGCCCAAGAACATGCAGACGAGTATGCAGATGAGGTAGAGGATGGGGATGGGCAAAATGGCGATGGACAGCAGTAGGGCTTCCTTGTGTCAGGCGTCATCCCTGGTACGGTCAACAGGTCCTGCCAGAATATGAGGAGAAATTAGTTTGAAACACTTTGCCACTTTTTACAGATATTAATATAACTTTGTCCTAGGAGATCGATTACCTTGTTTCATATTGAAATAATGGGACAATTAAACGTAAACGTTAGCAGCAATGCATGCCAGCGCGGATTTTTAACGACATCTACCTCTGTTGGCAGGTTTAGATGCCTCTAGTTGCAGCTACAATATTACAAGGTCTGTTTCAAAAGTAGTAGGACTGAGTCGATTAAAAAACATTTATTTCCAGAATCGATACGCTCACTCAAAATTCTTCGAAATAGCACCCTTGTGCGTCCACACACCAATGCCAGTAGGTTTTCCATGCATGGTACGCCTTCTGGAAGGCGACTTCCGGAATGCCGCTAAGCTCCCTCGTCACGGTCTGTTGTAACGCTTCCATCGAGCCGTGGTGACGTCCTTTCGGCAAGGATTTGAGGCGGGGGAAGAGTAAGAAGTCTTGTGGGAATTGTCCAGAAATTTGGATACTCAAACACATGGTCGAGAAGCTCTTGGCAGTTCAGCGTGCGAGTTTCCTTTTGTTCGTCCAAGAGCACTCGCGGTACCAACTTCGCAAGCACCTTTCTCATGCTCATGTTTTCGGTCACAAGTGGTTTCAAATAACTTTAAGGGATACCAAGTTCCAGGCATAAACTATTCGAGCACTTAATCTGCGATCCCTGTCAACAAATTCGTCATTCTTGCAAATATTTTCTTCACTTTTTGCGGTTGAAGTACGTCCTGAACGCTCGGCGTCGTCAACATCGTCTCTACCCTCCCGAAACAACTTGGGCCACTGAAAAACTCTCGATATGACCATGCCGTTATCACCATAGGCTGCCTTAAGCATGTCATGAGTGTCTTTCCCGGTTTTGCCCAGTTTCACGCGAAATTTGATGACCTGGCGCCGTTCCAATAACAGCTTCCTGACATAGAGTAACGAGGTCACATTATAGATGTTTCGCAAACGAATGATCCGCATTCCGCAAAGGCTCAGAACTAACTGCTACCGGCCTCCTGTATTTCCTGAGACTCGCCTCCTTCGAACTCAGCCAGGGAACCTCCCGTCCATACGTCTATCTGGGAAAAAATTAGTCATACTACGACCAATCAGGGGGGTTCTCCTCTTCGGACCAATCACAAGTCACCTGACTCGAGAGCTTAAGTATATAAGACGGTCAAATGCAGAGTGATACTCATATACCCTGAGGACGATGCACGAGTCGAGCATCGAAACGTCGGCCAATCGGGAACCCCTGACCCGGTGGGAGACCCGAGAAAAACTTCATTAAGTCATACTACTTTTGGGACAGACCTTATATATTGGATGATTATTTTCAAAATTGACATCACATGCTGAAATCACCTAAGTCGATTCTCATGAATAATTTCCTGACGTAATACTCTAACGCAAAGCATAGGCAATATGAATTGATTCAGGAATGTTGGAATCTTTTGTCTATCGTTTCGGCAATTCCAAATAGTATTGTCTTCCAACGGAATAAATGTAATTTAGCTATTAATTCAACCTTATTCGGCGTGATGATGGGGTTTAGCAATTTATCTACTACCTATATTTAGTTTTGAGGGAATTTTGTTGGCAGGATGGTAAATGTTGTTTATAAATGTACAAAAATAAGACATTTGCGTGTATAATTGAACAGGCACCAAGAGGAAAATTTAGAGAACATTAGGTCTCTGTATTTATAACTATCCTTTAACTTCTCTCATAAATTGCTTTCCCAGTTGATTCTTATCTTTGATAGACATGTTGATACCGGTGTTTTTATGTTATTCGCTGCTGATGACGCTACGTATTATAGATTAAAGGGTAATATGCTTAATTTTGGAAAATAAGCAGCCGCTATAATGCATCTTGGTTCCAATTTTTAAATTTAATATAAATAATTAATATATTGATCGGCTAATAGAATATTTTTTTCAAATTTATCTATGTACATTGAGATTATGATTTGGTTGGGTTAGGGATTCATCTGTAACTTCTACAGCTCAGTCGTTCACATTGCTCTTTTAATTATTTATTCTATTTCTTTTAATTGCACTGCTGCGTGGGAATTAATAAGTAAATAACTAATTTGAATCGTTTGGGGAATATGAAGGAACACCTATACAAATATATACAGGGGTATCTCCTCGCTTACGGCCATCACCGCCTTTTAGGAAGAGAACTTGGAGAGGATTTGAGTTAAGTACCTTAAAATGTACTCACCCTGCTGGACGCTTGGCAGACCATCGGCTCGACTCGAGGGGGCAACGGCGGGGGCGTCGGAGGGCGGACTGGCGCGATGACCGAGGACGTTCTCCAGGGAGGCACAGCCGAGCCGACCCTCTGGCTCCAGGGTGACTTCATGACGGGTGTGGGCCTCGGGGGGACCAGGGTAGGCCTCGGTGGAATGGAGAAGTGGTCCATCAGGCCCTCCCGGAAGGCGTTGCCCCAGGAGTCCTCGCTCTGGTAAACGGACGCCGGATGGACTTCCGGGGACCTCACGGTCGTCCCGCTGGCGAAATGCCGTCTTCGCTTCGAGCCGTCCTCGCTGCTCGATCCGTAGTGCAACTCGGTTTTGGCACCGGAGGACGACGAGGTGGAAAGGTCGTGGGGGAGCATTACTTCGGGGGCGGGAGGACGCGTGCTCAGGGGAGGCGGTGGAACGTTGTCGGTGACGCTTTCCTCTGATCCCTGGTTACCGTGGTGGTGGCGAGGGATCTCTTCCGTGAGCGCGTGCTCGAAACCCGGCATCAGGACGCTGATTTGCAGGGCGTGTGCGGCCCGCAGGAAAGCTCGGAGGCACCGCCGGGGTAAACTTGCCGACCCGGAGTACATAAACCTCAGGAGCGATCGCATCTCTTCGGCTCCGATGTCATGGAGGATTATGGTTGCGTGCTCCCCAGGGTTGTCGACGAGGACTTGCTGGAAAATCGTAAATAAGACTAATGAGAATTCATGGAATTATTCTTAGGCAAAAAGTCAATTCGAGAAGGGTCGGATAACCAACAGAATTAAAATCGCGGTAATAACTGAATGGGGATTTTTGCGGAAATGTTCCATTGACCTACAATGGAAATTCATGCTAAAATGTCAAGTTTCATTAATGCCCATCAAAATCACAATGCCCTCTTACGTTAAGTTTTAGGAGAGATTAAAGGATGGAACTAGCACGAAATATGTTTTTGTGTAATTGTTTTCACCAAATAATTGTTCACCAATTTTTTTTCACCATTCATAATAAAAGCTTCCTTTTTTAAGTTTTTTTGTAATGAAAAAAGCTTCCTCGTTTGACCACTTTTCCCATGTTCCATGGCTCTGGTCCATAGAGTACCATTCTACACACCAACGCTTTGACGAGCTGCTTTCTTGTTGCAACCTCTGGTTCTTTGAATGTTGTAGTACACTCTTCTTCACGAATGCATTCTTAGCTTCTGCTTTCTTTGCTTGATGCGGATCGAACTTCTTCCATCACAAGTCACGCTGCTGCCCAGGTAGGGCAAGGATTCCTCTTGCTCTTGCTTGACTCCTGGAATTGTGATATCTACCTTCAGCTTCTATCTTCCACATACAAGGATAATGGTTTTCTTCTTGCTGATAGTCATGTTATACAGGTCATATTCTTGCGCTTCTAAGCTAAGCTGCGCAAGAATATTGTCATTTAATATTTGTCGCAGCTTCATTAGGATAGCTGCTTGTTATGGAGCCTAATCAGGGAATATATGTCATTAAACGTCACGTACCTACTCTCATCCTTTCTTGGAAGTTAATAGTCATCGAATGTAAATTTTATATTATCTGAGATGAGTCTTAAGATAGGATTGGCGTTCAATATATGCAAACATTTACGACAATGGTTCATTCTTCTGCCAAAATTGTTAAAGCCATATTATTTAAAATTGAAATGTAAATTTTACTCTAAAAACATTGAAACTTTAAACTTTGAAGATGTGAATTTAGGTCTTACATCAGTCACTCAAAGGAAAAGAAGAATACGCCACAGAGAATCCAATCAAAAATATCTTGTTTTCTGGAATTGCTATTGAATGGCTATTGCAATAAAAAATTAATGGAAACTTATAAAATTTTTCGTGCTAATATTTACTTAATTCTACGGTGAACTCTCTCACTCTCACCCTAAACTGTGGTTCAGGAAAAATAAAATAGTAAAATTAGGAGACTTCTAAAAAATCGGTACTCATAATTTGATGAAGAAATCAAACAGCAATGTTACTAGAACCTAATTAAGAACAGTCTTTGAATTCACTCTACATTTCGTGAAACGGTCTAAAAGAGACGTTCACCATTTTAACAATTAAGTCAAAACCTAGAAATACTTTAAGAATTTTTGTATTTCCATTAGGCAAAAGTTTAATTTAGTCTACGTATGGTTTTATTTGTAATATTATTCACAAACGCAAATAATTATTTTGCAGGAAGATTAATTGCTAATCGTTATAATCGCACGTCCTGAGAGAAAATACAGAAAATATGTTGTTAAAAATGATGAATATTTAAAATGGGGAAATTACAACTAGAGAAGGATCAAGAACTCTCTAACGTAGATCGTTAAGGTTATTTATACTGTTTCGAGAACAGTATCATGCTGATGTTAAATGCTTCATTCTTGGCAGTCATAAAATGGAAAACGGAAATAGAAATGATTTCCATTGGCGGATAAAGTAATAGAATACGAGCAGAATAGGTTAGTGGAGGGCAGTAGATCAAAGTAATGAGGCAATAACTTTGAAAATAATTGGATTTAAATGTTGGCAATACATTACCAGTAAAAGATTTATGCTCCGTCGAAACTTCGTTGGGCTTTTCCTTATAGATAGCTTCAAGGACTTTATAACTCTTGCTACAAATTTTTACGTCATTTCATACGTATTGCATCCCATCTCTAAACTTTCTTTCCGCGCGTTCCTGACGTCGCCCTATCGCTTAAATGAAACCATTATGCTCACTATCCAGGAAACCTTTGATACGCTGTAATATGATAGTGTGGGTATTTCAAGTCCCCACAGGTAAAGCACTGGGCTGCATCATTGCCAGAGTTCTCAAAACTATTGATGCAATTTATAGGCAGTGGCGAAAAATAGGAAAAGGCTTGTACTTCATGAATGCCACCTCTTATCAAAAAGCGTCTTATGCTTTATAATTGATAACATTCAGGTAATAGCATGTTCTAAAATATGCCGATAATTTTACGCAATAAATCAATGCAAATCTCTTAAGCCATCACGCATCTATTATCGTCATGGAACTAGCGAACGGGTGCGAGCAGATCAAGGGAATAGATTAAGTCGTTACATAGTAAAAGTACAATAATTGATATATAAGTGTATACGTAATAAATATTTGGATGGGATTATGCAAATTAAAACTTTTTATTTTTAAAACCCACTTACTGGTAATTTTATGAAATGTGTCCGAGATATAAATGATACTGTCGATAAGTGTGCCCTCTTAACTGGAGCAATTTTCTCAGGAGTAAAAAGTAGTAAAATATTTAAAAATTAAACCAAAGATTGGCATGCTGCAACTGAATTATTCATTAATACACCATTACGAAGCCTTTATATTCTCTACTTTACTTGGTGGGATGGGTGATTACCGCTGTGACGAAGAATATCACCATGTAGTTGGGGTGGTTGGGGGAGCATCTGCATCAACACCACTTTTGACAGATTTCGCGGTTGTCACTAAAGCCATCAATAGAAGTAAATTATAATTAACAAGTTTTCCAGTCAAAAATAATGTGTACCTAAAGCAATGCGGTATTGATTTGTTTTTCTTCGGCCATCTATTATTTTAAGGGATAAGTCTATCCAGCTGATTGTTTTCATGATGTAAGTTGTAAGAGTATTTAGATATTTAGTATAATAATTTCGACATGCAATATCTAACAACCTCAGTAATCAACCCGAAAAGCGGTTTAATTGATAGGGTTTGCCATCACCCAAACCTAAGCCCAACGGCGCGTTAATTTTATACGCCTCGGTAGAGTGCCAGTTTCTATGCCTATATAGTTTCTCAAGAAGAACTTGTAATCAGAAAAGATCATTCTGCTTGGGTAAAGCTGAGGGAGCCCAGAGACGTCACCGGAAATTGATGCGATGCAATGTTATATTGTTATGTGGAAGATGGGAATCTAAAACGCGTCTCTACAAAGATTTCTTGATAGATAAAATGATATATCCTGATTAATCCTCAATCAAAAATTGTCTTTTACAATATTTGTAAAAACTTAAAAAAATATATTTCTGACGCATATAATTTTCTTTTCAACCCCCCGTGAAAGTCTCACAGTGAATATTGACATTGACAAAGTGTTTATCTCCCCCTTTGATGTCATCGTAGTAATGACAGTCGGCCAACGTAGCATCACAACTCCAGGTTTCCAACGGAGAATATCGAGAATATAAAAATGGATCTTAGCGGCCCGAGCTGGAAAGGGTCGCCATATATACGTAGTACTACATTACCTGTAAATATGGACTGCATGCCGAGAGGACTACGCGGTGGGCTTTGAGTCTTTGTCCTTCACAGCACAGCGTCACGTCCACAAACGTTTCCGTGGCTTGGAGCTCCTCAAGGAACTTGAGGACTCCCTCCTGGTGGTGCTTCCATTGCACGTGCAGATGGTTTTCCATCTCTCCTCCGGTCTGCCTGTAAATTAGGAGAAAGACTGTTTGAAAACTTTAATGCCGTCGGGTTAAGGTGATGGAAGCCAGATATAAAAGGTTAACAGAAGTACTGAAAGTTAGAAATAAGCTTAGATTAAAAATAAGGGAATTGCGAAAAAAGTGCGTGCATTGTTAGTATGACGCATTAGCCGTGCGACCACGTCCTCGGACAGATCTTGTATAAATTAAGAAGGAGAAGAGGGCAGATAATTGGTCAATGGAATGGCTGCATCTAATTACCGCCAAGCTGCTGGAATAAAAATGAAAAAGATGTTCTTGCCTAGTTTGAGAAAGCTGGCACAGCATTAGGGAACTTAATTAGGTATCAGTGCTATTAACGAGCTAGTAAATAAGCGTTTAAGTTTGACTCATTTATTGACCACCTAAAGATTGCGTATTCTTTCAATATACTCACGAATTCATGTCGCCCTGTGATAGGATCACTGCGAATAGAACCACCAGTTGAAATTCCGAAATTATAAGTATGAAAGAAAGAATAATGGAAACAAATACTATGGGTTCTTCGGCATGGGAAAGCTATATTATCATTTCATTGCAGCCTAACACTATGTTGCCATAAAAATTAAAAACATAAGCTATGCAATACTGTATCATGCCTGTTAGTTTCTGCGTTTCTGATTATCAATGAAAAAGTTATATGTTGTTCTCAAAGAAAATAAGCTAATAGTTCCAAAACCATCTCTTGGCTATAGCTGACGTGTTTAACTTCATACATGCATCTCGCTGACCCATTTTCCATTATTTGGAGCACTCTACATCCCGAAACCGAACGATTAAGTCCACTGAAAACTGAAAGTTACTTGATAATACTATATTTCATGTACTTAGTATTCATCATTCAAGAAGACACATCCCTTATATTCTAAAGAAAAAACGCAAACTTGCAATGATGACGCTATGTTATATATGAAATTCAACCCCGAAAATTTAACTGATTAATTGATTAACACCTTTCCCCGAAGAATAAGATAAGTTAATCTTGCAAAGACCAGGGCCCACTGAGACGAAACCTTTTGGAGAACGCATAGTGGCGTTTTCGCTTAGCGGTCACCCAACGCAGTGATTCACTTCCCGAAGCTGTCCAATATCTCCTGTGCACTTGAAATACTAACTGTAACTGTAATTGGTAAAAAATATCTGATTTTCTCTCTTAATCCTCCGCAATTCCTTTCATTGGGGCAGGTGGGTAAGTTTCTGAAGTGCACTTGGATGATGCTCGGCACATGACGGCTAAGGAATGACACACGTTCGTAGAATGACGCACTGACGTCTTGAGCCATGTTATATACTGATTCAGAAGGGAAAGAAAAAGTTTCCACCTATTATTTCTGAATAGAAAACATTAATCGTTGCTTTTGAATTTTTTCCATCCGTGCCGAGCAATTCTAGGGAATTATAACATGCATTCGTTTGCCGAAATTCGTGTATCTGCTTCAAGTCGAAAGGTCGTCGAGTGAAAGCTTCTGAGTCGGTTAATTTCGGTAGGGAAACGATTTCCCCTGTATATCAGTCACATTTCATGTAATTAATTTTTCCGTTTCGGAGAACGACAAGTGTTTCTAAATTATCGAAGCTAGGCGTTCATGATTTCACGATGAATTATACGACAAGGTAATCTGGGAAGAAGTGAATTATGTGCATTATTACTTTTGCCTTTAAAAAAGTAAGCAATTAACCATCCCAGGAAAGCTTAATAGAATCAGTCTCCACCGTCGGGACAGTGCCGTACATTTTCTTGTTTTTGGGTAAAATGAGATCCTGGAGTAAAAATGTATGCTTGCGACAGAGCCAAATTTTTCGAGCAGAAATTAAAAAAAGATATTCTCATTTCCTTTCTTAAAAAGTCGATTCGGAAAAACTGAAATCTCCCGTTTATTTTCCTTCCGAGATCTTCGTGCGCTTTTGGAAGACAGTAATATAAAAGGTGGGTAATCCACCTGGATATCCAAATGTCAGCTGCGGTTTTTCCCTCCACGAAAGAACGGTTTCGGGGCGGGGGTGATGGGAAAGGGATGATTCGAAAAATACCATAATTGGGACATAATTGAGTTCGCTGGACCCCGAGTGATTTGCTTTTCAGAATACGAGCAGACACGGACCGAATCACGGCCAGTCTTCCGTCCCGTGAGCCCGCATGTGTCCTCTATCCGAAGGGAACTAACTGGAGGGCCAATTTCCACCAGCAGATGGAGGAATAGGGTGCGGGAAAGGCGATAGCGGGAGCCTATTACCGGCACGAATGACGATCGCAATAATCCTCCAGGGGAGCCGAGCGTGTTGTTGGAAAAGATAGCAAAAAAAATGATGGAGCACCTGCGAGAAGACCTGATTTGCCGAAGTGGGCGCTGAGATATGTGACTTCCTCGGAGAGTAGCAGGGCTTTCCCAATAACTCCGAGGTTTCCCTCCGAACACAGTTTTTTTTCTCCAAATTACTCTATAAGTGTCTCATTCGCTACCACAGTTATTTTTCTCTCCCGATAATGGTTTGTAGTTCCTGAAAAATCGAGGTGTGTTTTTTGCATGTGCGTGCGAGTTAAAGAGAGAAATAGAGAGAGAGAGAGAGATATTAGAAATTATATCATTTTCGAGAATGAGAGGATTCAAAAGGGGAATGGGTGTTTCGATGCTATCAAAGGCCTGAATTAATGAGCCGAGACAACGTCTAACTACTGAAATTTTGTGAATTGCAGCTTCGTACATTATGGCATTACCATGCCCGCTAGATTTCTACCGTATTTTGCCAAAAACATTAATCCTGCTTTGGCATTTAAGGTGCCTTAACTCTTAAAAAATATTGCCACTGTTAAGATTATGATTAGTCAGATAATGAGGAAAATCATATTGTGTTTTTCCGTTCATTCGACTTTCATTAAATGTAGATATATCCTCGTAAAACTGGCATTTTCAATTGAGAAAGAGCCCAACAACTATATGGGAAATATCATTTTTATGATTATTCCAGGAATATCTACCAGGTTGTTGCCTTTATTTTGGAGGGATGGCATTTAACTCTCTGGAACCTTTGTTTTTGCTTCGAAATAATGATTCGAAATTGGCTCTCTCATATTGCGGGTAAAAGTTAACAACATGTCAGAAAACAAATGGGAGAAATTAAATTTATAACATTAAAGGGAAGATCTACATGGAAAAAATTAAATTACAACGAAGGTGAATAAGTGTTACTAATTCTGGAAGTTTCTTAAAATCTGTGTCTTTGAAGTTTGGCCCCAATCTCATCCGTTTGAATTTACGCATAAAATTATTTTATGTCTAACTGATACTTGTATTATCAATGAAGATTTGAAATTTTTCACTTAAGACCAAAATAACGATTTTAATACTATTGATTCTCAGTGTGTTTTGAAGAACAATATAAATAATTTATTTTTCTATTAAACTATCTTATTCTTTTTCATTAACGAAGTTTATTTATTAAAAACAAAGAAACTTGCTATGGGACTCGTTGTTGTTTTATTTGCAATTTAATATTTGAACTGAAACTAGAGTATTCGTGAATCGATCACTTTCTCTACAATAATAGTGTTGAACCTAAATACATAGCTATGGGAAAAAAGTATTTTTCCCGCAAAAGGATGGCGGAAAATATCTGAACTTTGCATAGCACGTATTATATTAATATTATTTTTTTAACAACGAGGCTCAGATAGTTATCGTGTAAATTGATGATATAATTTCTGAGAACATCTAATATTTTCTGCATTTTATCTCTAGATCCTTATGATTGTAAAATTTGTAAAATGATTCAAATCGGACGGATAGTCATTTATTACAAGACTTCATAGTTACAAAAGGACGGAAAGGAATATGTTTTTTTATTATGCTTGAATTCGGGAATGTTGAGACGTAGAATTTATTATGTTTTCTCATTAAATGAGTGACTCCATCAAATACTATCAAATAAAGCTTCTATCGTATTTAATAATACTAATAGATTCATAGATTTTCCCGAGTTGGTTAAGTATCAACTTGAACCAATTCTCCGAAATACACAAAATCCTGAAAATTAATTTCACATTAGTAAATTAAAAATTTGCCTTGCTAACTATAGAAGCACTTTCCTCCATAACTTCGTTTTGGGGAATAATATGCAATAAAAATTAATTTTGAAAGTAGAAAATATTAAGGCAAATAGGGATAATTTTAAAGAACGTGAATCAATGTAAATATTACAAAAATGACTTGCCCGCGAGTGCATGTAGCGTGTTGCGCAATATCGTGGGAATGCGGTCGATTGATCCAAATTGGGGAGCGGGTATCATTGCCATGCTCCCTCAGAGCCTCTGAATTAATATATATATATATATATATATATATATATATATATTTATTTATATATATATATATACATATATATACATATATATATACATATTAATGAATAGCCTTTTGTATCTCGACGAGCGCATGTGCGTTGTATCTACATAAGGTTCTACCTGGAAGAAGAAAATGAATGTGTAAAACGAATAGTTGGAAATGCAGTAATGCCGTCGTGGAAGAAACGGGTATTTCTCATCAGTTGCACCCAAAATTGGAAATTTTACTGGACCTTTCTCCGAAAAAATATAAAAACCAGTTTAAAGTCTCCCAGTTTGTAAAATACTCCCGTGAAAGAATGCACGCGGGCCCTCAAATTATTGTGTAGGTAACTTTTGTTTTAAGATTCCTTTTGCATGAAAGTACATCCCGACTCCGTTCCTCGTGCCATCTCGTCGGCAATCTAGAGAGATATTTATTCTAACTGTTATTCAAGCTCTTCGGATTAAATTCAATGTCCATTGCGTGTACGGTCTTGTAAATATAATATGAAGATAACGGTGCATGGATACGTCATCTTTATTGAAATAGTTCGCTGCCATTTCCTTAATTGTGAATTGAATTTATTCACGATGTGATACCATTTATTTAGGTGAAATTATTGGAATAATGGAACTCGTAATTTTAAATTTGTTTTTAAAATTTTTACGATGTTTATATTTACGTTCAGATGGTAGGGGAAATATATTTAAAATAAACAAATTAATATATCTCGCATTTATTCATTCCTTAGTTTGATGGGTGCATTAATATTTATATTAAGTGGCAATTTAGTTTTCAAAACGTTCATTGAACAATAAGAATTATTGAAATTAATACTTTTTTGGACAATATTTGAGCATTATGTTTTTGATCCCTCGTTATGTTGATTGATCATTGCCACCAAATATTAATCGCCCACTTGTTACGTAATGTTGTACATTGATTCATAATTTTAAATTTATTCTCAATCCTACAGAATATACAATCCTAATGAAGCCGAGTCTCTATAAAGTATATCCGCAGATTGTCCTGGTGTGTGCTCCCCTATGGAAGACTTAGTCTAACAACTACACCCAAATATTTCACTTGACCGGCCGTAGTTAGCACTGAACCCTGTATTTCATATTTTACGTTCCGCTCATCACTCTCTTCGCTCCAAAATTTAAAAACTGCGCATATGCCTAAGTTAAGTACCAATATCCATTCCATGCAGCAATCCGATATTGTGTCCAAGTCTCTAGAGAGTAGCTCGCAATATGCCGGGATTATTATTTCACTGTATACCACCGTGTTGTCTGCAAATACAGGTTTTTCCTGTAGATGTAATTTAGTCTTATACTTGACTTGGAAATTTTGGCATAAAAAACCGTTGGACATGAAGGTGTTTAATTAGCATCTATATCGGGAGGTCTGCGTCTTATTATGAAATATTCCTTCCATTGATCCCGACTAATTGGCGTGAGGGGAGTTCAGTGAAAAAATCATGTTTAAATAACAGCGTGCTTCTTACCAAATGGGCGATGAATGGGATGCGAGGTTTGAAGTGCTGTGTTGGCCCCTATTTGCAGACAAGATGATTGAACTTCACGACGGATGACTCACTACCGAAATTGACAATGTACTAAAGTAAGGTCTGATGCATTCCTGGCGTATTGTGTGGAGTAATGAGTCTTCCACCTGGTGAGTCTCCATCCTAACCGGCGTTTCGATGCCCAAGTCGAGCATCAGAATGGAGGCCCACCCGGCGGAAGACCTGAGAGGACTTCCTACACGACAAAATGCCAGCTACCACGCGGACCATTTTACACGGATGTTTTCGGTACACAATAAAATACACGCATCTTGTAGGATACCCGCCCACAAAGCCGCTCATGTAAATAATATCTCTTTATTTCAATGAACAGGTGTTCCGTGCAGTTAGTGCTGCAGCACGCCGCGCACCGAGGGAACTTTGGCACCCTGGGCGAAGAGCCTTCCTATGACACCCCACTTTCCGTCTGTTAAATATTTCCGTACCCATGGCAAACTGCTCATTCGGCGCTCCTGCTCCTACAGAACCAGCTTCAAGATTCGTGAAAGTGAATAGAAACCGGTATGTACTGTATTTCCGTAGAATAACTTTGAGTAAGTTCGTCGTGCGGTCGGTTCGGTCAGAGATCGGATTGTAAGTCGAATTTCCATCGACTCTTTAGTATTTCCGTCGACCTATTTTCTCTGACGTCCTATGCAGTTTTAACATCTAGAAGGCACTGGTTGCTTCCCTCCTAATGTGGCAATTTAAGCGATTGCCAGCTCTAGCCATAGTGTAAAGCGATGCATTTTCCGAAACCCTCGGGGATTTTTACGCAAATCATTTAGTATTTAGCAAATTAGCTTTGCTATATATAATAAAGTGTTTTGGGAAAGACATAGTAGTAGATATTTTTCAATTAATTTTAAATCAATGAGTATGCGGAATTAATGATTACCATAAGCTGTGAAATAATTTATGTACTTAGGTCCACGAGTGGCTTCTGGACTGGAGAAGCAAAGTCATAAGAAAGGGATGAAAAGCGTTCGTTAAGTGTTTCGTTTCACGTCGTTAAGTTCACGTTGCTAGTTTCTCCGGTACCTCGCAAGCAAACGGGTATTACAAGCCTCTGGGTTTTAACGGCGGCAGCCCAGAAGCTAGCTCATTTAGCTTATCTCTTCACCTTAATTACCTCTTCTGACTGAAGGTTCATAGAGGGTAAGTGCAGCATTCTCAGACTGTAATAGCGAATTTGCTATTCGAATTCCTAGGGAAACGTTTCACTACAGTAGATTTGACTAACTTATAAACGATAAGTAGGAGGCCATTGGAGGAGAATTCTCACAATGATTTTCATTGAAGAGTGCATTAAAATATTGAAATTATCAATTTTTTAACTATAAAATTAAGACCGGAGTTCACACGCAGGCGTCTGGTGTTATCACTGCACCTTGGGTGTACCTACTCATTTTATATTTTTGTTACAATAGGATTATTACTCATTAGAAATCCGTAGAGAATTTTTTTCTCTGCCTGTAATCCCATAAAAGAAAGTAGTATATGGCAGAACATTACATATGATTTTTCAAAATTTTCTCCTCAGGGCGTATTCTCGTCTCATTTTCTCTAAAACCTGTTCTATTTCTTTTATGGAAATCAAATGGATCGCCTAATTTTCTCCACCCCTTAATTATTAATGGATAGCAAACTGTAAACTTTAATTACTAATGCCCATAGAATACATTTCAAACAGAACACGAAAAGATGCATGTAGCTATGGAAAATATTTCGAATCCATTTTAAATAGCCCTTTTCTTTTTCTTGATTCTTTCCTTCCAGGCAGAGGTCATTAATAACGACGAGAATCAATTTAGATTCTTTTGTCCGCCTCGCTCGGGACTTCCGTTAAACAGCCGTTAGTCACTTCACAGGGGAATAAAAACTGAAAGAAAGGAGTTTGTTGAAAGGAAAATTAAGACTAGTCAGAGTGACTGTCAGAAGACTTTGTAATTGTGTTACAGCAAACGAAAACAAGTCGTTATGATGTAATTGTACCATGCACCGTCGGAAACAATGCTTAAAGTTAAATTTATTGATATTTTCTTTGAAATAAGCTAATGTATATACTTACATTACATTTAATGTATACATACTTTTATGTCACGTTAGTTATGTGTCCGTTTATGCCTTTTCTATGAAAGGTATTATATCGTGTCAATGCGAAGATTATTTTTTATGTGTGTACATACCAGTTTGTGTACGCGCAACACAGCATTGAGTGAAAATTTTATTTATATTATATTACTGGAATATATAATGGTTTCCCTTGAATCTTCTACTTCAGGATACATATCTAACACCTTATATACCAAATTGATAAAAAAACACCTCAATAATCTGTCCCAGTCAGTCGTTAAAGGGTGGATAATTGGTAACGACTTTTGCGGTTAACAGTCTGTTTGCGTACTTCAACAGTTTAAGGTGGCATACAGGCCAGACGAGCAGAAATGTCAAGATAAAAAATGCAAGCTCGTGGGCAGTCGCAAATATTATTCTATGGAATTAGACATTTGGTTACCGGTGTCCTTCTCTCCCTCGTATTCACATCGAAAGAAGTTATATATTGCTGTAAAGCATTAGCACTACTAAATATATTCTCTAGACTCAAATGGCCCTCATTTCTCAAAATGGCCAACGCATCGAGGATAAAAGAGACCATATAGTGTAGCCGATTGAGCGCATTGCAGCGATGGTGGTTCAAATATTTGGGTAAGTTCCCTTCTAGACATTCGAATCCTGATATAAATGAAAAGAGTAATAAATTATGTTTAGTTTTTGAGGAGCCATCGAGGTTTCTGGGAGGAACAATAAATAACCACAATATGTAGAAAGGCGAGATCGTTATACTCGTACATGAACGAATCGTTATGCGCATTGGGTGCCGAGGCCAATAGTGAGCTACCCGCAACGGAATTAGTTATAGAAGCGAGTGGCCTTAAAATACACTTAGGTCACTTTACAATATACTTTTTTTTAAATATTTAAGTAGTCGTAGCAAAGTAATGCAAATAGATAGATTGTGCCATCAGTTACTCATGCTGACAACCACAGTTTATCTTATCATAAGGTCTAACCAAATAATTCCTTAGTCAGTGAAATATTACATTCTGACATTCCAAAAGAGGAACTTTAATGTGGTACACTTTAAAATGAGCAGAATATGAATTGGGGAGACAGAAGATGGTATTCCTTAATTTAAAAAAATTACAAAACAAAGGAAGAATATCCCGTAAGCACCTCTTTGTGTGAATGAGAAAGGAATCAAAAATAAAAACATTATCTCAAACTTTTTATTTGAAAAGTTTAATAAATAATGAAGTCTATATATGGCGGCATATTCATTTTTTCACTGACAATTGGCTAAAACTTTATCGCGAGGTGTAATTGTCATAACGTGCATAGTCCTGTAGATTTCGATTAACTGAATAACAGATAATACTAAAAAGCATAAGGAGAATCAGGATGGGCAGCATTAATAAGGAGAGTGAGACAGGGATACCCGCTTTCGCCCGCACGTTTCCATTTGTGTGCCGGAGAAACGGAAAGGGAAACGTGGGGAGGGGGGGGGGGGCTAAAAGTCAGAAAAAAAGCAGACCGAGAGTTAATTAAGCAGGTGAGATTTGCGGATGAGCAAGCGTTTGTCTGCGGGTTTGCAAAGTTCAATCTCAGTTCTACCATCAATAATTAGACAAATTCACATTGTAACATTCACATACTGGAGGATTGAGTCGCCCGGTAAAAATACTTATGTAAAAAATGAAATTAGCATACATTTCGAAATACGCCGGTAAAACTGATAAATATTTCAATCCGAAGAGGACAATGAATTTGGAAATAATATACTTCAATTTGCATATTCCTTTCGAGGCGAGAAAATTGATGGTAATTGCTCTATTGCCGTTAACGAGTTCGTCGTCGTTCGTTCGATCTCATAATGCCTCGAATGCGTAGATTGACGTAATAAACAAACACCACAAAGCTATTTCAGTGATTCCTTAATGCAATAAATGTACAAATGCTCTAAGGCCAGACACTCAACCGAATCCTTTGCTAAATGGAACTGGAAAAATGCTTAAATATTAAAAAATACATACCTAAATTCCTAAACCTATAAAATGACGGAATGCAAAAATCTAGATTAGTTTTCTATGAGTATTATATCTGGTAAAACTGTAAAATGAGAAGTTTAAAATGACATAAATATGTATACAGAAAACAGTAAACACACTCAATAATCTTCACCCTACTGTCATTCTTAACCTTATAAAATAAAACAAAAACTAACCTAATTACACCAAAACGTTTATATATCCCTAGAACTATTGATGATGACTCCCAAAATATAGTAAGAATGTAACTATCAATTAAAAAAAGAAAGAAACCGATGACTACAAAATCTAAACGCATTCACACAATCCTCATCTAACACATACACACACACAGACACACACATACCTCACCACGCTCACAGTCGGCTCTACGTATTTCCATCCTCATCACTCAGCGTTCAAAATCTCCCGCTAGTTGTGCCAGCCTTGCTTGGGTTCTCAAATATACATATTGCGGCAGTTTTAAGATACATCTTCAACAGTCGCTCTTCTCGAAAACTATAAAAATCGGAGTCGGTTTGATGAGCAGAGGATAGGTTTCGCACTAGGTCCATCAGTGCGTGAAATCAGACGTTCAGGTCAGGGGATACCATTCGTCTACCTTCGAATAGAGCTTCCTAGATTGATATGGAACTCGTTATCAGTTCCGGAGCCACTCCATGGTGAAAACCTAGCGTTGCGAGGGATCCATCTTTGAGAAAAGAGAAATTTTGAGTCACTTCGAAGGGGTAGCAGACCTTTTACTCAAAGAACTATGTCCCTTTTACTCAAAGAACTATGTCCCTTTTACTCAAAGAACTATGTCGTCCATGAGGCGCTGTTCTCGAACTCGCAGCAGTAGGGTATAAGAAAATGAAGTGCAGTTGCGAATGGGAAAAGAAATCGAAAAACACTGTAGTCGCGCAAGGATTTTGAGATGCGAGTGAGGAGAAAAATGGAATTAATAAAATGGACAGTAAGGAGAACACGTGAAGATGTTCTAGGTATGGTAGGAGAAGAGATTAGATTATTTGGATAAATAGAAAGAAGGCAGTACCAAGGAATGTGGAAGATACTGCGAGGCAATAGGATGCTGGAGACATAAATATAGAGAAGAGTGCGGTAAAAGAGAGGTCAAGGGGGGGACAGAATAGGTAATTTGGATGGAATTAAAGGGGGTATAAATTATGTGGTATTGAATTAGTTATTTTAGTAAATGGTAAGGGGTTGAAGGATATTTTGTATCGTAATAGGGCATAGAGGTTTAGTAATATGTTACGCCAGGATTCATCGAATGCCTACTCCTACCCGGTAGACCGCCGCTACTAATAATGATACTGTTCGTAGAGGAGTAGAATAGGAACAGGAATGAGGTCTCGCAAGTATTAGACCTAAAAAAGTCACACATCTTGAGCTGGGGCTGCCGTGGCCAATCGCTCAGATTTGACTCTTGGGTAGACCGCCCTGAGACGCAAGCATTAGGCCAAGGGCGTTTAAGAAGTGAACAGCGGCGGATGTTCGATGCCCAACTCGTTTCTGGCAGATTTCCCAACGCTTTTTCAATTCTTGGTCCGTCCAGCTTTCGTTGGTGAAAAAGGTGAGCACGATGCATAGAAATGCCGTTCCAGTGATCCCCCTTCGCCGTCTTGAAAAACATTCAAATTGGAGATAGTCGGGATATCTTCACCTAACCAAAACTGGTAAGTAGCTCACAGGTGAGCCTGAATTACACCAACCCGCCGAAAGTGTGGCTGGGAGACGAAAATTTTGAGCATCGCAAAGTGGTCTTCGTGACTGCACCGAGAAATGAACGCGCCAGAATATTCTCATTCGCCAAAAGAGATTAAAGAAAGAGCGATATAACCTTCCAGAGTGTGATAAATCATTTGTTCATATTATGCTATTTGAAAGCAAACCTATTGAAGGAGTCTTACTGGCTTATACGTGACGGTTATAACCTTCAATTAAAGAAGTTCAAGAAATATACCCACCGGGAACCCGGCTGTAAGGTTAATTTCTTCACCCGCTGGAAAATTAATTACTCTAGATCAACCATAAAGTAGGTTAATCAACATATGGAGAACCTTAAAAGATAATCAACCGAAGTAAATTTTTCGAACGCTGATTTGGGAATTTTAATTAAAATTAGATATTTATTTATCAATTATTTGATATTTTTCTGTTAATTGTAAAATGCATCAATGCTGTAATCCCCTATTTACGTACATGTGAGACTTTCTTCGAGAGTGATTTTAAATCTATAACATCTATGGAAATTACCACCGATTGAGCTCTAATACACCGTACTTTAGATTTCAAAGTGCGAATCTAACTTTTGCTTCGCACTATAATAATTAATTTTTTAATAGAATTTGGTTTTCCTGATCGTCGGCAAAGATATCTTTTCCATTGTTCCACCGCTATATGCATGAATATAGCCACCGGTTTTGGGGGAGCAACCAGAAGGAGAAAGCAAAAATTCCGTATTCACTGCCCTTAATATTATTTGTCACGGTTAACACATTTTTTATAAATATTGACAAGTCTCTGAACTATGTTGAAAATAACTGGAAACATTTTAATATCTCATTGGAAAGCCTTGAGGAACCACGGCGATCCTCTAACGAAATATGAAACAGAAATTACCCAAATGATGTGCATCTATGTGGCACCATTCCAGCCACCGTAAGGGTGTGTACTAAGAATAAACACTTTCATATTGAATTTCACTAAGTGCCATCACTGCTCTCGACAGACTTTGTGATACTTTTGTGTAAACATGCGATTCATCCGTATATACGAACACTAATGCGGGATGAGTAAGGATATGTTACTCTAAACTACGTGTGCGCATCATTTTATGAGAGTTAGAGAGAGAAAGAGAGAGAGATAGAGAACAAATATATATGCATGGAAATACGTATACGATGAAATAATAGACGTTTTACACCCCGGAATTTGTAAGTAAACCTTTGAAGAAAAAGGTTTAAATTTTGCAAATAAAAATATTAATTCATTTTGTAAGACTAGAGAATACCAAGATATACAATTATAATATTTTATCGGAGAAATTTATTTTCATAAAAATGCAAACGTACAATTTTGAATTGATATTCCAAAATTTAATTTTGCTTACATACTATTCAAAATATTTCAGGAAAATACTAGGACTTAAAGCAATATTTAAGGAGTTTAACTGCGGGGAAATTATTTTACGTGAATTTTAAGATTCAGTTAAATGGAAAAAATAAGAATAAAATGAAAAGTACAAAAAACACTACACAATCAAAAATAGAAAAATCAATATTATTAGATTTAAATTGGCTACTGCAAAATAAAATATTTTTGGCAGTTCCTCTTCCTATTTTCTTAGATTCTAGTCGGTATTTAATGATGTCTTTACTCAATAAATGTATAAGAACTTAACGTTATGTAACGGAAGAGGTATGGAAAATTGAATTTCTTAAATTTTTTCAATCTTAACATCCATTAGGGCCACTGATAACTTGTGGTCACACATTACCTCATCCTATTTTTTACTATACTGTACATGTCTTACTCTTCTTCACCTCAAATTGGATTCATATAGCGGATATATTAAATTTATTTGCAAATGCAAAATACAAAATGTAACAAATAAAATATTGTTCCTAATAATTTCGATCGATATTTCAGAAATTATTCATTTGGAGATTTCAATCTCGATGGATATCAATTCGATAACTTTTTCCTTTCCAAGCGGAAATGTGTGAAATACCTTTTGAGGCTACCGTCTTCATGATTACGGGTTACATTTGGTCTTCGGGGAAAAAGTGAAATGAAAAGATGTGAATGATTACCTTCCTCACAAAATCTAGGCACGTTATTGCATTCGGAAATCGTTCGTGGAAATTGCTGTCAAATATTGAGGGCACATAACAGACATCACCCTCATTGATCAAAGCTTATCGTTTGATTCAAAGGAATGCCAAAAGAAGTAATTCCTCCCCTCTATGAATTCAGCATTCTTAATTGCTCCAAAAGCACAATTTCTTGTTTCGTCATAGCTGAAACTTTAATGAAAGGCAATTAAATGCATCGCAATTGGTCAGATATCATCGCAGAGAAGGCGAAAAATATGGGCGCGATTCATAATAGGCAATCCGGAAAAAATGTGAACAAGGCCTTCGATTTCCAAGTAGCTCCTTTCCCTTGCTACCTTTTCTATGTATTATAGTAACATCTATGTACTCACCATGAGGTGGTGGCTGGCTACGCATCCGTTATCTCTCTTGTCATAAAAACCTCTAGACAAAAATAGCGACTCGTCGCTGTTATAAGTACTTCTTTTAAGGCAACTGCAAATCACCTATCTAAATAACGTACGAAAATATATCATAAGCCACGCATGATACTAAACTTCTGCTTGATATTCACATGATCTTTGCTGTCATTATCTACATTTTTTTCCACTAATTAAAATAAAATTCAAACTGGGTGCTGTTCTGTCCCTTTGTTAAATTGTCCTCCCGTGAGTTTAAATACGAGGTTCGGTTCTCATACAAGGTTCTTAGTCACTTTTGTCGCAGTTATAAATCGCCGACCGCGGTCTCTTTCAAGACCAAGGCCTGGAATGACGTGTAAAAGTTTAAAATGCGGTGGATAATATATGATCTTTTAGAGAAGTAGTTCCTTTATTCCCGACACATATACGGAAATTAGACAAGTTCTGTAACATACCATAATAGGCATTGCTATTCCATGTTTAAGTTTGTATCCGCCCATGAAAGAAACCTCCAGCCCATACAAATGTCATCGATGCCACGCAGGAAAAGGCATCCATACTCTTCCCAGTCGTCCTATATGTTCCGATGCACCACAAACATTACGATGCGTGTAGGGATTCGCCCCCTACGTCAATTCCCCCCCCTACTCGAAGTTCCATCGGAGTCCCTGCCCTCCACTCTCATCCCCAAACTCCGATGCATTCATCCCGCCCTGTCCCTGAACGCGCGGCTCGGTCGCCACGTAGTTCCCCGACCGATGCCGGAAATGCGGTGGACCCCAAAGTGGGTGGTGGTGGATGGGGTCAATGACGTCAATCCACGGCGGACACACGAAAAACAAAACGCCCCAGGTGAAGATGAGGAAGGTACGCTCGAGCGGACTCGGGAGTGTGGAATGGCTTTCGTGCGATTTTCGCTCTGATTATCCTTTCCATCTCTCAAGGAATTAATTCCCTACCCTCCTTGTTAGCACCTCTTTCCCCTACCCGATCCTATCTCCACTGCCTCAAAGACACCGAGCCATGCGTGGAAGGGTTTTGCCATTTTGATGGATGCCTCTGTTACTGGGCGGATCTGAGCCCTCTGTTTGTCTGCTTTAACGAATCCTTTTCCTTCGTTTATTTCTTTGTCAAGAGTCAAGAAAAAGAGCCGTTAGATATTTAAAAGGGGTAGATTATTTGGAAGGATTTGCAAATAGAAGTAAATCAATCATTTTTCATCCAGTTTGAAGTCAAACGTGGCAGAATTTCCTCTGGGTTACCCAAAAACATTTTTCCCGTAGAAAGTTTGTGCTATTTCCATTAGTTTTTCTCCACCGCTCACTCGCGAAAAAATTCCACATCAAAAGAATATCATATTAGACCTCATCGTGTATATGCCGGATGAAACTGTGAATTAGGTCAAAGTTGTAGATAGCTGTCGCTCGTCTCAGCTTTGATCTTGGGTTATATTAATTTATTACCAACGCAAGGAACGCACCTGATTGCAAGAAATTAAATCACAGCTAGTTCATTCAATGGATTCGGAATTAATAAAATTTTTAGAATTTTCAGAGCGGAATGAAGTAAAGATGGCAAAAGAATTTCAGATTTCTTGCATACCAGGTTCACAGTACGCGTCAGGACTAACGCCACAAATGTTTAAAATAACGCGGAAATAAAGTTGCTCAAGTTACCAAGTGGTTATAGAGTATATGCAGGGCGAATCTTAAAGAAATGAAGTTACACGATAAATTAAAGCAGAATACTATATATTTAAGTGCTATAAATCAGTGATACTCATCTTTTGGAATTTACGGTTCTAAATAAGTTTAACATATATTCTGAGTATGCATTCGTTGACAAGAGTTTTTAGAATAATGAAAAACGACTATGAAAAAACATATACATTACTTTAGTGGTACCGATGTCAAAAAATAAAGTTTTCATAGAATATTTTGACTGGAACTTATGAAATCGTCCTATTTAATCATTTCAAATTCTTTTTATAATAAAATCCTTGTTAAAAGTTCCGGGAATCCGCATGCAACACGGCTAATTAATGAGTGTTCCTAGTCACCACGGATGGAGGTGGCCTAATTCCATGTTTCACTCCGCGAAAAACATCCCACAGGTTAGCAAGAAAAAATAAGCAAAATTCTCCTGTTGAACCGGTTTCATTTATGTATTAATAAAAATTCCGACTCACCGAACAGATTGAAATTTCCTTGAGAGATGATGGTACTTTCGTATATTGCGGGATGATGGCGTCGGTTCTTCTCATTACGCGGGCGTTAGCGGCAAGGAGACAATGAAGTCCATACTGGGCGTGCATCCGTCGCAGAAACAGGACCCCAAACGTCAAAGAGAGCAACTCTTTCCATGATCGAGTAGAGTTCGCCCTGAAACCGGTTCGCAGTTTTGCGGAAGTGATGCGCCTTACCGCTACCGACTTTTAAGACATTCTCTTGTATACTAAAATTAAGATTTAACTCACGCGTCCACGGGATTGAAGAACTTACATGAACGAAATACTTTATTTACTTATGTCAATTCTTTGGACAATCTAATTTAATGTAAAATTTTTCCTTTCTGCGAAATGGACATGTTTTTTCGGGTCACTCCTTCGTGAATAACGAATTAAATAGTCATTTAAAGTCATTGAAAAATCACGGAAATGATTATCAAGCATATATATTTTTTCACATCTCTTGAAAATGTTTCTCTATCTGCTTCTACAAGGGCAAATGAACCACTATCTTAGAAATCAATACATTCCATGTATGAGGAAAACCTGTTTAACTATACGCTTAAAAATCGCTAAAATATAGCATCTATTACGAAACTAGAGTTATGCTTGCAATTCTTGAAGTGAGTAACTAACTTAATATGCTATACTATATAATGGGAGTTTATACGAGTTGGTAGCTTATATTCAGAGGGTTTTAATTAAATACGCTGGATAAATCATATATAAATATATTTTTCCTTCTTTAATTTCTATTTAAACCATAAACATATTAGCAATGATAATTGATAAAATGCAGCACACACTAGGGGAGAACACCGATAGCCAATGTATGAAGTCCCAGAAGTAGGAAATAAGAATTATAACGGCCGAGCAGCTACGAGAAAATGTCATGGAATCTCATTATTTGATGGAATACGTTTTTTATAAAAAGTGTCCAACAATTTTTATATACTGCGTTCAATTTTGTCAATGATTTTTTTCCCAGTTCTCCAGCCATAATTAAAACATTCAGCGAGGTTAATAAAGTAAATATCTTCGAAGTTAGAATATAATGTAACTTTGACCCTTTATAAATAGATATCATAAACCTTTGACACAAAAATGTTCTTGATGAAAATAGTAAAGCCTTTTTAAAAAATATAATACTTTGCCATTCCATTGAGTAAACAGGCATCATAATAAAAAAACCAACTAGTAATCTTTTCCTTACATTGGATTTTCAATGGGGTACAGTGCCGAATTGCACAAGCCATTACTGCACGAATTTAAGCGTTCGTTAGCCTAAGGCAGACCGTGACCTTAAAAATAGATTTGATGAAATATCTATATCCACCTGCTAAAGAACAATTTACCGCCGCCGGTATGGATGCCGTGTAACCTATTGAGTCAATAAAACTTGTCGGATTACCAAAAGAGGACCTTTTAATGAATGGATAATTGACACAATGACTATCAGGAACATTCGTAAGAGAAAAATTTTCCATGAAGTATTTTCCCTGTAAAGTTTGCAGAGGAAGGGTGGAATTGGTGCGCTGTACAGCAAAGTTAAATCTTTATCGGGAAGTTAGAAAGGAAGGCCGATGATAGCAGTTAGAGATAAGGCGGGTAAGAAAATAGTCGACGCAGGAAAGATCCAAGAGAGATGGAAGGAGTATATAGAAGAACTGTATGGTAGAGAACTTCGACCAACAAAGTTAGACATCGAAAAAGAATATGACGTAGAGGAAGATAGCTTAGGTCCAGGCATGCTAGACGATGAGATACAAAGGTAAAGGTAAAGACTACATCATGTGAGGACTACAGGACAATAAGTTTGATATCCCACGCAGCTAAAGTTGTTCTCAGGATCATAAACAAAAGGATAGAGAGTAGGGCAAATGATTACTTAGGGGATGATCAGTTTGGGTTTAGGAAGGGCAGAGGTACACGTGATGCCATTGCAGTAATGAGATTATTAATGGAGAGGAATATAGAACACAACCAGGAGGTATTTGCCTGTTTCGTAGATTTCGAAAAAGCGTTTGATAGAGTGAATTGGGAAAAACTAATGAGTATACTACAGAAAGTAGGAATAGATTGGAGGGAAAAGAGGCTAATCAGCCTCTTTTCCCTCCGACCTGTACATGTCTGAGACTGCTCAAGTGCGAGTGGGGAACGGGGAGTCCGGATGGGCACTGTTAGGAAGAGGTGTAAGGCAGGGTTGCGCATTATCACCGTTGCTGTTCAACCTGTTTGCAGAAGAAATGATAAAAGAGGCATGGGAAGAAC
The DNA here is from genome assembly GCF_022747635.1 of Hetaerina americana. Taxonomy (NCBI): domain Eukaryota; kingdom Metazoa; phylum Arthropoda; class Insecta; order Odonata; family Calopterygidae; genus Hetaerina; species Hetaerina americana. The sequence goes on from NW_027286625.1 coordinate 15,242,056, forward strand.
TCGAGGTAGGAATGAAAGTGGGCGGGGAATTCGTAAAATCAGTTAGGTTTGCTGATGACCAAGCTTTAGTTTGTCAGTCAGCCAAGGGGCTGCAAGCATTGCTGAGTGAATTGGAAATTCAGTGCGACAGGTATGGGATGGGAATCAATATTAATAAAAAATGGTTATGCGATTTTCTAGAAAGAAAAAGGCTAGACTAAACATTTAAATAGGAGGGCAAAAACTGGAGCAGGTAGAACAGTTTACGTATCTGAGAAGTGTTTTGGACCAACACGGTCAAAGTAGTAGGGACGTAAGAAGAAGAATTGCGCTAGGAAAAGAGGCTTTCACCAGGAGGAGGGAGTTGATGACGGGGACGTTGAGTAAGGATGTTAAGAAAAGACTCGTAAAAACTTTGATATGGAGCGTAGCTATGTACGGCGTGGAAACGTGGTCATTGAAACAGGCGGATAGACGTAGATTGGAGGCTTTTGAAATGTGGGTGTGGAGAAGAATGGAGAATCTGTAATAAGACTGTAATTGAGGGTAGAATGTTAGGCAAACGAGGAAAGGGAAGGAACAGGATAGGGATGTTGGACGGGATGAAGGGAGGAAGAAAGTACTCAGAGATGAAGAGGGACCTGATATTGAGTAGGATGCTGGATTTTGTGTTTTGCAAGGAGTCACAAAATGTTTTATTTAGTAGCTGTGTCCATCCAAAAATCTACCTTAACCGGTAGATTACCTAATAATAATAATAATTTTCCCTGTATTGTTATACCCTTTTTTTGGGAGAAGGCAAAGGATTTTGGGAAGCATTGTTGCAACTGTTCAAATTTGGGATGAAGCTCGCATTTAAGGCTAGAAATAACAAAATTATTGATATCAAAAGAATCCCGTCGTGTTTCACTGAGATGTATGCGGAAAAGTTCATCTATTAGAAAAAATAAAATTTCACTATGTCTTTTCGCTAAAAGAAAGTCATTTCCAAGAATTACTCATTAGAAATAGGAAGTAATAAGAGTGCGGAGACGTACGAGGGTTTAAGTTTCTTGGTGACAATCAAGTGAATAGGTTTTCGTCATTGTTTTCCTAGCGAGTTTAAAATATATATGCAAAATATGTGTCCAAACTTCTAAAGCTGTATATTTTAAGAAATTTCGTACTGTGTCCACTGATGTACCTTGTTTATATTACTTTATGGATGAATTTTGTTAGAGAAAAAACTCGATATTTTCCTTCTTCCAAGTCAATATATAATCATTCAAAATTTTAAAAAAATCGTACATTTAACTGCTCTTATTGATTTAAAAACAGCATATTAAATGGATGCTTAAGTTGTCTCCATGGTTAGGTATTTTATTTGCTGTCGATATTTTCAGTTATTGTTGAATTAATAATAGCTGATTAAAGTATTATTAATGAAACTTTTAATATTCGAGTGTGCATCAAAATCTGGTAATGTGTAATATATACGTGACAATGAAATACGATTACTTCGATAGAGAAAAAATTCATCTATAACTCCTTTTTCATACCTACTTTATGTTTATTATTATTAAATTTTCCTTTTTAGAATTTTATTTGCTCACTGCTGACTCAAAATGGTTTAATACATTTGAAAAAAAGTTATTGCAAGAAATCGATCGCATGGGTTAGAGCCAGAGAAGTTACGGCTGATGGTTGAACAGATTGTTTTTTTTCAAACACATATTTTTTTGCGAAATACGGAATCAAGTTATGCAAGAGACTTGCAGCGAGGCATGCATCGATCATGGATCAAAGAAGGTTTATTTTCATCCTGAATCAAATGCCAGTCAACCTTCGCTGGTGTGGAAGGCAAGTACTATTCACAAAGTCGGGCGTGGTCACGTGGGTAAGGCGTATAAGCGCCATGAGTAATCCGGAGAGGTAACTCGTTCGGTGCCGCGGGTGATGAATGTGTGGCGTACTAATCGTGACATTTTTATTCTAACGTGGATGTGGAGCGTTTCATAGAAGTAATGTCCGTAGGAATAATCTTGCTGGCGGATTGCGCCAATCGAGTGAACTAATGACGACGCTTTTTCTATAGTCTCCTTTTACTTTATCGCCGTGGGATATTTACTTTTGAATTTTGTGGCTTAATTTAATTGATGAATAAACATAAATAAACAAATAAAATATAACTAGCGATTGAATAAGTCATGTATACACATAATTAAATCATTAAAATATTATATTTTTTAGGAGAAGATAAGCCTAAAACTAGCGTTTCCAAGTGTATTTCTGTAACACTCAGTTATTTCAGGAGGCAGAATTTGAATGTATTTTAAACATTGCGAATTATAAATTTTGCCACCTCCAAGTCAATTGGCTACTGTTTTTACACTTTAACTCCCAGGTCCGATGGGCGGAACATTCACATCCAATTCCTTAAGTTGTACATGCTAAGTTCATTTTTCTCGCTCGCGGAATTTATTTCTTTTGTAAAATAAATATTGGTCGTGCGATTTCGAAATAAGTTCCATAAAAATAGTTAAAATTCTCACCGTCATCATAAAATTTTGTTTTCGATTCGATATTTCGAGAAATATTAAGAAAAAAATCCAAATTTCTTCAAATTTAGAAATTGAAATTCAAATTGTAACTCGTTGCCTGAAAGGTATCAATTATAAAGTTCTACCAAGAGACGTGCACTTGCATAAGTATTGCATATGAAGTTATCGTGGTTTGTTGTCTGAGGCGTCAATTACGGTTGTGTAGTTGTTCACTTAGGTAGTTGATGTTTCCACTCGTAGGCAGTTGAAGGACAGGCTTTTCGTAACCAATACAAGCACATTTATTGCTTTATTCGTGTTTACCTGCTAACAGGGTAACGTGCTTCACGACACGAGTTGAAAGTACCTACATATATCTACTGCGATTATAATTCCGCGTGTTTACCGGATGCAGAGGAGAGTTAAATGTATGTAAGAAGTTGTGACCCTAAGAAAATTGTAGATTTAGTTTTATTAATCTGAAGAATGGACATCATCATTAACCCAAGAAATAGGATTAAATTATCCCACTTAGTTATCGCAAGTACGCATATAGTACATCACAAATAAATCCTTAAGGAATCATTTTCAAAAGCTTATGATTTTACTGAATTACTCTTGTTTATTTTCAGCCAGAAACATAAATTTTAAAGCACTGAAAATATTAGGCACGATATTGCCATACTTCACCCAAAAGATCGTGGCTAATTTACGGGTATCTCTGTTGACACAAAGCTCTATGATGAGATGTACATGTGTAACTACTTTGGAATGATTGATATTTACTATCCTTCAAACAGAGTAAGCCAGTGGTTTGCTCTGATTTGGGTTTTATAAAAATAAATAGATTAGTCAAACTTATTATGGTGGCCTAATTTACCCCTGTCACAAATGCGTTGAGAAATCAGAATATTTTATCAAGCAGCCTGTTCATCATCATGCGTATTTCAATCTGAAGATCGGCTGACTGCAGCTCTTCATTCTTGTGTAAATGATAACTTCTTAATGTTTTCATCAGTCTTCTGTCTAGTATCCCTCACTGGTCCCCATATTTGGCCTACAACGTATTCCACTTTCTTAGCTGTCCAAACTATCGTCTTCCCTTTCATCTCATCAGCCCCTCATAACTTCTTTAACCAACATTGACTACTACCTGCTTGTCTTATTTCCCCCCTGGTTTTTCGTCTTCATTTAATATCCATTTGATTATCCATATATTTGATATCCGGAAATGGACCTAGAAGGTCAAAGTAGTAAGGACGTAAGGAGAAGAATTGCGCTGGGCAAGGAGGTTTTTACAAGGAGGAGGGAGCTGATGACACGGACGTTGCGTAAGGATATTAAGAAAAGACTCGTAAAAACTTTGATATGGAGCGTAGGCGCGGAAACGTGGTCATTGAAGCGGGAGGATAGACGTAGACTGGAGGCTTTTGAAATGTGGGTGTGGAGAAGAATGGAGAAGGTGAAATGGCCAGAGAAGAAAACAAATGAGGAAGTACTTGGTATGGTGGGTGAAGAGAGGGGCTTGTTAGGAGCAATCCTACGGAGGCAGGAAAAGTGGATGAAGGGGGTAATGACCGGCAGCGGGATGTTGAAGACTGTAATTGAGGGGAGAATGTTAGGCAAACGAGGAAAGGGAAGGAACAGGATAGGGATGTTGGACGGGATGAAGGGAGGCAGAGAGTACTCAAGAGATGAAGAGGGACTTGATATAGAGTAGGATGCTGGATTTTGTATTTTGTTAGGAATCACAAAATATTTATTTAGTAGCTGTGTCCATCCAAAAACCTACCTTAATCGGTAGATTACCTAATAACAATATAATATTTGAAATCCATATATTTGATATCCATCGTCTTCATTTTATATCCATTTCAGTATGTTCTTCAGTAAGCTATCGCACAACAGGATGTTCCCAATCAGCTTTCCTATTCTTAATAATATTGAATTGAGGTAAAAAAACCCCGAGAACATGCCAAATTTGTACTTAATTACACCTATGAATTCCGATTTCCTACCCATTTCAACCATTTTTAATTTTTTAGATACCACATAGTTAAATTCAACGTTATGCATTTAAAGTAGCCATCTAACCAATTCCATCATCATAACGAAGTGATTTTTCTGGCGTGAGAAACTAACTTATTCAGGCTGGCTTTGAAATTTATGAGCGGAGAGTTCTAATAGTTTTCTCCTGCTGCATCGAAGAGAAACTCGTGTGTCGACGCTATTTTATCGTTCAAGTTCACGGTCCAGCCTTAGAACATTGATTTATCACCCAGTGAAGTGTCTAGAACAAGAATTGTTGGAAAGAGCGAGGACCCAAGCTTTAGTTGAAAATAACTCTTTGCTAATTCTCTTAGCGTGACAGCATGCAATTTTTTAATGCGAAAAATTATGATAAATTAGTGAAATTTTGAGTTCTCAATTGTCATAAAAATTTTTAAAACCTCCTGTCTCGCCTCTAGACTTGGATCTGTTCATGTAATCTTCGAAATATTGAAATGAAATATACTTGCGGGCATATACTACAGTAAGATGATTTTCCAGTATTCAAACTATTATCTATAGTATACAGGAAGTAAAAAATGCAATAAATCACTTGCACTCGAGTGAACTGCCGTGTTTATTCGAGCGTGACTCGCATCTTTCCTTTCTGAAAGGCGAAAGAGAATATTTGGATTCTCAGGGCGTGTTTAATCAATTACGAGTGGCAGTTTTTGAAATGAAGCCACTAACTCATTCGTCGCTTTGATTTTAAAGCATGAATAAAACGTTTCAGGAATTGAGTATAATTATCCACGCAAATCATTTAGTAAAATTCAATCCAAGTTATGTAATAGTGGAGGTAAATGTCGGTTTCTATAAATCTGGACTTCTGTTCATTAGTCACAGTTTACGGAAAGCAGGGTAGTCAAGCTGCTCCTTTCATACCCTTCTCCGAGAAAACATTTAATAAGTAATAGAGGTGTGTAATCAAGCCATACAAATTGTGTCGGTGCTCCTTTATTTCTTTTGTGTGTTTGGAATCTCAAGACTAACTACCGACTACCATGACAGGATTTCTGAATTAACCGTATATCTCAAGAAAGTCTTGACCACCTTGACGATGCTATGACACCATTGCGAGTTAAAGCTCTGCTGGGGAGGAGAGAGGCTCTAGGGGGATGACACAATGGGTTTTCATAAACCTGCTGTAATAGAAATATCTCGGAATGGAAAACCCTTCACGCGCGCGAACATATTACCGATACTAGACGCAACGTTCGGCTTCCGCAAGTTTTGGCTCTTGATCGAGGTCACCTTCTCGTTTATTAAGTCGCTCAAGGAATGATTGGGTTGGCACTTGTATGAAGTACACTGAGTGATTGGCTTAATGAGGCATAAACGTCCTAAGTGAATTTATATTGTGCTTAACTCTCTTTTTACCCTTGATTAAGTCTATTTAAAATTTCTGCACACATGTATGCACTCATGCACTCAGTGTAAGCAAAACAAAGGTTATGCGATTTACGAGAAAGAGGAAATGCAAGTTAAAATTAATATAGGAGTTCACACTCGAGCAGATGGAATAGATTCTCTGTCTTGGATCAAAATGGCCCAAGCTGTAGGGAAATGAGAAGAATTAAGAAGGGAAAGTATCTTTTGAAAGTTGGAGGGAATAGATGACAAGGACTTTGATTAGGACGCTGAGAAAAGGCTTGTCAAAACTTAGATATAGAATATGGTTTTGTGCGGCGAGTAAACATCGTCGTTGAAGCAAGACGATAGGGTCGGATTGTAGATTGGAGGCTTCTGAAATGTGGGTGTGGAGAAGGATACAAAATGTGACATGGTCAGAAAGGAAAACAAATGAGGAAGTGCAAGGAATAGAGGGGGGAGGAGAGGGGGTTTTTGGGAGAAATTTCAAAGAAGCGAGAAAGGTGGATACAGTTTATTTTGATTGACAATGAAATATTGAGGACTGTGATAGAGGATATAACATTAGGCAAGCGAGGAAGGAGTAGGAGGAAAAGGATAGGAATGTTTGTCCATGTAGTTAAATATATTCAAAAACTGTACGCAGATAATAGTAATTCAAATTAGAGCAATAATAAATGACTGATATGAGGAGTGCCATTTCATGCTGATCTTTTTATCATAAAACTGACATGAATTGCCTTTCATAATTCAAACGTATAATTATTGTTAATCCGTTCCTAATATAGCGCACTGACCTGCACTCATAGATTTAGAGCGCATGGCAGAACTCATAAACCTTATTAAGATACCAGGATATTTTTCAACGTGTAAAAAGACTTAACCTACCAAATAATATGTTTATTGCTGTTAGATGCAGTCACTGGAATATGTCCTTCTTCTTTTGGATAATCGGAATAAAGTTGAGTTTAGCGTAAGATTTTTTCAAAACAATCTGCTGGAAGTAAGCTGAAAACTCCAAGGGGCAGAGTTCACCAATCATATGCTTATGCTTTACAATATAGAATGACAACATTTTATCATTTTTCACACTGATTGAAAAGAATTGGAAAGAGGAAAAATACAAAACAGACTATAAAGCCAAGGTTTAATAGTTGTAATAATAGTCAAAATAACAGAAATCTAGTCCTGGTACCGTGATAGGAATGTTTAAGTCAACACTGGCTATTATGGAATGTAGAAATGACGGAATAAGCGAGAAATACTTGACATGAAGAAATAACGGTTTGCCCATACCATTTACAGATAAAATATTGTGATCGGCAATTACCGATATTTAAATAACCGATTTTTGATAATTAAAGAGCTGCTTTGTCAATTTACGGTAAAAGTGTTGCTGTGAAGATGATGACCGTGACGACTGGCCACAGGAAGAGTGCCTTAAGGATCTGAATCTTGAATAAAATTGGATACTAGAAATATTCCGTTTAAGGGTTATAGCGTGAAGAGTTTAAAGGCCTGGACGGAAACCGATACCATTAAGATTTCAAATTTATATAAATATTCAAAAATCTTCTCAATCATCAATTGATATGAAATATATTTTATTCATCTTTAGCATTTCTTGATATTGATATTTTTCTCATCGGAAAGAACAACGAGACATTTAATGTGTGCCAGCATGTCCTTTTTCTGATGTGGTCCATTATCGAATTCATGAATTTTTAAACATGGGGCAATGAACCTATATTATGAAATGACTAACGAAAAAGAGGCAGCGAGTGATTATTTTGGTGAAAACGTTTTCATCGCTAATAAGATCCTTACATTTTATACTGATAAATATTTGAATGCTTCAGAAATTCTTGGATTTCGGCCATTCAAAGGGTATATTCGAGTCAGAATTCAAGCGTGGAGGTCATGATTATCTTTATACACTTTAGGGCAATAATTCTCGGGCTTAAGTCTAATTTAAGTGGGCGGTCAATGAAAATCATGCGCATTATTTATCATAATGCAATGCCAGTGCTACTGTAAAGATTAAAACAGTTGCACTAAGTTATTGAGGATCGAGCCATTTTCAGAGATTAGATTTTGATACACAGAATTACGGGTCGAGGTCACGTACTTCGCATGCATTTCTGTGTATGATTTCCTCATTATTCAATTTCCGTATGAAATTACTCCACACATTACTCGGTAACAGTGCGAATAATTCTCCTCTCCTAAATTTCAATTATATTCTCTATCAAGCACATTGGCGTGTTCTTAGCCAATAACTGATATATCGGGAAAGTTCTTTGAGATGTGAGTTACGGAAATGGGGTACGTAAGTATACCGGTACCCAACCAAGCGCGTCGTACAAAGAGGTCCGCAAAAATGTTACTCGGTTTAGGAAATAAATTCCTAAATACAGCATAAATCACTTGGATTAATTACTAAATTTTACCGTTGCTACTTCTGTTCACGGCATGCTGAGCCGGCTAGGAATTTGCACGAGCCGAGTGAATTAAAACCCGATCGGATTAATGTCACTCGCACAGGTCGCGGAAGATGCTGAGATTATTATGTCGGCAAGGTGTCTCGGGAGTGGATATACGACTTTCACGGTTAACGCGCTAATAAAACCACGTTTGAACTTCATCATACACTTTGCATAAGTGGGCGGTGAAGTGGAGTATGGACACTTCCTGCACTTAGCATTAAATGACCGTGTGGGAACTAAGAACTGCAGGAATTATTATGAGATTTGAGAGGAAAAAAATGTCCCGTATCGACATATGGTGGATAAATGATGTACACAAAAAATTAATGCAATCGTGAGAGAAAGTGGTAATAGCACATGTTTTACGACGATTAAAAATTTCTTCTTATGGTTGTTGTTAACAAAAGAGCCACAGCTGAACCAGCATTTTATAAAGTTTCACAGTGTAAAAGGCTCAAGTATTAATTAAAAAGAAACTGTATCATGCCACATTTTATTCACAATTCGAAAGACTGTCATTCTCGGGCTAAAAGGTGACGTCGTCGAAAAGTTTACTTGAAAGATCAGTGAAAAGTTGGTATTGCCTACCTTACTGATTAATCCTTGATTTATTTATCAAGAACGGATATTGTAAATGCGAGTAATTTATGAAGAGAATGTGCTTTCATTCATACGAAAACGATAATTGTAATTCTTTTTAAGTCGCCTGCGATAAAATCCTATGCCTTAGTAAAAATTCCTTATAGCAACATTTAATCTCGCATTTACCTCTAAAATAAGGTGCACGTCTAAATAATGTTATTTTTAAATAAGTTGTATGCATGGAAATAATCGGTGCCAATATGTAAAAAGTAATGAACTTGGGAGTCATCCTGTGTACTTTCACCCGATAATTGCGAGGCATTCAATAGTGAGAGGGCGCCAACTACATTGGGGATTCCCGCTCAAGAGAACGATGCATGTACGTAGGAGGTCGCTTAACTTGACCTGCAAACTTCTTTTCTAGGCATTTACCAAGCATACCACCGGCGAGGTAAACTCTGATTGTAATCCCTTGGCTCTTAAAAGACATGTTTATTCTATAATTACAGTTCGATAGGACAGTTTGATTACTTAATATGAACCTACAACATTTCCAATCTCATTGAGCTGTAAGTAAAGCCCGCTTAAATTCCACATATTTCCTTCCTCCCTTTGTTCTATCCAGCATGCCTATCCTATTACTCCTACTACTCCTAGTTTTCCTAATGTTCTCCATTGCTAATCAAAACGTTCTACTTCAATCTTTCCGAATTATTTTCGGTTTCTCTTATCAGTGCCCTCCCCTCCCCCATCATTTGCTTGTTTTTTTCTTTCTGTTCATTTCACCTTTTCCATTCTACTCCAAACCTTCCCAAAGACCTCGATATACTATACATCTAACGTTTTCCTTCAACGACCATGCTTCTGCGCCTTACCTTCCTCTTAAGTGCACCTTGCCTTCCTCCTAAGCGCCACCATGTTTCCGCTTCCTCCCTGAGTAAGTGCTGAGAATCAGTCCATAAAAACTCTTCCTTCCACGATTTTCAGAATCCTTAATTAGTTCCGCGGGAGTTTTATCTACCCCCAGGGCCTTGGTTGGTTTACATTATTTTAATACCCTCTCCATCTCGCCATCAAGTAGGTCTTGACCAAAGCTATCTTCATCTACATAATATTCTCTCTACCTTTTATCCTTCGGATGAAGTAAAGTTTTTCTCAAGGATATCAAAAAGGGGTTTCTGTATCATTCCCACAATTTGATATGGGGGCATTGATCCCTATCTGAAAATGTGAGAGCCCTGTTTGTCCACAATAAGCCCCAAGGAAATATATTCCCCCGATATACACACATCTTCGTGCGTATTTGACTACTGGAACTCTAAAAGGTGTAATTGTAAAAACGTTTTGAATTTAGTACGCATAATATATACTCTGTCTTGGGAAAACCAGTGCTTCGAGTGGGTACCTAGAAGTATTAAATTTTCCAAATCGGGTTTCATCAAGGAAAACGTCTTTTGCCGTCAATTTATTTTGGAACGAGTCCAAGCTCGGTTTACTTCTCTTTATATACAGTCATAAGTCCATTACTTGTGTGAACCCTGAGCGATATACGTCGTGAATGCGTCCGCTCGAAGATAAAATATTTTTTCTGGAAAAACGGATTTTACGAGATGATATACACTTTACCTCTAAAGTACTATCTTTTTCACTTCCAAAGAGAAGGTTTCGTTTGTTTGTTGGGAGGCATTTCTATATCGAGTGCTCTCGTGAGTAGGCTGTCCTGGCTAATTTCGAAAAATAGTAATAATCACGATGAATGAGATCAAACTTTGTGCTTCCCAAGAATCAAACTATAGGTAGATATTTTTCAGGCCTAATTTTAATGAAAAGGAGATAATATCATAACTTTGGTCTTCAATGGTTACTCTGGTGCCTTTGGAAGTTCAAAAAAGAGTTATGACATAGAACTGTATATCAATAGAAAATAAAGATGTTATGTGGGCTACATAAAAGTAATTTGGATAAATGTTTGGGTCGATTTTACTTAGGAGGGAGTTGATGATAGAGATCTCAAGTTAAGATGTAAAAATAAGACTTGTAAAAACTTAAGTACGGATCGGAAACTTGGTCGTTGAGGCAAGAGTAGTTGGGTAGGCGTAGTTGGGAGATGGAAGTGTGGTTTTCGAGGAAGGTGGAAAAAGTAAACGTTTTGTAAAGGAAAAATGAACAAAAGTGATAGTGAAGGAGAGAAGGTAATTGGAAGAAGTTGGAAGACGGCAATTCAATATCAATGCAGGACATAAAGAATAGCAATGAAATGTTGAAGACTGCGATAGATGGCAGAATGAGATGGTAAATGAGGTAGAGTCAGTAAAGGGATAAGGCGGAATTAAAGGAGGCAGGGAGCATTGGAAGTTAAAGAGTGGTAAATTCCATCAAAAATCTACCTTGGTCGGGAGGTTACCCTAAATTTTAAGTAAGTCAACCGTACTACACTACGCAACCTTACTCCCTAAAACGAGGCGGATGAAATCCATAACCATCAGTTTTATGGGATGTGAGGTGAAGTCACAAGACCTCGTGTCAGTATCGAACTTCCTCACGCACCTAAGAAATAACAACTTTAAGACGGCTGCTCCGAAGTAATATCACCCACGGCCATGCCGAGAAAGTCTGCGGTTACTTCCAGAGCGGGAGAGATGAAATAAAGGATAGAAGCATTCCTAAAATGAAGTAACCTTCCTAAACTCCAAGATTTCTGTAATTGAGAAGTCAAAACTACGAAGATAAATTAAAATTTAATTTTTGATGATCTCTTATAGGTGCTAGAGGTCTTCGTTTGCTCCTGAAAATGCACGCATTTGACAAAATTGCGAAGAGGACATTGTTGGATCAGTTTCTTCCAAAGAAAGATTTTGCTCCAAAGAAAGATACAGGGTAGACACAAGCTTAGGTCTAACGGTAAACAATGACTGAGCAATACATACTTTCTCATTCAATGGAAGCTCAGGAAAACAAAGGGTATGAATAGAAAAAAGATGGTAGAGTTTCAATATAGATCATACGCGTAGTAAAATAGCGTATGCTTTAACTAAAGAGTCCCGTCCATCCGAGTATTGCTGCTCTCAGATATATTTTAAGAAATGATGCTGATAATGAATGTAAAAAATTGATAAATGTTTCAATTCATTGTCTCGACATTAAATCCAGCGCATAATGGTGATTTTATTTAGAGTTAAGCTCAACCAATTGGAGGTAAATATCCCTTATACGGAGTAATTATCCCCTCTTATTAAACCTCCTCCCGATTTCTCATCTTCTCCCTCCCGGCTAATATTTGACCTGGTCACGGGAAGTCACCTTCCGGTTGCTATTAGGCCGCTCAAGGATGATGTCATGGCTTCCCTGGCTGTGACGGAGATTAAAAACTAGTACGCTGGCCAGCAGCATGGCTTTTCACGCTTCCGCGACAGATGACATCGGTTGATGCATTCGTCGGAATTTTCAAGTCCTCTCGATTCCTACGTCCTTTCTCTTCCTCTCCCCCGACTTCCTCCCACGACAACCAGCATGACAAGATTTAGCGGCCATCCGTTCCTTACTACGTATCACGAGCACAACTCAATTGTCTGTCAGGTCCACGTGCATACTCCAACTAAGAGCGTGATCGTCCGCGGTGCTGGCACTGTGGGAAACATTTAGGCAATCCATCAACTGAAAGCGCAAGTCACACAGTTTTCTCCCACCTGGGTGAATCATCAATCCTCGGCTCAAGGAAGCCCGCGAGTAATGTTTCCATTACGAGCGCCCACAATGACTGGTGACAAATGTCCGTTGCATTGACAACTTACTGCGTTTCGAGTATTAAAAAGGAAGTTTTCCAAGCTAGTAAGCAATGAACACATTTCAAGAGTTATAATAACTCAAAAATTTAATTAAATGTTAATTCACTGTTTTTGTTATACTTACTATTACAACTTCAAGTGTATGCATTAAGTGCATATCTCAGATGAGGGGGCATAGTACTCATCAGGAGGTAGATTTTTACTCGCCATCTTCACCCAGGATATAGGCTATGAATTCCGGACTGACATTTACTATTCCATACTTTGTCTTAAAATTAAATTCGAGACAAATAACAATTTCCACGACAGCTAATAGATACTTGGAAAGGTGGACAATGCTTAAGGTAACTTCTAATAAATGTCTTTTCTGGAAACCAGCTGAACTCTGCCATTTGTTTTTTATAAGCAAAATATTAGTGTTTGATTTCACCAAAAATGAAATGCTGATGCTAAAATATATATAGCTTTTTGATAGCAACGTACATGGTATAAAGATTCAGACTATTCTATTCTAATTAATTTAAGTAGAACCGCTCTTGCGCTGCTCCTTTCTTCTCATAACGGTTTATTAATTTTTCCATACATTTTCCGAAACGCTATTTCATTAAATATTACAACCAAGAATTTACCTTCACCGATTTTTGAAATATATTATTTCCGATCTACGTTTCAAAATTCAAGATCCCTTCGTTATATTTCATTTTAGTACTGCCATTTGGCACAGTAGATAGTTAAATTTACAACGTTAGGCTTTCTTCAAGCATTTTTATTTTTTTTTATCATAGAGACTGTTTCCAGACATTCTCTGATGCTTCAGTCGGGTTGACAACTATTGACTGTAATATGCATTACCTCGTGTATCTCAAAAAATTCTTGTTCAATATTTCTTAACATTGCCCTAAAGGTCCATGATTTCATTCAGATCACAACCTTTTCTTACGCCACAAGCCGTTTGCATCCCAACTCACCCCCACCCTCCGACTAAAAAGCACGAAGGCCTGTCGATCCCGCTCGGCTGACATCATTTCACTCTTCGGCCGATTCGGTCATAGGCGCTGCGGAACCTTGCCGCTGTATTTCGTTTGAATTCCGATCAACCCATTCCTCGTCTACATATACTATGTATAGGCTTTGTCGAGGAAGGAGCTGGCAGCTCTAATCGGTCTACTGAGGTCCAAGACTTAACGCCGTTGTATGATAAAATTAAGTTTTCGCCGGCAGCGCTTGGAGAACTGAAAATACTTATTTTCTCTTACCATATGGCTCTATATTTACTCAAGTTTTGGTCAAATGACAAGGTATGCATACTTTTGGCCTACCCAAAAGAATCGTTGGTCGAGGAGAGTGGGTAAAAAAGAAAATGAAATATAAACATGGTTCCTCGTTACTATTACATTGCAACTTAATCTAGTTGGAAATTAGACGAAGTTAATGAGGAAGTTAATCTTTTGTCTTAAGCGAGATAAAAATATTTTAGTTTGATCAACGTAATCTTGATAGAAAATTCTCTTTTAACCTTCATCGAGATAATTTCAATTTTGGAAATCCCAGCGCTAGAAGGTGCTGTACTACAAAAATCTTTGGGTCAAATTTTGATAGCTAAAATTTACCAAGAACACTACATTTTTAAGGAAAAAAAATATATCGCAAAAATATAGGTAATGCTTTTATTGAGATCTTGTAAACCTTTACAGCGTCCTTCTAAGAGTTTTTTTCAGTGTCAGTAATTTACCAGTATTTTCCAAAAAAAATACGTGTTGTAAGACTTGGGCCGCCTAAGGAAACTTCAGAAATTCGAAAAGGCCTTGGTCGATCCACATAACTGAACGCGGAGCAGTGACCTTGTCCTCCCATAGCTGCAGGCGACGATGCTGCGAAGAGAGGCTTGGTCCCTTTTGCTCCACGTGTGGTTTCTGGTCCCTTGAATTCCAATGTAATGAAGTTAAATGAAATTCCAATCCTTCGGAAGCGGGGGTAAATGTTTCCTCCGTCCCAGCATTCTTTTTTATTGATCCAATTTACTCGAGGTGAGAAAAATTCATCAACGCCGGGAGGTGTTCCATCAGCATTTTGGCCTTTTCAATTGGATGGCAACAGTTGTAATATCAAATTGGGTGAATGATATGACAAAATATTACGTGATCAGATAAGAGCAGAAATGAGAAAAGCCCAGGGTCAGATGCAGCCTTTGGTAGGTTTGATAGGTTTTTGCCTTTGTATTTCGTACGAAATACGACGCTCTTACGCTCACTTTCTATTTTACATTTATGACTAGATCAGTCAATCATGTTAAGCATTTATTATCAGTCAATTCTATGAGGAATTTTTGGAAAATTAAGATTTGTTTTATTATATTTAAATATTGGAGGATCAGAACAAAGTTGCACACATGTAGTGCCATTTATTGATTGTTTCCTAAGGCACTGAAGTTAATGCTTTGATTAAGTAGTTGTTTGCCTGCCGGTGAATGCAGTTATAAACGTCCACGAAAATTATTTCTCCCGTCAGTTGCGAAACTCGGGCTTTCATTCGATTTTTGTGTACACAAGGGTCATCAGCTGCCCAAATTCATCAGCAGTTGCGCCAAGTTTATGGATCTATAGTAATGACCGAAGAAAAAGTTAGACAAAGATGTCAAGACTTCACAAATGGCCGCAAAAATGTGCATGATGAAGAGTGGAGTTGCATGCCCAGTATCCAGACCGATAAAATCGTTCACCAAGTGGACCAAGGACTGCGATTTGATCGACAATTAATGATTAGGGATCTAGGAGATGAATTTCCTCTTGTTTGAGGTACGATATTTCCACGATAGTTACGGAACAACTCGGATATCACAAATTGTGTGCAAGGGGGTACTGAAAATATTTTCCGACTACCACAAATAGCAAAGCATATTGAGTGGGCGAGGGTTTTTTTGACCACTATCGACAAACTCGACTCTACAACTTGCGACTATACCCTCTTCTTGCACTCAAAACAGTTTGCGGTTTGAAGACAACGAGGAACTTAAGACTTTCTGTATCAAATAGTTTAATTTCTAGGCGGCGAAAGCTCTATATGCTGGGCCATTAATAAAGCTGGTCAAACGTTACGCAAAGTTTTTAGAAATGAACGGCGTTTATGTAGAAAAGTGAAGTAGGTTTGTAGGAAACTGAAGCTGCCATTGAAAACTTTTCTAACGAATATTAATTTTTATGACCAATTGGTCCTCACTCTTTAAATTTGCATCGTATATTCGCGAATGCTACTGCTACTCTAAATCAGCCTAAGCTTGATTTAATAGATGAGGGTAAAACTCACCAAGAACTAAATCTGCAGCCGCGCAAAGCTCATGCATTCATGTTGCTTGGAGCGTTTCCTTTCTTTGTGCTGTTCGGTTTCCCGTGAAGTTATTCACTAGAGAAAATTTCTCCGTTTATATTTTGAAGTGGATTCGTCAAAAAAAATACCCTTGGAATCCGGGATTCTCCAACCTGTAAGTGGAACGCCTTACACACTGGTCTACCACGCGGAGTGGTGAGCCGAAGCAAATTTCTATGGAAAAACCAGGCTATAGAATCTAAAATGTGACGGATTTAAACGATATCCGGGGAGTGTCTTTGGATATAATATTATTATCGATCTCTTGAAGTGGAATCCTTATTGACTAATTTATTATCTTAAAATTTTGTCGCCAAAATAACCTGATGCGGATATTTAAATCGAAAAGAACCGAAAAATTTAAACCAATCACAATTTAAAACATTTTGTTGCGTTAACTTTTTCAAATGGAATGAATGGTCGGCCGTCAACTTACCATTTATATTACGCATATTAATATGCTAATAGCATTCATTGGACCACAATTTTTAGCGTGAAAAAATGATTGTGATTTTATTATTAAGCATAAAAATGCGATTAATTTCATTTCTCTGCAAAATTATCACATGTCCCACATAAAGTGGTGAAATCAACATTCATCTTTTCAATAAATGTAGCTCTCTCCCTGGCTATTCTCGGTCCAATAGTAATTGAACCGGAAGGATGGTTTTCACTCTCACTGAAATTGCATCCAAATGCTCCATGAAATATCGTACAGTCGAGCGGAATACGTAAGTGAAAAAACTTGGTGCAACGGATGACGAAACTATTCGAATTTCGGCGTGTAATTTAACTTCCACCTCAAATTCATTTATGTTACATTAAGTATGCAAACTGCCATCCTTTAAGAGAACTAATGGTTCTGATATGTTAACTCTTGTTGAATAACGTATCTTTCTTTGAGCCTAGGAATGGTCCTTTCAAGTATTCACGATTTTGAGAGCGATTCGGATTAATTAACTCTAAAAAACTAATTCCACGGACATAAGTTGGTCAATCAATTTCTGCAATTTAACAAATTCATCCGTCCCTCGTTTAACGCGGAATTCGGGAGCAGACATGCTGGATCAAAAACCGCCTCTATTCAATAAAACATTCCAGAATTTATGCTTGATTTTAATTAATGGTAGCCCATTAATTTTTCGCCATCGATCGGAACAGGTTCCACTGAGACTCGTCAGACCTGAGACTTGACACGACAGACGCCAAGTCTAGCAAGAAAGAAGTAAAGGAGGGAAAGATACGCGCTGGTAGAATTTTGCCCATAACGTAGATGAACACGCGAAGTCCCCGTCTTTTTTTTCCCCGTCAAATTTTCCTGGTTTCACCCCTTGCCAAGTGTATCCTTAAAATACACGAAGAATAGATAGAGAAAGACGGCGATCAACTCAATCTATTACGCTGGTGAACACGGCAAATTGAAGAGAAAGAGAATGTTCCTATGGCACTTTTCACACTGAATTTACATTTGAAATCAGAATATTTCTTTCACCGACAGTTTTCCTGTGGCGAAGCGTTATGACTTATGTATTCGCTTTCTCCGTATCACAGTTCTTGTGTCAGCCATTCGCGGATCTCAGTGTTTTTCGTTCTAATTTAATCCGATTGTCTCAATTGTTTTCCCTTGAAAATGTATAGCTTTGTTTTTCAGTTAATAGACACTTGGCACCACATACGACCGGCATGTGAAGTTATGCGTGCGGAGGATATAAATTTAGATTAAAAGTCTGATGCAAACATTTCACTCCGCGAATTAAAAAAATATTTATGAACTATATTTTGGTCAATAATAGAGGATTCAAGATAAGAACGGGCCCTCTCTCATATGGTCCTCTCATGGCAACATGGCTTGGTTGAAGCGTATAAGGGAGTGGCCAATGGATTTGTGGCACTTGAGTTTACCCTGCCAATGGTGAAGTATGTACGGAATTGTATGTACACATTTGTGTCAGAGCCAGGGTCACAAAAATACTCTTCGCGTTGAGAAGAAATCAGAAAATAATTAAGTATTTGAAATCAGTGGGAAAAGTTCAGTTAACCGTGATATAGTAGATATCTACCATTATGATAAAGTAGACATCTACCACTATGTGCCATTAAAAAATATTATTTTTTTCCCCATTGTTAGGAAGTACTTTCTCGTGTTAGCTTATTATGGTTTATGGAGATGTTGCGGGCTTCACTGAGGCATTAATATAGACCGATCCCCCGAAAGGGCACCTCCCGGTGTTCGTTCTCCCCATCAAGTTTCTTTGAGCGACACTGGCGAGACAGACCGCTTGTGATCGGATGACCAGTCTCACGCTTGCAGACTTTAACTCAAATAAAAGAATCGCAGGCCAAGCACCCGCCTCTTTTTTGTAAACGGCACTCTCCAATTTTCCGGACAGTTATTGCCTCTCCTTCGACCACCCGGCATAGGAAGAATGCCCACCGACAGTGACGCCAACAACGGAAAGTTCTCGGAAGGAAATGCGAGCGTCTGTCTGTTCAACCCATTACCGTAAATGTTGAACTTCTCCCCTCCCCACACTCAATTCAGTATTTAGTCTAGAGTGACTCAATCGGGGGACTGACAAGGTTAAACGATAGACATCCTTGGCGTTTACTGCTCCAGAATCAGGTATCTTTTTTATCTCCGCTAATTATAACTTTTTCGTGGCTGTCTCGTAAATCTTTCGCAAGGTCCAGTCTCAAAGTAATTAGCGCTATTGTTCCTAAACACCCGCATAGAAAAGCCGTCAAAATATCCATTTATAATATTGATAGAAATAAATAAATAAGGATATCGGATTCTGCGTACCCTCGATCATAGGTTCGGGGTTCGGTGAGTATTTTCCGAGAAGGACATCACATTATTTTTGTAGAGTTCCATTTAATTAAAATGCAGTTATGAGTTATTCGCGTAGAAAAACGTACCGGGGTAGGGAGCCTGGTCAAAGACTACGCGTCAAAGAGAATAAGTATGCCAAAGAATACGCAAAAAATTCCATATCAAAATTACTGTTTTATAGCCACACAATATCGATCTCGTAGCTCCTTTATCTGCGGCATACCTTGCTGGTCGTGAGGCGCGTGTTGACAGGGAGTATGGAAAATGTGTGTGGGAATATGTGTTTATTTAGTTGAATTCATGTACGGAATAATGAAGAAATAGGCTTACATTTGATGGCGCCGTACTTCAAGAATCATCGTCGCAAAATGAAACCATTTGTAGTTAGCTGTAATTAGCTAGATTAACCGACTGTTCCTCTTAATTCTGTAACAATAATTGTTTATTACAGACCTTTCTATATTTTCCTTGTGGTTGTAATCGGCAGGTAATAGTAATATCGATGCTATTATTTTCTGCAAGGGAGTAAGGGAATTTTATCAGTATATATCAGTTTGGAATCATAACTCACTGGATTATTCAGATGAAAGGAAACTGAATGAAACATGTACTGCTCTATTACCGCGCCTGTCCTGATCAATTTAATCTTACACAATTTTTTTATTCCAATGAACACACTCTATTCTCTTACCAGTCTCCTAATTCACTGCAATAATACGCTAAAATGATAGAAGGTTAGATATCTAATTACTAAAATTTAGTAATAATAAAAAAATGAAAGAACAATCTCAATCAATCAATTATCTAAGGAAATTACTCTTTTCTTCAGATTCTCCTATTAAAACTTTAGTTTTACAGCAATAAAATATTTATTTGGTAACATTTTATTCTTTTCTCACTCCATAACTCAAAGAAAGGTCTCCAAGTGGGAGAAATTCTACGAGCATTACGCGACACTGGTATTTATTTAAAATTTAAATATAATTATATCAATTTAAATTTTTACCGTTACTTTGATGGATGTCGAGCATTTAGTTGTAGTCATCCACAGCTCGGAAAACGAGATCAGGCCATGTCCTGTTATACTAAGTTGCCGCATAAAACTTAATTTCAACAGATTTGGGTCTTCTCTTTTTATTATTACGACCACTCCCCAAAGTTCAAACGATTTAATACCGTCTAATTGCTAGAAAATGCAATAAAGTGATTTGTTCGACATGAAGCAGATTTTTGCGCTTTGCTTTTGCGCCTCTTTCGTAAAAATTTGTAAATGTTGGCTTAATCCCGTGGATGCATAATGCTACAAAACTCACCGGATTCACACGCCAATCGAGAGGAACGTGAGGTTAGTAAGGCTTCAGCCGTTTCAAGAAGAGGCGTGAAAATATGCCATTCACCGGAGGCCAAGGCATGCAAGTTGGAACAGAAAATAAGTTTTCTAAACTCATGGTGTGCGTTAGTTTCACAGTAAAATCCAAAAAATAAGATACCATTTACACGTTAGACTGAAATAAAATTAATGGTTTTTACGCCTAGAGTAAACAAGTATTTATTCATACCGGAGCATTTCGTCTATTGTGATTTTTATTTTAAGGGAAAGCATTAAAAACTTTTTGTTCAACAATCGATTAACTCATGAGTGAGAGCGCTGCTGTGGTTGTAATTTTCCATGTTGTTGTTTTGCTTATGGTATTGTTCCTTTTTACGGTTGGTGACCTAACACCCCCCGCCACACGCCCTTGCGGGGGCTTGCGGGGTATTATGTTGATGTAGAACTCTTTTTTCTATCTCAAAGTTTTAAATAAGATGTTTGATAATCTCATTAAAGTAGCCTAATTAAAACTCAGATTCATATAACCTACACATACCGCCAGTTAACACTTAGTCCTTGTGGTAATGCTGGTACGCTAGTGTCCGTGCCCATACCTATCTTGCTGATATGCAATAACTTCGTCCATTTCCTCAGCCCGAGGCTTTCTACTTCAGGGCTCCGTCTATTTGTTGCAAACTTGCATGCGGTCTTATACGTATGGTGCACTTTTTCCTTTTATTTTGGACATGAATTTCCAGCAAAACCTTATTTTTCCCCCTTCATATTATGTTTTCCTTGCTTGTTTCTACGACAAAAAATCAAGTAGTAACTTCTAAATACTTAAAATTACAAATTAATCGCTGTATGAGGGCGACAGCACTTAATTACTCTTACGCACAAAGCATTATATTGAAGATTCAGCACCAGTAAAATTATATGCAACAGCGATTTTCTTTTTGTGTTTTAGAAACTATTTTCAACCACACCACCATTTGTCTTTCTACCTAAAATCCTATACTTCGTAATCCCCAGGTCCATTTCCCTATATACCGGTATACCTACCTTTATACCCTGTATATCTACATAATTTTAATGCATTCATGTTCCCTGCAGGGTATCATACGTAGGTCGTGTTACAGAATCGAACGAATCGTGTAAATTCAACTCGCTGCTTCTCAGAGAAATGATTTCCTACTTGATCTTAAAGCTTGCCCGGCTTTTGGGGTTGTTTTGGGGGAAAGGGGTGAGAGAATAACTCCCAAACTTATGAAGAATCCGCGGAGTCACCCCATAGAAAACCTCAGTGAGACTACACGACAATATTCCATCTCCAGTCTCCCGCCGAACAAAAATACTCAGCATAATTAGAACCGGTTTGCCCAAAAAAGCTTTCCTAAAGCTTTTCTTCGGTTAAACAACCATCTCCGTTTTTTTCTGAGCTTGACGAGGCCACGTTTTATGAGCAATAAACTCCCTGCCTGCGGTATTCTCATTCCCTTCTCATCCCCGCCCTCGTGCAACCTCCCTCCGTGAGTCTTCTCCGCACCTCACCCCCTCCCACACGCATCAACATCTCCTGACCTCCCACCGATCCTGCTCCCCGACACCCGCTCAACCGCATCCACCCGTCTGTCCGTCCCCTTTTACTTGCACGCGCGCACATCGCCTCGACCCGCCGAGTGCAGGTCGTCTTCCCTCCACCCAACACTCGGACTCACTCTCCAATCGCCCCACCCATCCTTCCGCACCCTGAATCGGCTCCGCGGCCCACAGATGCACTCGTGAAATATTTTCGGAGGCAGGAGAGACACGTGTTGGGGCACGTCGAGGGTAGATGAGAGGAGGTCGGGACATAGCTGTCATGCTACGATTGAATAATACGTATAGTAATAAATACTAAAAAAATTTCACTATCCCTTTATGAACACCTGAGTTAATTTATATATTGGGAAATTAAAAAAAAAAAAACTAAGGCTTCTAAAAACATCTTTAAAACTGTAGGATTTTAATGTTTTTTCTAGCAAAAATCATGTTTGTTTTAGTTTAGACCTTGACGATAGATGCGGGAGATTTCATAACAGATCTTTCGCACCATATAAGATTGTTCCTGGAGTTGAAGATGTGCACTTATTTGAAAGCAAGAGGCGTGAAAAATGGCTAGGCAATTTTGCCTGAAGGTTGCCGTGTTCCTTCTACCACCCTGCTTCGAAAATTTCGGTCGTCGAGAATTTTATGTCTTTGTTCTGATCGCCTCCCGCGCCAGAGGGCCACATGCGACACGCAAACACAATCTTGCTGCCCACTCTGGCGTCCGCGGGAAGATTCTGGGGAGCTTCGAGCATCACGCTACGGCAAGGATTTTCGGAGAAATTATCAAGAGGCGGGTGGTTTTGGGAGGGAAGTGACGTAGGTTTTGGAGAGGCGTCCACCATGGCGTGACGGCGCGTGGCATTGAGTAGGGTGAGGGTTGAAAACGATAAAAACCAGCATGGCGTCAGACACGGGAATTTGCCTACCCCCTTTGGACCAATCTTGGAACGTTTTCCTCGTAAGTGTGGAGTAGTATTTTCTGCGATGTTTTGGAGTATTGCTCAAAAAATAAATCTTAATTTCTCCTCGCTAACGTTTCACTAGTTTTTATCAGAGTAGTCAGGGGTTTGAAATGCAACACAAATATAGATGAGGAATTCAAAGAAGGCAGGAAAAGTAGATGTAGGAAATACTGACTTAACTTTTCCATAGCTTTTTTTTCTTTACTCCTAACCGTTCTCGTTTGATGAACAATGTAATAACACCTAATATGAATAACGTTACTCTTTAATTAAAATTTTTATCGGAATAGTGGAATACATATCATAAATTTGAAAAATCGTGTCAATTTTCCCAAAAGTGGATTCATGGTGGTGCGGATATGTAAATACGATTTGGAAAGGGCATTTTTTATTGCTATGATGGCTCATTCTTCGTGTTTAATCTCAGAATAATTTAACGCTCTCATGCCTATTTTATGGAATAAAAATAACAGTGAATGGATGAAAATGATTTAATATGTAATTATTTTGGTTGATTATACGTATAAGTATAATTATACTTAATAAGGACACGTAATAAGAAAATAACTGAAGCTAAATATTTAAAGTAATTCAATATAATGGTAATTATTTCTATCAAATGTTAATTCAGAGTTGATGAAGTCTGCCATTTGTTTGATTGAGGTGAATCTTAATACACATACATTTTTTAATTTGGGTAGTTAATAATTTACTCCATAAGTAAAAATGTTAACTCCGTAATTGCATCGGTGAATGTACTTACTCAGAAACAAAAATAAGTCCCTGAAATTTGATCAGGTTAACGCTCCTATTTGAATTATATAGCGGCCTTCGAAATGACGTCTATGGTCTCTTATATAGGTTGGAGAACAGCTGCGGCGTGTGTAAAAGTCCAAGTTGTTGATGTATTCTGACGTAATTGCCCATTCCTCCGTTCTTTATTTCAGGGAAAAACGTAAGTGGTTCCGTGACTGCGAAGAAGTTGGGTGTTACGCACTACGGAGCCAGTAATTAGCCTATTTTCCCAAGATAACTATGGCGCTTCCTCCGTAATTCACAAAGAATCGCATGAGGGAGCAACGCTGATGGAAAATGACATCTTCCATGGAAAAGGCGTTTGTAGTTTAGAAACTTGAAGAATTTAAAACTCCGTCACTTAGGGGCTCAGAGCGATGCGAGACCCAGCGATTCTTAGCATTTGGAAAGAAAAGGTAATGGATATATCAAGTCGTTACTTGAAGTTGAACTGATTTATGAGGTACCCTCAAGTCCAATGGACTTCTAATGATTTTCTGACTAGCAAATCACTCCTGAAATTTGAAAATTATGTTATAATCAGCATTATCACCCAGTAAATGTACACATTTTCCTTCACAACATCGTCAATATGATTTCATCGCCGTCGAGAACACCGGTGTACGGGCTCCTTTTCTCACTGAAAAATTGCCGATGATTGGTGGTCTAAGTGTCTTGGGTGTGTTATCCCACGATGCACTCTTCGAACTATCGTATCCACGAACGTTTATTTTTGTACATCCATAACATCATCATTGCATGTATCACTCAATAGACGAATTTCAATGGGTTGTTAACCACATAAGTGAAGAAAACAGATAATTAATTACACGTTATGTTGTACTCCAGGAAGTTACTTTAAGTGTTGAAAATGCTTCTCACTTTCGCGGCAACTACGTAAGCCCTTCCATATTGTATGGTGCAGCCACCTATGCCATGTTATTGTAAAGAGTATCGTGTATTTTAAGCTCAATCATATCTCTATGTCTACCGATTGTCCCGAGGAAAAAATTGGATAATGTAGAGCTTGAAGGTCCCTCGTGATTAGCTATCATTTCCATTTTTATTTTTACCTTCTCCTTAATCAAAAACGGTTAAGATGTATGTATGAAAAAGCTGGACCACAGATTTCTCGAGAAATGCATTTTAAGATCCTCTGAATGCATTCAGAATATATTTAAAAGATTTATGTCTGTGTGTCATTGTATCTGTGTTTTTGTGGGAACGGTCATATATATTACCCAGAGCAGGATTTAATTTTATAGTAATATCTTATTTAGATGAACTGGATACATTTAGGCAAAACTCCATCCACCGGAAGTGACTTTTTCAGCATTTCTTTTCAGCGTGCGTGTCGCCCGCACCAAAAACTTTATAAAGGAGCCAGAGATCAGAGAATAATTTTGGATACTAGTAGTATCTGAAACTACGTTATAAAAACCACTAAAACATTATAATGGTTTAAATAGAGCGGCAGATCTGGGAAAGACTTTTGTTAAAACCGATAAGAATTTCTATGAAGCAGCATATTATTCTCTCATGGAAATACGACGTAGTTGAGTAGTAAGCGTTGAATGTTAGCCATTACACCTTTGTGTGGTCCAGGTTTCTTACGCTGATCACCATTTATAGTATCTCACACGAAAAACACATTGAATCTGTTTCTTGAATTTGGTTACCGTGGAAACCCATTTTCAACCATTTAAGGCCTTAATTTATAAATTAAAACATAAGAAAAATACATAGTATCACTTTCTTTGCGTAGAAAATATTTCCGGGACAATCACGTACGTTCATTCACCATATTTATGCGGAACGAAGCTAAACAAATTCAGGATGTAATTTATTTGAACGACTTTTTTTGGGAATACCGTCTTACTGTGACATATTGAAAATTGATTCCCAAAATGAAGTCACGGCGAAACGCAGCGATGAAAGTGAGTCTGTAAAAACATTCAGCTCAAGGCCGATATTAAGTTTTTTTTTAATTCAAGAACAATAATTTAAATAAATTAGATGCATCATGAAACTTTTTTTCCATTAAGTCTAGCAAGGCAATCGCTAAGCATCTGTAATCACGTAATTGGCAATCCGAGCGACATTCCTAGTGAAAAGGATGTTAATGTGGCGTCATTTTTCAGTCATTTATCACACGCAATCTTTCACCTAAAAAAAAACTATATGCCAATCAAACTTTCTGTTATTATCTCCCCAATAATTAAATGCTCGTCGATTGAAGGCCTTTCTTTAATGCCACATTTAGGGATCGTAGCATATCTTCCTGTTCTCCAGCTTTTAATTCAAAGCAAGATATACTTATAATAAGTGGATGTTTAGCAGAGGAGACAAGTTAAGAGATTTAAATATTTTAAATAGGTGAAACGTTTTCCTATACATTAGAAAATATTTTCACAAAGAAGATGATATTCCAAAAACTGAGTTAAATAGAAGAAAAGTGTAGCATTAGGAAATCTAAAAATCGTCATTTTCTGAATCTTTTTATCAAGATATATTCTCCTCCATATTTAGTATAATCTTAGCTACGTACTCTGTCTTACATAAACGCTTTCTGAAGACCTTTCTTGAAATCAAAAGTAACATAAACGGAAAGCATAATAAAGGAAGTAGTAATAAGCATAGTAGAACCCATTGGAGGCAATTAAAGTGGATACTGAGCCTTTTGATCGGTGATGGAAAAGTTGAAGACTGATAGAGGGAAAAATGAACGTATTTAGAACGTCCATTTTGGCAAATTCATACTCCTCCTCCCCCTAAGAGCAGTAGGGGGAAGAGGGGTATGAATGTTGGACGGAATGTTGGGAGGTAGAAAGTATGCGGAATTGAGGGGCTAATTGTAGAGTAGCCTGTCACATTTTGTCGGGGTAGATGAGTCGAAGAAATGTAACGGTGGTTAGGCTGTTTGTCCATCCAGCCCCCTTTTGTCTTACTTTTGCTCGTATAATGTAGAACAAAAGCTTTTAACCACCCGATCTATTAAATCAGATAAAAAATATATATTTTTAGCCTGGGAGCAAGCCAAAGAATAAAGATGATAAATCTTTAGCTAACCAGTGAGCCAAGAGGCTATAAGCATTGCCGAGCACATTAAAAAATCAGCGTGATAGGTGTAGGATAAGAATGCATGTAAAAAAGAATTCATTCGCTTTTCGAGAAAAAGGAAAAATAAGTTAAATATTAAAATACGATGTCATAAACTAGAGCCGGTGGAACAGTTTACCTGTGTTGAAAGTGTTTTGGATCAAAATGGCCACCGTAGTCGTGGCATAAGGAGAAGAAGAATTACGTTTGGCAAAGAAGCTTATTCAAGTAGGAGGAAAGTAGGAGGATGATTGGGACGTTGAATAAAAATGTTAAGAAAAGAATAGTTAAAACTTTGATATAGAGTGTGTTTTTTTACGGATCGGTGACATGGTCTTGGAAGCAAAAATATAGGCTAATATTGGAGGATTTAAAAATGTGGATGCAAAGAAGGTGGAACAGATAGAATGGGCAGAGATAAAAACAAGCGAGGTAGTGCTAGACGTGAAGGGGTATGAGAGAAGACTATTTACAGGAATTAAAAGATGGTTGCAGAGCATGTTCATTGGCGATAGGATGTTGACTGTGATAGAGGGGAGATCTGCAGACAAAGGAAGGGTCAGGAATAGGATAGCATATTGGACGGAATGAAGTGAGTAAGGAAGTACGCGGGAAAAAAGAAGAGTTTGTTGTACACATTTTCGGATGCCAGTATTTGTTACGCTGGGAGAGTGAAAGATATTTATCGCTAAAAGATATTTATCAGTCTTTGTTTGTTAAAAACCGAACGTTGATAGCGTTTGAATACTAATCATAGAAATAAAACTCAGATTTCGAAATCCAAGGGACTTCAACACGTCGCGATACCAATTCACGACGGGCCAGTCCGTGCTACCACCGCGCTTGCTTCTATTTTTCTGTCTCACTCCTCGTCGTTCCACATCATGCGTTAGTTTTGAGTACTTGGGGCTAATAAAAACTCGTTATATGACGTCGGCTCGATAGGCTCATGGTATATTATTTCCAACGGACTAATCTTTTTCTCTTATGCAGGTGCGCACATAATTTGTGCCTATATCCTTCATGTGTTCTCAAATTGGCTTTCTTTCACAGCCACGTATCGAATATGTTATCGAGGTGACTAAGCAGGAGTTCCAAAAGGCAGTGTTCTGGGGTCATTACTCTTCCTAATTTACGTAAACGATTTATCAAATAATTTACATTCCCAAGTAAGAGTCTTTGTTGATGATTGCATAATACACGGATATAGCATGTAAATGACCGCGTAATACTACAAAATGACATCGATCGCATTGGTGACTGGGTTACAAATAATAATATGGGCATTAATTTAAGTAAGAGTAAGAATATAAATTTTTCAAATAAAAAGAATGCAAAAGGATATTTACACTCTCTTTGGAGATAGAATCCCATGTAGCAGTTATTGCAAATATTTAGGCGTTTACTTAACAAGGGATCTTGGGTGGGGAGTCCAAGTGGATAATGTGATACGGAAGGTATTTCGAGTTCCTCATTAGATAATGAGAAATTTAAAAGGAAGTAGCGTAGCCACAAAAAAAACCATATAAGGTACTGGTTAGCCCTATCCTAGAATACTCATCCTTAGTTAGGGATCCATATGAGGTGGGACATATTAAAGAGAGAGAAAAAGTTTAAGGAAAGGCAGCAACATATGTACTCGGAAGGTACAAAATAACTGATAGTGTCACGGAAATGTTGGATATACTGAAATGGGAGACTTTGAAAAATAGAAGAAAAAGGAGTAGGTTAGGCGCGATTAATAGAATTATTAAAAAGGACAAAGCGTGGGCAGATGGAAAGAGATAAAAAAACTAAATTTTAAGGGAAAAAATACCGCAGTTTTAAAATAAAAACCAGAACACAAAATAAATGCAAGAAAAAATACTATCTTTTAAATAGAAATGAATGGAACCAGCTGCCTGTAGGTTTGTGCGAGCTCTTTCTATCCAATTTTAGGAGTTTTAAGAATTAGTGTAAATCAGCCACTAGGGGATAAACTTCAATGATCAGTAATTATTATGCTATTATACTTACTAAAATATTGTTTCTGCGTGATATGGACGGCGTGGGAAGTTTATTTGCCGAAGTGAATGATGTGTGAACGGTGAGTGATTTTGAACGGTGTATGAAATTGAAGAGTGCGTGATTATGGACGGAGTGCGGCGATGGACGGAGCGTAGTGGTATGATGTGAACCTAGCCCATGGCTGATGGTAAAGGTGCGGTTGGTAATCTTTAAGTATCATTGTATATAAGAGCATTTTGTCTCATATTTGTTCTTCCTGTACATGGGCATTGTAAAAGTGACCGTTGACCAGACTTGACCGTTGCTACCAGGACGATTTCCTAATTTGAACGAGATTTATATCATAAAAATATTAAGGTCAAGCAGTCTTTTGTAGTGTTTCGTGACGGTAACCTCACTTCCTCCCGGCGTGTGATTCCCTTCCCGCTGTCTCGCACACATCGTCTATTGGCTGCCGTCCGATTTACCCTCCCAGTACCAATTAATTAGGTGCGATATGGCATCATCTATTAGATGGCCATCGATGATCTTTCATGTGCTCACAACTACGTTTTCTTCAGATTGGACATGTGATTTTCGATTGTCTCTCCCTTCCAAATTTATTGATCGATCGAGATCAAATTAAGACCACACCATATGTTAATTTGATCTCGAGATCTAATTTGAATTCCGAAAGGAAAATGGCACGGTCGCCTGCGGACATTACGCGACTGTATTTTCCGTTTCAACAGCCACGGGTGTCGAGAGCTCTAACAGCGACTCTTAATCTCTCTTGACGATATTTCATTTATTTGCAAAATCGGTGTTGACTTGCAAGTGCTGGCAGGCATGGAGTACCTTCATGTTCAAGAGTGTTGAGACGGATGATTACTGCTTGTAGCAATTATGAAGCTAGCACAACTATTAAACGCAATTTCCAAGCCGCAGTCAAAGCAGGTAGAGCATGGTAGTTAATGGAAATAGCAATGCTTCGAATTTCTTGACCTGCAAATTCATTTAACAACACTATCATAGTTCAGTGCCTAGAGAAGTTCGTTTCCAGTTGAATGAGAAATATTTCTGACCCATAATCCCGGCTGCCACGTGAAAAACTTTCGGTCAATCGATGTTCTTCGATAATTTTCAATCGATCAGTGTAGGTTGTTCACATGAACATTCTCCGAAGGTATGCAAGGTCATACAAACTCTTGATATATTCCAATTAAAAGAATATGTTGAAATACAACTGCTGTTGAATTACGCACTGTGATCTCCAAGCCATAGTGGCATCAGAAACTTGATCTTTAATATTTGGTTATGTATTTTTACCCTAGCGTTGAATATGGCGATTCTTTGATGATGATAAAATGCAAATCCAAGCTGAGTAAAACTCCATATTCATTGATCGATTTCTAGTGTGAAAAGCCAAAAGTTAGCCAAAGCCAATGGCTAATTATTAGAAATTTTGATAGAATATTTTACTTCCTGATATGCCATCTTGCGTTTCTATTGCCATAACTATTTTTCTGCATTTACACCCAATAAAGAAATTGGAATAAGGAACCTAGCTTAAGGGGTTGAATAAGTAGCCTATTTAATTCAATTTTATCAGAATCTGAATATTGACACACCAAAGCATCATTAATATGAAGATTGCATCAACCCAGAACTAAGCAGAATATTTCTTAATTGGGCGAAATATTCCTTAATTCAAGCCGTCTCTCGAAAGTTACTTTATTTATCTTCGATGTGTGGCACGCACTTGGAGTCCACTGTTTTTTCTCGATTCCAACTAATTAAAACACTCTTATGGAAAAATTCGTTTTGATAAATGGACTACATAGCATTTTTTTCGCTAGTTATTAACCATAAATAACTTGAATTAGTAGTAGCCCACGACTCTTTGACCTCTGCTAAAGCAGGAGCTGCCATATTGCGATCAAATATACTCGCAGAACGTTTGAATATTATATCGTATTTCGATAGCGATCCACCAAAGAAAGCGCTATACATGTTTATGCGATATTGCAGTGCCAATGCCGAAGGATTTACGAACTTCTATTTCCAATATCAATCCTCAACATCGAGTTATGAATTAATAAATCAGCTGGAATAACATTTAATATTGATAATATAAATATTTTTTATAATGTTTGTCGATATCGTTCTTGAAAGAGCTAAAACGGTTCTGCAAATCGAAATGGAGCAAAACTGTTTTCAAAACGCAAATTTGTAGTATCGATTTACCTAGTGATTTTGACGTAATGCACGACAATTTTCTAAGAATAATTTTGCATAATGCTCAGATGTTTGAAATAAAACCACGTAGATTCTTGGCACTCGATATTCCTTCAGAAACAGTCCATAGCAGAACAAGATGTTTGTGCATTGAACGTTATGTCGATCTGCGTATGTTAGGATGGTTTTGGTGTCCTTGGTATTGTAGCAATCGCAGACGAAGTCACTACAAAGTGACCTCTAAAAATAAGTCTTTCGTGTTAAAGTGAGCTAATATTTCCGGGCAGGTCTTTGGTTTTCAATGGCATAGTAATTTTCCGAGGACATAAAAAAAATTACCGTCCTCCAATCAAACCAATTCAAGGAACGAGATAAAGATAAGGGAAAAAGAGTGGGAGAAATAGAAAGGATAATAGTAAGCTATCGTGGCCAACTACTAGCGAAAACTCAGGGAATCCAAATTAATTATGGCGTAGGTTTTAACGCTCTCCCTCATAATAAGAAACCATTTATGTTTGTTGGAAGATATTCTGACTTATTTCCATTGAGGCATAAATCTCCTCACTTATTCACTTCTCATTATGTTTAAATCGTTCTTATTAAAGTACAATTAAATGATAAAGGAAATAGGCATTTGTGAAAATTGTTCTTGCCAGTGTATCGTGACATTAATCTGACCGATCAAACTATGTATGTAGCATATGCGCTACCTTCAAAACTTCCGACGCCGACATGCTCGGTCACTTTAAAAACTGGGGCCGGCGAGCTATTCTAAGCATAACCTTAAAAAGCTTCTAATTCTAATCGCATTTTCCTAAAATAATAATTTTGTAAAAAAAACTGGTAAAAGACAGGACTTTTCTGTAGTTACTTCGATTTTTCCCACGAATCTTTTTTTTGAAGCAAGAAAGGACTGCATGCAACTAGGAGTCCCTAGGTTATGATTTTGCTGCATCCTTGGTAAATTGATTGTTTGCATCGTTTGAGAATAAATTTCATGCACAAGTCATGAGAGATGAATGATTTTGGAATGATGGAAGATATCTGTTGCTTCAAAAAAATTATGAGTCGGTAACAAGGTACATTCTAGACGCAG
The DNA here is from genome assembly GCF_022747635.1 of Hetaerina americana. NCBI lineage: Eukaryota > Metazoa > Arthropoda > Insecta > Odonata > Calopterygidae > Hetaerina > Hetaerina americana. The sequence goes on from NW_027286625.1 coordinate 15,274,101, forward strand.
GAAACACTTTACAGTAGACAGATGGTAGATATAAAAGGTGATTTCACTTTCACTTTTATAAATCCATTTTTTCACGCTATACGAGGGAGTTTTCCCATTTCTTAAAAAAATTAATTGATTTGGTCACGCATCATAGAACACAAGTGACCTCACATTGACCATGATTTCCCTGTCTGTGATACTGGGAACGAATTCGAATCGTAGTGTCGAATTCGTAAATTATTTTCCATGATTTTGACCTAGAATATTCTGACGTTTCTTCCCCGCAGGCATGGTAAAATAGGCAACTTATCTTTAATATGAAAAACTGACCAATTATTGAGCAGCCAATACGTGAGTAGTTAAATGCATCGCACGGCGATCTCGCATGAATTGTGAGAAGTAATTATAAGAATGAGTACGCTCATGTGTTTTACCCAGTGCTTAGACGGAAAGATTTGGGGCCTTGGGAAACATTTAGGTAAAGCCTTGTGATGCGGGCTAATCAGGCTGTTTATCGAATACTACCAAATGTGTATGGTGTTGTGGGTGAAGACAAGAGGACTACGTTCTAAAGCGGATGGGGAAATTGAGGAAGCTCGTGGAAATCAAAGAATACGTGCATGAATTATTGATCGAAGAGGTAGAATGTATGTATGTCGGACAATGTATGTTAGTAAAAGAGGGAAAGATCGTGAAATGAGATGGTGGGAATAATAGACTAATGCTTTTGGGACGGCATGAGAGAGCTTTAAACTAGGTAATTACAATAGTAATATTGTAGGAAAAATGCGCTTCTCAATCAAAAGTGCACGCATAGTCCAAACATGAACTTGCAGTTGTGTACAGAGATCTTCTATCTGGTAGTCCGTTCACAAAATCACTATCGTATTAGATGGTGGCAGGTAGTGTTAATTGAAGTGACAGAACAGTGCTACATATAGGGGATATAAAGAGTAGCGCCGAATCGATAATGTGTCGTAATAATACATTATCACATTTAATAGAAGCATCGAGATCACATTACAGCATCAAACTCACATTGTAGACGTAATTTTATAACTTGGCATTATTTTAACGCCTTTGCCTTTTAGCGTTCACATCTAACAATACTTTTAAAGTGCACAAGGGAAGGCGAATCTGAAGTAAAGTCGCGCCTCTCGGAGATCCATTGCCCAGTATCGGGCCAACTGTAATATGAATATCTGGAATAGAACTATGCGGAGATGAAGAGGGACGTTGTTATAGAGTAGGATGTTAAGTTGTGTTCTGTCAGGAGAAACAAGTGAATTATTTTGTTGTTGTGTCCATTCAAAACTAACTTCACCGGTAGATAACCTATTTTAAAAATAAAAAAATCTGGCATTTGACATTGAGCACGCAACCCATCTGAATGACCTTGTACGTAAATGCAACCGGTGAATGGCATACCGTTTCGGAACTGTTACAAACGTATGAATCGCGTGCAATTAATTAAGGCACTGAGAAATAAAAATGAAGTCTTCTCTCCACTGAAGCAGGTCGGACGAGCGGTTTTTGGGATGTAAAAGTATGCCCTCAGAATAAGAGACCAGGAATTTTTAACACAATTCACGACCATGAGACGAAGAAAATAATAAATTAAAATGTATGCAAATCTATCCTTTTAAAACATATTCCGCTATGCATATTAGTACATGTTCACACGTACACAACCTTGAGGTGCTGTAAGGGGTCGTGTGTTCGGGCGACTCCTCGAGGAAAATGAATATTTCTCTTGGTAGGGTCAACCATGTCAGAGGGGTCGAAGGGTACGACCTAGACAAAAATGTAGTCAGCACAGCTTCTGCTCCCCAAAGAGATGGCCTAGAAGGCTTCTGACCCCAATGAGGCGGCCATTGAGTGATGATGTCACGGTAAAAACACAGTTGAGTAAAAAACGCCTAAATTAATTATCCCGCGAACGGATTGAGATAGATTTGAGGATGAGTCCTGGAAAATATAGGACTCAGCTCACTGAGTCCAGACTGGGAAAATGGCCTATGCCAACATCGGAAAACATTAGTCGAAGATGGCAAATTTAACCGAAATACGTCGCTTCTACATGTCCAGCATCAGAGGGTGGAATATATTATGAGCGTGATTTCGGCGGCGGCAGTCGTGTTGGCAAAGAGGGGTAGGAGTGGTGGGGGCAAATTTTCGACCTCAGTACCTACTCGAGACAAGAGTCATTCACTGGCCAGGATCAGCATTCCTGGCCTGACGCGTCGTCGGCCACATCCCGAGGCTCGTAACTTGAAATGCCGCTCGGGTGCTACCGTGGGGCCTTGACTTTATCCCGGGAGCGCGCACGCCAAATATAGTGCGATATTTCTACACCTAGCTCGTGGGATCGTGGGCGAACCCATTGTGGAAGCGTTGGTGACCGGAGATTCTTAATGGATAATGAATCCGGTGACAGCAACACCGAATCCGAAAGTATTCCAGGAACAATTCACTCTTATAAGGTGCGAACTAGAGAAGGAGGCGTTGACAATAGGAACTAACGCATATAATGATTGAAAGGGGCACTATTCTTTTCATATATCAAAATTCTCTTTGTTATTTTAAGCGCCAAAAAAATGGTTGTCCATAATGTTAAACAAAATAATTGTGCTCTATGCTAGTAATATTTTTTGCTGAAGTATCCGTGTCACTGTTATCGTGAGACTGGTCTCCAACATTTTTAAAAGCAAAATGTAATTCTTGCTTCATTCGCGATAGATATCATTCCGAAGATTTGCAATTGTTTCCTATCACGTTCTCTTCTCGGGTGGGTAGTTTTTTATTATCAACGCGTGAGCTGACCTTCTAATATCACAACATATTTCGTGCACAACTCTCAGCAATTTTTCGATTGAATACACGTACAGTATTTTTAATTATGTTATTCTAAATGTTTCGATCATATGGATTTATATCTTGATTTTGCGACGTGGTGGCCAAGTGGGTGATCGGGACTGGATTCAAATCTAGATAATGCCTTAAGACACTCCAAGGTGAACCAAGTCTGTTTGATATTTCCAGTGACCAAATCTTTCTGGGAAGCCGTAGGCAGGAGAACGGGCGACCCTAAGGAACGACGGCGTTTGAGAATTTTACAGATCATAAGTCGAGGTGAGCTCTTAACTCGACAACCTTCGGGTTTTTCTTCAGTCTTCATCACGCTGCCTTTCTTCTAACGTTTGAAGTACAATGATGTTTCGTTTTATTCTTGGGAGTGTTTTCAATTGAACTCTTATCATCTCTTGCTCTTCGTGGAACTCATTGAATATTCTGTTCTTCAAATGACGCACATACCCTCAATCATACTTAAAGGAGAGGGAATTCAGAGAACGTCATGTCTAGGTTTATTATGTAAGCATTTAGTAGACTTACTTCTATCTCCAACGTTTCTGCTTTTTTTTAATCAATTTTTCTAGATAATTATAAATACGATAATGGTGGATAACATGTAAAATAATCCGTTCGCTCGCTTTGATTTCTCACGATTCAATTTTCATGATGACGTCTCCATGGCATTTACATAAAATATCATTAAGATCATGTAAATTCCATGTGGAGATTGTATAGAACTTCTGTAGTATTTTATATGAGTGATTTAAAAAATTCTTTTCCGTTATATTCTTCATGTTCATTCCAACTCTGATTATGATTCGTTGAATACAATTTTTCTACTCGCTCAGAAATTTTTTCATCTAATACAATGCTGTCACCTGCTGCAAACTTCGATTTTTGGTTATATTCACATTAATATGCACAATTTAATTCTTCAGTATTCTGCTGTCACCCAGCCAGCAGCATTTACACAATTATCCAATAGTAGAATGATGATTACTTCCCTAATGTTCACGGTGGATAGTGCGAGTGCTAGTATTTGGTGAGGACCTGTATATAACCGCTTATATAATGCTTAAATATGAAAAAAAGTAACATTACGGTTGGGAACCAACCCGAGTCAGCTGCATATCTTTGATAGCATGATTTTATTTAAAAAACAATAATTATCGGTGTTTTTCCTAAAACTATATAGACTATATATTACTGTTTTATTTGGTTTGGGAAAAGTTAAAAGTATTGAAGTTATCCTTATTAATCTAACCTATGCTTCCTGCCATTTCCAAAATGCGAGTAAAGAATAATGATTCATTACTATATATCGTATATGTGTAGTTAATTCTCCAACCACGTTATGGTTAATTGTAAGACTGTACGACCCTTTTGAATGTTACAGTATTAGAATAGGATTAGAGGCAAAAGTACATTGTAGGTTGTAAGGTATTACAAACTTATTCCTGAGTACTCTAGTGGTCAGTAATGTACTGGGATATGGTAGGCTTTTGATGGACACAGGCCCCACCCGCTGCACGGTACTTCTAAGCCCTGGTATACAGTATCTAAGCCCGGACTAAAACGACGAAAATTATCCTGGAGTCCCAACGTCACGATTATTACCATACGATTATTAGTTAATTGTGGTTTATTTAAATGCAAATTTATTCTACGAGTTTTCAAGACTGAAATCGTTTCTTCAAGATTCATTCCTGTTACTTAACTTTGGACGGGAGATAGAAGTCTGTGGATCTGTTGGCTCAGATACCATTTCTTTAATTTAAAAATTCTACGGCATATCATCAGAAAAAATAAAGTTGATGATTTGGGAAATCGATTGAACCTCAAAGGTCTCGTTGAATTTGTGTTTGAAAGGAAAACTATAAACCGTCTTTTCCCAACATTTTCTGTCAAAGGATTGCTCTAGATCAAAGTAAAATAAATTGACTTAATAATAGATGGGTATGTTCTTCGACGGCAGGGATCTCACATACACACGTGTCCACTGTCCAGTAGCGTTTGTTATTTTTTCACATCCAAACGTCCCATCATTGGGATAACTTTCCTACTCTTACGGAAATTTTGGATTTTCCCTTCTAGCGCTTTGACCGCATCATGATCGCCGTTCTGCTTCGTTTCCTCGCTTAGAAGCGTTCGGTGCGCGCGCCAACAGCTTCAGCCTTCGACAAACAGCTTGCCACGACTGATGCGAGGATATTTCATGGCTTCGGGGCCGTGCCAAGAGAGATTTGAAACGCGTTGACGCGAGGAGGGGAAAGGGCCAGAAGGAAGCGCTTCGACGCGCCACGCTTTAGGGAGACGTACGCTTCGAAGTGCTATATTCACAAGGCAAAATATATCAGTGGCAAAGGGTAACTAAAAGCCTAGTGAGCTTGTATTTCAGTGAATACTTTAATCAGAATATGATGAAGATGTTTTTTCTGTTTAACGCACGATTAAGATATAAAAATATCGATTCCTTAGAAAAACGTTATGATTATTTTAAAGGGTAAAATGCCTTAAATAATTACTATAACATTTCATGCATTTAAGATTGAATTAGTATTCATTTGGAGAGCGCTGCCTTGCTGACCTATCCAGTCTGTAACCTTTTTATAGCTACTAAACGAAGAAGTATGTGCAAAAGCATCAGTAAATGAGAATTAGGACCTTTGATCAAAACTACTATGGCCCTTAATGCTGGGTCTGCCATAAATGCGTATCGGGTGTGAGGTAAACACGAGTACTTAAATCAATCAGTGCTCAAGTCTATTAAGATCTCATTTTCTTAATTTATTTCGATTGGCCTACACATGCGTAACGAAGACTTATTATTTCCCTCGGTTTCAAAGGAAATTTTAAACGCATTGCTACCTTTTTGAATTTTCAATTTTGCTTGTTACTTTTTATGATTGGCAAAGCTATCATCTCAGTTTATCTAGCAATCGCATCACACTTACCTTGTTCTTATGATGATTATGTTTTGCATTTTATCTCGAATCTTTTTCAAATCTTATCTAACCCCTCATTAAACCTTTTTTCCGATGGACCCTAGATAACCACAGCGTATTCTAAGCGTGAATTGACGTCAGTATCAAGTTCCGTGATGCAGACCCGCATTTTCTTAAAATATTTTTTCAGCATATCCATTGGTCATGCTGAAATTAAGACTGGACGATTAAGAACTGGACTTTTCACTGGAAATTCAAAACTTTCTTCTAGAAGTGAATTACTTTCACGTGCAAAGTCATATTGTTTATCTATTTTAATTGGACACTGCAGTGCATATGTATTATTCAGTTGATTCCGATGGTTTTGGCCATAGCGAGATAATGTCAAAATCGCGAGAGAATCCATTTGTTAGACTCTATACTTATTCGCGAAAATGTTTATCATAATTTTGATTTGGTACAGTGTTTTGCCAGTGTTGGTCTCACAGGGACAAACATTGCCATAATCCTCAGCACAGCCTAACTCGACTTTGATAACGATGAAATCCAGATTGAAATAAATAATTTTTTGAATTCTACATACTTGCCACCTCAATTTATTCCGTCCCATAGGCCGATTCTCTTTCTAACTCGCCTTCCCAACATTCTGGTCTCTACCTCTGTCTCCAACGATCCAATTCCTCTCGCTATCGCCTCCATCCATTTTCCTGCCATTCTCGAATATCGCCTAACAACCTTCTCTCTTTCCTCTCCTCACACACCATGACCGGGCACCTCATCCGTTTTGCTTTCCGTACAAAAGGACGCTCACAGACACGGGTCAACACGTGGTGAAAATTAGCGACGCAAACGAATGGGATGTAAGTTCACGAGGAAGGGGCGACACCGCGGGTGTTTTTCCCCATTGGAATAGGGCTTGCATAAGAGAGCTGCAAGGACCGGAAGAGGGAGGAAGATAGGGAGAAGATGGGTCGGAGAGGAGGAGGAGGAGAAAAAAAATAAGAAAAGCGAGCGGCCCGTGGAAGATAGGTGGGGCGGGGGGTGGGGACGAAGGCGAGGAGGAGGGTGGGGGAAAGGAAAACCGTGTCGTGACGTCAATGGGCCGGCAACAGGAAGGGTAAACTGGGGGGGGGTGGTTGGCCCTCCAGTCTTTCCACTTTTTTTTATCTCCCTCGACTACTCTCAGGAGGACGCCCCTCTTCTTCATTCCCCTCTCTAGTCAGCCTACCTACGCCCACACACCCCCTCCTTCCCCGAAGGCTTCGAAGAAACCAAAAAAAAACATCGTCGCCGACTCTGCCTTCCGAGGGGCTGATGCACGGAGACGGTGCGTCGGGGAGGCGTCGGGAGACAGGAAAAAATTTCGGAGGTTGCATCGAGATTTCAAGTATATGCCGTTTTAATAACTTTTGTATTTTTAGACCTTAGCGCACTCTATTCCAACGGCAATGATGAATTTACTTAGTTAATTTTCATAGAAATTGACATTGAAAAATCCAAGATTTTATACATGCTCTCATGGTATTTGAGGACTACCAGCAGAAGAATTGTGGATTAATGGTGCTGACAGGAAATGTCGTTTTCAGGAAAAGCTGATGCCACATGCCTCTCGTAATCATGGCAATTTTTCAAGCGCTATATTAACACTATACAATACATACGCTTTCACAACTGGGCGTTTCGGTAAAACAGGTTCCAGGGATGATTGATTACTAATGACATCTATTTAAAACATAACGTGACGTCGAAAAAAAGTATTTTAAATTCTCCGTACTCTTGTTCGCTAGTTTCTTTGAAAGATCCGTTTTTATTATGACTAAAATCACAAGAGCTGAATTTTCCGACTGGTGTAATCATTAAATGAATTCCACTCCGACCCTCAGGAATTGAAGTTTACCTTCCAATTCCTCCATTTTGGCTAACCAAACTTATTTCATGAAATTTTGGCAGATACCCTGTTGTAAGTTAATATCAGGTCTTACTTTGAAGCTGCGAGGAAAATGTTGGAACCACTGGCCTATGCTTAGGACTGGCATGCAGTTGGCACGTGAATGGAAGATACCGGTGTCTCAGTTTTACTACTGATAGCCCAAAACACTACGGGAGGGTAGCGTTAAACTTTGCGATACGGAATTGCTGGTCGGAGGCGCATATCTTTGTGTTAATACGCCTCTAATTTTGAATATTTTCCATGGAAGACTCGTGATTCAACGATGTCCGTATATTAATGCTTCGACGTGAGCATATTCACCGAAAGCCTCCCGAGTATTTTCAGCCGTTTTGGTGTGTTTTCAAACCTTAATATTTAGTAATAAACCTTAATAGTTTAGTTGCGGAAAGGGATCTTGATTTTTTATGGTTTGAGTAATAGGTATGGAGCATATACCTATGCAGTTATTTTACGTATCATACATACAGCTCTACAAAGAAAAAACCGGTCCCAGAATCCTCTGAGAACTTCACCCGCCGCAGAGCTTAGTATAAGGCCAGCCAGACCAATCATTCCTGCCAGACCAATCATTCCTGCCAGACCAATCAATCTTTGGGTTGATTATTGTAGTTGGTCGGCCTATGCGGGCCTGAAGCCAGGTCCTATTTCTTTTATCGTAACAATACTTGTAAAAGTAGCGAATATTCTGATACGCCCATGTTCTATCCCAACCCTTGGTATTCCGATCGTGGTATCCTAAAATGGTCTCTAGCCTGGCACATTATCGATGATGCGTCTTAGGGTCTCTAACGTTACACCATTGGAGGCTGTGGGTTCAGTCATGATCGTGAGACAGCACTGGCAGTTGTCGGAGAAGCGAATCTCTTGTCAGCATTGCTACCCACAGGTGAGCAAGTCTCGAAATCAGGTGTAAGATCGGGGACGGACGGAATATGAACAAGGACCCACCGAACCAGTGAGAGAGCAGGTTGACCGAAGAGAAAGTTCGCAATATCTAGGGCTAAGCCAAAAGATTTTGAACAAGGGTTTTTATTGGAAGTTCCCGTGGCTAAAAACTCTAGTGGCGTAAAGTTAAATCCAATTACATATTTAAAGCCTTGCCATTCATTGGCCTGCCTATACTAAGACTTGATCAAATACCATAATAAAAAATCAGGTTTGCCACGTTCTCTTAATGGTTCATCAAATTTTATTACATCTCTATGGATAAAATATTTTGAAGGAAGGTCCTATAATTTTAGCTTTGACGATTAATGAAGTAGGTACATTACAACCGGCGGAGAAGTTATAAATTTGTTAATAAATGGTAGGAATTCATTTTGAAAGCGATCGAGAATAAATTACGAACTGAGGTACCCTTTGTGGCTTTGACACCTTTGACTTCTTTCCAATTCATTAACCTTATTTTGACATATTCCGACAACCTTTATGGCGGTAACATCTACCATTTTGTTTTATCTGCAGTGATTCAGGTAGCTTTGATGGATACGAAATTATTTAAAAATATTTATGATGTCAACGGCAAAAAACTTAAAATATTATACAATAATTAATAAAATGGCGAAATACTTAAATAACTCCTTTAAAACAGTGTGAAATAAAATATGGTTGTTCACTTTCCGTATCATGTGGAAATAAAAATGCAATGCAATGGAATTTCTTCGTTAATATGTTTTATTACTTTTAATAACTTTGTAATAGCAAATCAGTCACTTGTTTATTGTATTCTCATCGTGGAATATCTACACATCGAGGGATGACAGTCCATTGTGGGGAGGTGGTTGTGATTCTAACAAAAATTTACCCGAAAGATATATAATATGACCTTCATGGAATAAATTATATGTTTCTGAAATATTCATTTTAAAGATCAAGTGCAGGATAAGTAATTGAAAATGCCAACACCTGAGCGTGTAAATAAATATGAACAGGATAGATTTGTTTCCTTCAACTGATTGAATAAATGGGTTTTTTTAAAGAAACTATCCTTCAAACTAAAATGTGAATACTTTTATTTGAATTTTGAGACTTTAAGTTATAAAAATATTTGAACCGAAAAATTAATGTGCATAGATCAACAATTCATGGAGAAATGGCTCAGGCGGAAACAAAAATTTGAATTGTGCGAATTGGTTGGTTAGCAATGCATTCTTCGGTTACTGAAATGGGCCCTTGAATGGCTCCAACCTTAGAGAAGTAGCGCTGGCTGCCTCTTAAAGGTTGGAGACCCCCTCGCCCAATCATTCAGGTTGTATATCCTTAACAAAAAGACTGCCAACTTGAATTTTTATCCTCTCACTTCTTACTCATCTTCTTTTCGCCTTTATCCACCGATAGGGTGTATGGCAGGGCTTGATTCTATATCAGGCATTCACTTTCCGTAACTTATTAACGGTAATTATGGGATAGGAATTAATAGAGATCTTACATAAAGAACAAAGTGAACGTGACCGTTTTTACATATTCTCTGATCGCTCCTGCAGTATTTACATGGTTAATTATGAAAGTAATGAACATGATTTTATTTTGACGCGGCTAACCCTGGCAGCACGATAAAACCGGTCGGGAAATGTGGTGGGGGGTCTGTCCTTCCAACGCAGACGGTCTTCACTTTCCTCCGAGCATTTTGAGCAGAAGGACGTGCCTCCGCGTGAAGTGTGTTTGTCGACTTTTTAACGGTGTGATGAAGCGTTATCTTGAAGAGCGATACGCCATCAAATTGTGTGTGCAGCTTGGAAAGAATGAAACCGAAACATTTCAGATGCTTCAAGAGGCCTTCAAGGACGACTGCAATTCAAGTTCACCGTGCGGGAGGTGGCACAAGACGCTCATGGGGGGCCGGGAGGAGGTCGCCGATATACCCCGTTCTGGACGCCCAGCAACGGCCAGAACCGACGAAAACGTGGATTGTGTGCGCGAAGTTTTGCTTCTGAGCGTCGATTGAGCAAATTGCTGACACCCTACACATATCCACATTTGCGGTACATGGGATAGTGACAGGGGGAGAGTATTTTGAAGAATTTTAAGTATTGGTACAAGTACGATCAATAAATCTATTTTTCCCAGAGAATGCTCATTACTTTCACAGTGAACCATGTATGTTGGATGCTAGAGAAAGATGTGGCCCTAGCGATGTTAGTGGCCGATAAATCAAGAGCTAGAAAATGAAGACGAGATTTATATTTGGAGACAGAATCGGAAATGACAGCAGAATCGTGTAAAAATACTTAGTGAAATAACTGAGGCAATTAAAACATTCTTTTATGAGATATTGGTACTACGAGTAAAAGGCGGATTGGCTAGCCTGGGTATAAATAACCTGGCATTAATGAACGTGGAATGTGATCCTTTATGGTAAAGACAATAAAGGTTGAAAATAAAGCAGATTGAAATCATTTGAAATTTGATGCAGCACAAGAAAAGAGACGGGTTGACTATGTAAAGAAAACATTCTGTGAATAGGTGGATAAGATAGAAGTCTTAAGAGAACTCTGAGAAAACCTTAGAGAGCTCTTTAACAAAAAAATAGCTTAATCGAAAAGGTAAAGGTAGTCCTAGGAAATATTAAAGGAAAAGTCTGCGCAAAGAACCCCAAAACGAGGTTCACGAGACTGAAAATAAACGGCGCCAAAAGAAAGTAGTTTGTAGACATGAGGCAATGGAGATACATTAAACCTGTCCTCTGAACCTTGAATGTGATGGAGCTTCTAAATTCGTTCACGTTAACAAGAGCGTTATCTTCACCCGAAGCAAAATACTTTTTGACATAAGCGTCAATTGGTATCAAATAGAATCTACGAGGGTCATCCGGAAAGTAGTACCCGTTCGTGCCGCATGAAGTGCTGACGACGCGAGTAGCCGCTGGACGAGGTCAGATAGCTTCAGTGGCTTGTCTGCCTTCTCTGAGCCAAGTTGCGTGACGCTAGCATTGCCTGTGTTGTTTCTGTGATTGTTTACAATGTTTAAAAAAATTGAGAACGCCGCCAGTTGTGAAGTGAGGGCAGTGATTAAATTCCTCAATGCAAGAAACGTTCGCCCATGTGATATTCATCGCCAATTAAAGGAGGTGTATGGAGACAATGTAATGGACGAGTCGTCTGTTCGGCGGTGGTGTCGCAACTTCAACATGGGGAGGGGGAACACACACGACGATGAGCGTTCGGAGAGACCGTCTGTCATTACAGACCAACTGGTGAGCTCAGTTGACGAATTCGTGAGGAACGATCGGCGCGTCACAATTGATGACATCTGTGAGCATTTTCCCAATGTTTCTCGAACAATTGTTCATGAAATTGTTAAACACCATCTGCATTATGCAAAAATTTGTGCAAGATGGGTCCCTCGCAAGCTTACAGATGAGCACAAAACCAAGCGTATGGCTGCAGCACTGACGTTTTTGGGACGTTATTCTGATGAAGGAGACTCTTTCTTGACTCGCATAATTACTGGTGACGAAACATGGGTTTGTTATGCATCACCTGAGAGTAAACGACAGTCAATGGAGTGGCATCATGCTCATTCACCAAACAAACCAAAAAAATTCAAGACAGTTCTGTCCACCAGGAAACTCATGGCAACCATTTTCTGGGATCGACGAGGTGTATTGCTTATTGATTTTATGGCCCGTGGAGACACTATTAATGCCAATGCGTATTGTGAAACATTAAAGAAATTACGGCGGGCAATACAAAATCGGCGGCGAGGTCTATTGTCTACTGGTGTCATTCTCGTTCATGACAATGCCAGGCCTCATGCAGCTGGGATAACACAAAAACTTTTGCAGCAATTCAAATGGGAAACTTTCGACCATCCACCGTATAGCCCGGACTTGGCCCCTTCAGATTTTCATCTCTTTACAAAGCTTAAAGACTTTTTGGCAGGAAAAAGATTTGACAGCGATGAAGAACTTAAAGAAGGAGTGACCCTGTATCTCAATGAGCTGGTGGCGAAGGACTATGCAGCAGGAATACAGAAACTTGTCACACGTTATGACAAATGCCTTAATTTGCTTGGAGATTATGTTGAGAAGTAGTTTAAAGTATCCTCTTTCAAATAAAATTTTTTATGTTTGTTAATATTTACTTTTGTGTCTTTATTTCACGAACGGGTACTACTTTCCGGATGACCCTCGTATTATGGCGCACTTCATGCTGATATTTTACCAATATATTACAGACTTCGAGATGTATTGACCTACTTAATACTAGCTACTTTCCAATAATTACGCATTAAGTAATCCAATATTGTTTTAGTGATATAACCTCTTTTACGTAGGTCTTGCATGGACTAATGATAAAAGAGCAATTAAAAACTGAAGGTAGAATTGAATATCAGTGAGGAATTTGTAAAATCAATTAGGTTTGCGGATGATCTAGCTTTACTTAGCCAGTCAGCCGAGGGGTTGCAGTCATTACTGAGCGCATTATAACCTTAATGTGATTGGTATGGCATGATAATCAATGTAGGCAAAACAAGCTATTGGGTTTTCAAGCAAGAGGAAGGATAGGGTAAATATTAAAATAGACGGTCATATACAGAGTACATGCGTAGTTGGTTTTTCTCGGAAAGGTTTTGAAGCAAAATGGTTAAAGCAGTAAGGACTGAAAGAGAATTGCGTTTGGCAAAGATGCTTTAAAAAGGAGGACGATAGTAATTACAGGCGAGGGGAGCAAGGGAAATAAGAAAAGTCTTAATAAAACATTGAAAAGCGTGGTTTTGAGCAATGCAGAAACTTAGTTGCTGAAAGATGGCGATAAGTGTAGATTGGAGGCTATGGAAATGTAGATGTCGAGAAGGATGGACAACATAACAGTTTCAGGTTTAACTTTGTGGAGTTCCTTCATCATGAGGGTAAAAAGAAACTTAGCATTTCCTTAATATAGATTTGATATTTCCCGACCGCATCATAATCACCTGATGATGATGCGCAGCATTGAAACCATGGTCGTGGAATATTAAATCTGCATTGTGGAAATGTTACGTTTCTTTTTACCCTCATAAGGATGGAAAAGATGAAATGCATGGAAACAAACAAATGAGGAAGTAGTGGGAGGTGGTGGGGATGGTGGAGGAGATTTGTTAGCATAAATCTAAAGAAATTTATCATTGTTACTCTTCGTCATTCCAAAACCTACTTTAATATGCAGAACACCTAATGATAATTAAACTTCCAGGCATGATACATTTCTGATTACTATTAATTCTTCATATGCATGGGCAGGAGTTTGATCGGCAACGGTATATTGCTTGAGTTTTCGAGCAGGTGTAATACTGTATGCTGCTATACAAATTATCGTTTGCGGGAATTAAATATTGCGGTAGTTTAGTTTGGGCATAGTATACATTTTCGTAAATTTTATCCTGGAAAGCACTTTGAGAGTAAACGTTGATTAATATCCCTTTTGGAACTTCAGTTACCGTTTTTTCTTGGTCAGTTTTCGATGAGCTGACTGTTGGCTCATTGCTTTAAATCTCCAGGGCAGAAGACCAAACTTCTCTTGAATTTTCGTGTAAAAATTCGATTTTTATATAGTATTTGCCAACAAATTAATTATTACACGGGTTTTATTAGCTAAACTTACTCATTAAATTTCTGCCATAAAAATGTTTTTTAAGTTGACACATGGTAATGTTTCATGATATCTCCTTTCACAGGAAATAACATTGAGTCTCAAAATTATGGTCTAATGAAGCAAGCTAGAATTCATGTTAAGTTCAGAGCTAGGATATGACATGACCATTATCATGATAAGGCTTTCAATGTGAAACTTTTTCGCAACGAAGTTCATGATTAGACATGTCATGTCATTTCATGCCTAATACATATATACGAGTATCACAGTTCAAGACGATTATCTTTTGCATTTGCAGCAATATTTACCCACCTTTGAATGAACCGCAGGCCCCCAGGGTTATTGAATTGAATCTTATCATTTGGAGGTGATACGTGAACGATTTCAGAAGTCGAATGCGACCTTATCTATTCGCCTCCACAGTTCCAAATGAAAATGGACTGGATGAAGACAGGGATGTTATATACATTATGATTCTACCTCAATCTATTCTCTCAAGAACTCACTTCTAATGAGGATGTATGGAAATGCATGGAAAACACTCTCCTGAACCGTTATTCGTCTTTTTTTTGGTAGTCCTAATGACACAGGAAGAAGGGAATAGGTGATTGAGGGGAGGTAGAAGGATGGCTGGAAGGAATGACTATGACTGCGTAATTGTCTCCTTGGAAACCAAACGTTTTTGTTCGGCGTGTCTCATAACTGGTCGGTGGAATTCACGTATGAGCTGAGTCAGCAGGACCTCCTTGAATCACGATACCATGAGTGCAGCAAGCTTCATTTCGATACCTTTTACGAGCCACCACAATATTCGATCCGTAGTTCTGCTGTTAATTTTGGGAGGAGAAATAAGTCGTAACTAAGCCCTGAGGCATGTGCAATTCACACATTCAGGGTAAGGATTCCGAGCCTTTCCCTGTTCTATCTGCGGTTTCTCACCACATTCCAATACCTTCCGAGGAAATTACACCGTGCGAGATATGAATGCGCTATCCTGAAGCATCGATAGGGACTTGAACTCGGGGCTATCCAACCAGTAACCAAACGCCCTAACCAGTATTCATTATGTAGTGTATTTAACAATATTAATACGTTGTAATGCATAACCAAATGTATTTTTATTTTTGTGATACATAAACTATTATTTCGATCCGTGCGGTAATGTTCCATCCATTTTGAACGAATCAAGCACCAATCGTCATAGTTTCGGTCATAAATGATTTAGTTAAAAGACAATAAATAGTTCTGTTTTCTGATATTCTTTCTTTGAAACAGTTTGTAATATTAAAAAATGATTTATGTCATTAGTGCGTTTCTTAGAGGGAAAGATTCACACCACTTTCTAGAACGTTTACACTCATTCCCAATTCCTCACAACATGACCATTCTCAGCCACAATAGACGTTACATACTCCCTTTACAGCTCCATTCCCCACAAAGAAAGCCTAGAATCCCTGAAATATTACCTCTCCCTACGAACCACACCACACACTCCGTCCACAGAATTCCTCATCGAACTGTCCGAATTCGACCTCACCAAAAATGCTTTCAAATTTATCGACAACATCTATTTACTTGCAATGGGCACGCATATGGCTCCTGCATGCGTCAATCTTTTTGTGGGAAAACGTGAAGATGCCTTTCTTCACCAACAAACCCTTGAAATACTCTTCTGGTCCCGCTACATTGACGACATTTTCCTCCTTCGCTCCCACGGACGCGAAACTTTCTCCTCCTTCATTTCCTCTCTCGACTCCTTCTCGGTATCTTTCACTTCACCCCTATCTGATTCGAATATTATTTTCCAAGATATTGACATTCACCTCCAGAACAATAAATTAAACACCTCAGTCCACATTAAACCGACCAACAAACAACAATACCTTAATTTCAAGAGCTTCCACCTATCACATACAAAACGCTCCATACCCGTCTCACTCTCAGTCTGTGGCCTCCGTCGCTGCATCAACACCCCCTACCAACTGAAATGCACGGACCAGCTACATGACTCTCTCAGGAAATGCAGGTACCCCGCAAAACCACTAAATAGTAAAATTCTCAAACCGTCAACCCAATACACTCCTCTCCCCAAACCAAACCGCCCAAAATGCCCTGATCTTACCAACACTTTCTTCCCCGGAACCCGCAAAATTAAAGATAAAATCCGTGAACTCTTCCGAATTATTAATAACAGTCAATCCACACCACTTTTATTCCCACATTGTCCCTCCGTTTCGTTTCAACGCCCGTAGAACTTGCGAGACATCTTCTAGTCGACAAGACCACCTGCGAGCACCCCTGTCTCTTCCCCGCCCCTGTCCGGACCATGTAACCATCCACACTGCAAATGCTGCCGTCTTCTAAGACTCGCCATCCTCTTCCTAATCCGACGCCACCTGCACCTCAAAAACATTATATACCGCCTCTCCTGTAACTTTTGCCCTGCCTACATATCCCCTCCCACCCCTTTGTCCCTTTCCTATTTGTCCTTTACCTTTCCACCTCTCACCCATCCCCCACACATATCCTCTCCACTCTTCCCCCGAGAACGGCATTCTAATAATGACGGCCGTGCCGTCGAAAAGTCAAAACTACACATATGAGTGTCCTTTTTTTGTGTTCTATGTTTTGAAAATCTATATCGGTGTTTACATATAAACGATTATGTTAGGAGGGATAATCAGTCAGAGTTAAGAGAAAATAGGAAGAGTGCTTATTTTATAAAATTGATGACACTTGAGATCTTATTATTGCACCCCATGTGTGCTTCGAGAAGATGGAGCGAGAAGACTAGCAGCCGTTGTATATCGTCGTGAATATGGGGAGAAATCCTTTCCTAACGTAGACTGGACATACATTTTTACATATACTATATAGGAGGAAATTGAAATGGCCTCCAACATGAGAAAATGGACACCCGCTCTATATATTGAGAACTGTCGGCAGCTATTAAATGTCATGAAATTAAATACGAATCATAAGTATATAAATTAGAACGACAGAGATGCTATTTGATCTTTAAGGAAATAAAAATCTTTCCACGGCTTGCGGACGACATGAGTATGTGAGAACAGAAGAGAGAAGATCGTATTATCATGCTAATATTTATGCATAAACTGAATAATGGTGCAGTATCAAAATATACCAGTAAATATTTGCACCTGAAAAAAATGAATACAAATCATAAATACCTTAAAGGGTACCTTTGAATGTTTTGAAGACCGTTTCTCCTTAAAAATAAATTACTTAATAAATAATATATAAAATTTAGTATGGATATAAATGACTAGCAATGGACATTACGAGAGAAAAATGAAAACAGAATAGCCCAAGTGAAGAATATACCATCCATCTAAGACAAGAAACACTTACTAAATATGTCGCATTTATGTTACTTCAATTGGTTTACTTCAACATCAGTTACTCACTAAAATGAATACGTAATATTTATGTTTTATTGGTAGATATTTTCAAGTCGGCGAGTCTTAACCGCTTAATATTAAAAAATACTGATGCACTTGGCGAAAATCATACTCGGCTCCTCAAGTTATTTGGCAATCGTGTTTCATATCTTGTACTACGGTTGATAACGGAATGACAGGAAAGTGTTTACAAAAAAACTATGGCTGCAATAAACACCTTTGATTGGGTATTCAGCTATTGTAGAACGTAGACGATAGCGGCAGTGTAGAAGGGCAGACAAAAAGCGTGGCAATGAGGTGATATGAAAGAACGATAAAAATAAAATGCACAGAGCTAGCGACGAATATCATAGTCTTATTATGATTTTGGGAGAAGAGACATATTTGGAAGGAACCGATGGGAAGAGGAAAAGTTATTCAGCACTTAAAGGCGAGGGTAGTTGACGAGGAATTATGAGAATCACGTAATGTTAGATTTAAGCCTAAAGATATGTAAAAGAATGGAGAGAGAGCCAGGAAAAAGGGTAGCTTGGAGGTATGCTACGAACATAATCGAGCATAGAAAACTTATGATTCGGGCGATGACTAATTTTGTTCCCATTTTTAAAGGTGAAAATGAACTCACGCTGCGTAGTGATTCGGTGCACATTTCTGAAAGCATTCCTTCAAATGCATTTAATTTGTCTTTTTTCATGATATACTCCTCAGACGTTATTTCTCACTCCGTAATTCGGTATACGCACGATGTACGACAGTATACGAGCCGAATTTAATCTCGAATGCTCGTTCGTTATACTTACGTAACGTAAGAGTAATCATGCAAGTTTTATTCAACGAGTGCATAATTGCTGAATTTAAACATAATTCCGGGTTTAGGTGCAAAATTATCGACATTACCGAGGTAATGGAGCGCAGTACTTGTATGTTTAATGCTAGGATATTTTACCCTGAGAAATTTTGGAAAGAGGTAACATTTACTTCGGAATAAAACGGAGAGAATATTGGAAATGGAATTGATAGATTACTTTGTGTAAGCAAAACAAGAACGCAACCTTTATAACTTGTTAGGGAATGTGTTGATAACA